>NC_064627.1:388921501-389229970 GCF_023864275.1 Schistocerca cancellata | reverse complement strand
GAGAGAGAAGAGAGAGAGAGAGAGAGAGCTGAGAGGAGAGAGAGAGAGAGAGAGAGAGAGAGGC
This sequence comes from Schistocerca cancellata, assembly GCF_023864275.1. NCBI lineage: Eukaryota > Metazoa > Arthropoda > Insecta > Orthoptera > Acrididae > Schistocerca > Schistocerca cancellata. The sequence goes on along the minus strand of NC_064627.1, from coordinate 389,229,906 downwards.
CTGAGAGAGAGAGAGGAGAGAGAGAGAGAGAGGCTGGAGAGCGACGAGAGAGCTGAGAGAGAGAGGCTGAGGAGAGAGAGAGAGAGAGGCTGAGAGAGAGAGAGAGAGAGAGAGCTGAGGAGAGAGCAGAGGAGAGAGAGAGGATACTGAGAGAGAGGGAGAGAGAGAGAGAGAGAGGCTGAGAGAGATGAGAGAGGAGAGAGAGAGCTGAGAGAGAGAGAGAGGCTGAGAGAGAGAGAGAGAGTGCTGAGAGAGAGAGAGAGGCTAGAGAGAGAGAGAGAGAGAGGCTGAGAGAGAGAGAGAGGCTGTGAGAGAGAGAGAGGCTGAGAGAGAGAGAGAGAGAGGCTGAGAGAGAGAGAGAGAGGCTGAGAGAGAGAGAGAGAGGCTGAGAGAGAGAGAGAGAGAGAGGCTGAGAGAGAGAGAGAGCTAGAGAGAGAGAGAGAGAGAGAGAGTGCGAGAGAGGAGAGAGGAGAGAGAGAGAGAGAGAGAGAGAGGCTGAGAGAGAGAGAGAGAGAGAGCTGAGAGAGAGAGAGAGAGAGAGAGGCTAGAGAGAGAGAGAGAGAGAGAGGCTGAGAGAGAGAGAGAGAGGCTGAGAGAGAGAGAGAGAGAGAGAGAGAGAGGCTGAGAGAGAGAGAGAGAGAGGAGAGAGAGAGGCTGAGAGAGAGAGAGAGAGAGAGAGAGAGAGAGAGGCTGAGAGAGAGAGAGAGAGAGAGAGAGAGAGAGGCTGAGAGAGAGAGAGGCTGAGAGAGAGAGAGAGAGAGAGAGAGAGAGGCTGAGAGAGAGAGAGAGAGAGAGAGGCTGAGAGAGAGAGAGAGAGGCTGAGAGAGAGAGAGAGAGAGAGAGAGAGAGAGGCTGAGAGAGAGAGAGAGAGAGAGAGGCTGAGAGAGAGAGAGAGAGAGAGAGAGGCTGAGAGAGAGAGAGAGAGAGAGAGAGGCTGAGAGAGAGAGAGAGAGAGAGAGAGAGAGAGGCTGAGAGAGAGAGAGAGAGAGAGGAGAGAGATGAGAGGCTGAGAGAGAGAGAGAGAGTAGAGGCTGAGAGAGAGAGAGAGAGAGAGAGGCTGAAGAGAGAGAGAGAGAGAGAGGCTGAGAGAGAGAGAGAGAGAGAGGCTGAGAGAGAGAGAGAGAGAGCTGAGAGAGAGAGACGAGAGAGAGAGGCTGAGAGAGAGAGAGAGAGGCTGAGAGAGAGAGAGAGAGAGAGAGAGAGAGAGAGAGAGAGAGAGAGAGAGGCTGAGAGAGAGAGGCTGAGAGAGAGAGGCTGAGAGAGAGAGGCTGAGAGAGAGAGAGAGAGAGAGAGAGAGAGAGAGAGTGGGAGGGTGGGTAGGAGGGAGGGAGGGCATATTAGTATCCTGTCGTGAAACTGCCAGACTGAAAATATTCAATTTATCGTAACTGTTCCTGTTGGTGACAAAGAACGCACAGGTAACGGTATGTAATAGTGTGGGAGAAGCTGGTGATGCCCTGCTAAAGAAGGTTCTTTAGGACGATAATAAGTGGGTGTAATAGAAAATCCATGCAGGGATTAAGGGAACTACTTACACAAAATCTTAAGGGTGTTTACAGGAGATAAAGAGAGACTGTGCGACAGATGACAGGTGCCCCGTTCACCGCCAGAGGGTCCATAAAGGTTTTGCGATAGCGCTCTTCAGAAACTGTTCAGTCTGCCGTGTGACATGGTTTTAGAGACATTGTTTAAGCTTTTGTCCGGTTACGTTAATTCACAAGTGGCACCTGCGTGCTAATAATTTGTCGAACACGTTCAAGGCGAGCAGGCTTATCAAGTTTAAACAGCTGCAGTATCAGCCAAACGGGCAACAAGCTGCTCTAGAGCTCGTATCGGTGTCTCGTGCACCAAACGCTTCAGCTACCCTCACAAAAAGAAACCCATAAGAGTGAAACATCTTCAATAAGTATTCATCACATGGCAGAAACTTTATGGACCGGTCGCGGGAGAACGTTCCTCCGGCGATATTTTCCTAACAAAGCATTTCTTTTTATCGCCTCTAAACACTGAGCTTTTGTACACGTATTTTAATTACACACGGTATTGTTGAGTGAAAGAGTATTCTCAAAGACCCTTAATCAGGATGTTAATAGGCAGCTGGACGAAAGGACATTGAACTTTGTAATAATTATTCCCATTTTTAATGAGGTCTACTAGTGTACCTAATTTTGAGACGGGCCAGCTGTTAGTTCTAAATTTAAATTTTACGATTCTGTGCTTTTAATTTCTGTGCTCTGTCCAGTGAAATTAAGTTTTAAGATTGCTAAGCAATATTACCTTTAAATATGCATCCATTATTGGAGCTTGGGTGTCTACTCAACAGAACAGTGATCAAACACTGTTCACAATGTGGGTCAAAATCACACCAAGTCTGGGACACATTGCTCCACAAACTTATGATACACATTCCGTGTAAAAGTCTACACTCATTAGAAACTTAATTTAATGCTTCTTGATCTTATACAATTTTAAGTAATCAATGGAGAACTGTAATGTAAATGCATCTGTAAGAATGAATCTATCAATCTCAGATGATAAAAACTGAAACAATCCAATCCACCAATGAAGGCGCATAACGATTTGGGTTTCGTCGTTATACAGCGTGTTTCAGAAGTGATGGTCAATATTCATGGATATAATGGGAGCGATCATTCGAAACAAAAAAGTCAAGTAAACAAGGGTTCTAAAAAGCATACTTTGAGAGCTATGAGCAATTCTTGATCTTCGATATTGTGAAACAAAACCCTTCTACTGCAAGCTCTTTGCTTTCCATATTTTGCGATGATGTTCTATGGAATAAAGCAGAAAAAAAAGTCCAGTAAACATGTGCTCTCAAATGCATACACGAAAGTTATGAGCACTTGTTCATTCGAAGAGTTGTGTTTCAAAGTATCGAAGATGAAGAAGTGCTCATAGTTCAAAAGGTATGCGTTTTAGAGCCCATATTTACTCGACACTTTTGTTCAAATGATCATTCCTTTCATATCATGAGTATTGATCAGCACTTCTGAAACACCCTGGATCAGGTACTCGGTGGTTCAGCTGTCTTCCCTAATGGGGTCTTCGGAGGTGGCTTCCTGTAACTACAGCCGGCTGGAGTGTCCGAGCGGTTCCAGCCGCTAGTCTGGAACCGCGCCACCGCTATGTTCGCAAGTTCGAATCCTGCCTCGGGCATGGACGTGTGTGATGTCCTTAGGTTAGTTAGGTTTAAGTAGTTCTAAGTTCTAGGGGACTGGTGACCTCAGAAGTTAAGTCCCATAGTGCTCAGAACCATTTGAACCCATAACTACAAAATAATCACGCCGAAGTATACCGAGTCACTAAGGCAGCGGAGCAGCTGAGAAGCCACCGCAATTGGAAGCACCTTTCAATCTGTTTAACAAATGCATGCAGTACGAAAGATTCTAACTGTCCAAGGCGCTTTACAGCAGATCCAAAAAAAGGCAGAGCTGGTATTCTGCAGGGTACATGGACGCGTTAGGATGTGGGGAAATGATGCAGCCGGCAGAGTACGCAAGGAAACATGTCTGAGGGGCAGTGCCATTCAGTGTTCGGTCCCCCTACACGCTGTCATCTCGTTAATGGACACACAGATCATGTCTCAGTGGGCAGATGAGTGGTCGGCGGTGGTAAAAACGAACTGCAGTCAATCAAACCAACCACCCAGGCATTGCAAACCTCATGCCAGCCACAGCAACTGAAGGAAGTGAAGCTCACCAGGTTAAGTGTAGGACATTGTCCAATCAGTTTCCTTCTCCTCCATGCTGATCTAGCAGTATAAGAAGCCTGCGGAATACCGCATTTGATACAACATACTTTAACTACATGTTTTTCATGTGCTGGCTTACTGGCAAGCTACTGGTTAGCTGAGACCTGACCATCATCCTAGCCGAAAAATGAAATGAAATGATCGTACGGCGTTGTTGGCCGGGAGACCCCGTGCGGGGTGTTCGGCCGCCGAATTTGCAAGTGTTAAGATTTTGGCGAAATGTTGGACCTCCTACAGAAAGCGTTGGGGAAAGGTGTACAGGACGACGAGTGGGCTGTGGGCAGTGGAGAGGAAGTGGCTGTCAGTGGCGATTGGAAGTTATAAATGCGATGAAAAGAATGTTTGTGTTTACCACAGTTTCGGGTTACAATGTGAGTCTTCAGAAATAATGAAGTTTTACCATATACCAGCGTTATGCGAGACATGTGTGGTTGGCAAAGTTGAGATATTCCAAAGGAACAGCGATATTTCAGGACTAAGTCTGAATAAGAAAGACATAACAAGAGCCCAGACGTAGACGGTAGCCGTAAGGGGAGGCACAAAGCCGTTTGCCCTAGAGCAGGAGCAATACAGAAGAGCAGAACATAATTCAGAAGTGTGTATCCACACGCAAAAGCGGCAGTTTGATAGGCCCTCACTTGCCTCTCTATTGGTTACCAAAAGAATGCTGGGCTCTGTACTGCCTTTGGACTTCGTTCCATCAAGTAAGCATTCACATAAAGTCACGAGTACTTGGTTCGAACGACTGGATATGGAAAATAAGACTGAGGAGAAACTGAAAGACGATGATACAGTATATATAATATAATCACTACTACTACTACTACTACTACTACTACTACTACTAAACCTAACTCTGTCCGAACAGGCCTTAGAAGGCCGAATAGTACCAACCGGCCGCCGTGTCATCCTCAACGCACAGGCGTCACTGGGTGCGGATATGGAGCGGTATCATGAGGTCAGTACACCACTCTCCCGGCCGTCTGTCAGTTTACGAGACCGGAGCCGCTACTTATCGATCAAGTAGCTCCTCAGTTTGCCTCCCAAGGGCTGAGTGCACCCCGCTTGCCAACAGCGCTCGGCAGACCGGACGGTCACCCATCCAAGTGCTAGCCCAGCCCGACAGCGCTTAATTTCGGTGATCTGACGGGAACCGGTGTTACCACTGCGGCAAGACCACCAGCACCATCAATATTACATAATTACTTCATAGGGCTTATGGCCTGTTTAAAGTCTTTCAAATGAATGTGGCCTGTTGAAAGTCTTTCAAACGAACGCCTCTTGCGAGACTTGCGTTCCTTAATCAATCTCACTTATGAAATCGGGGAAATTGGACCTACAGTTTCTACAGTTTAACGTGGAATCCGAACCTCGTGTCGTTTCTGCCGACTCATATCACTGGGAGTGAAGGCTTGGTTCAAACGCAGAGTGACAAATCCAAGGTCAGGATTCGATTCTGCGACCTCTTGATTTCTAATCATTCACTTTAACGTTAGACTACCAGACCCGACAACGGAAAGATGAGAAAATAATTTGTAGTGTTCCACGTTGCGACTGGAGCCAGTAAGCTCTGAGACAGGGGCCGCACTGTCTAAGTATTCAGCCACTCATAAGATGCGTGTCATTAACACGTTTTTCCAAACGACTGGAGGATTTTAATACATAACGGTCACATATTTGAAATCGACGTGGCCTGATTTTCCGGGTAAGTCTGCTAATGCGTGTTCCTGGGGAATCTTTACAGCAATTTCACTTGTGAAAAGAGGCATTATTGAAACCCCAACACGTATGTTTATATCCACTATGGACGCTGGTGACACTGTGCAGCGCCGTCCAAAATTACCTCCATCCACTATGCTGCCAAAATGAGTAGTGTCAGTTTCACTTTGCATATAAGTCATATGAATTGTTGCACTGATCTAGTGAAATTCTTCGAGCTCTAACTTGGATTTTAATTTCTCATGTATCACTTTTCACCTCTCGCAATGATTGTTGATGTGGAAAACACCAATTTGCACCATGTCGTCCTATAACTGGGTCAGTCAGTCGGAAGGTCGGAGGAAGGCAACGGCATTCCACCACCAACAGGACCATTCATAGTAACGCACTATGATGTTCACAACCAATGTCTGGATTGATGGTAGCTGTACCATGCTTTGGGACACTGAGTACCAGCTCAACTACTCTGTCTCCGTGACTCACGGAAGAGGCGGTGGTACTTACCTGCATCTACAGGCAGCGGTATCTCGGCTGTGGACAGACGGGGCCGTGCAGTCTGCGACCGTTCCCTACAGGCTCCCACCCCAAAGTGAGCAGAGCGCACGCAATGGAGACGCGCCACGGGCCGTGATTTACCGCTGTTTGCAACCGCCGTTTATATATGGCGTTTGCATGGCCTCCTAGCCTCCCCTGGACGAGAAGAGTTAGGGCAGCAATCACATGCAGGCTGCTCCTGGCCCGTGTCAGTTGCGCAAAGGTTTCTCTGGGCATATGCACCAAGGCTGCGTCACGTCTACGTCATGATCACGCCCGCCATTCACGTAAGCACAGTGAAAATATTAGCTCTACCGACTTTCTGCTGGCGCGAGAGTTTGAGTAATATACAGGATATGTTCATAAAGTAATGCAAGTATTGTCATAACAAAATATTCAAGACATATAGGCAGACTGCAGCGACGAATGGAAATTTGTACCAAGGCCGGGATTCGAACGTGGGTCTCCTTGGCACAGTGGTTTTTCATTTGTCGTTTCAGTCTGCATATATACAATTGTTGCCCAGAAAGTAAAGCACCGTATTTTTTTCACAGCCAAAAACAATGCTACTGCTTCAGTCCTGAGACTGGTTTGATGCAGCTCTCCATGCCACTATCCTGTGCAAGCTGCTTCATCTCTGAGTAATAACTGCAACCTACATCCTTCTGAATCTGCTTAGTGTATTCATCTCTTGGTCTCCCTCTACGATTTTTACCATCCGCACTGCCTTCCAATACTGAATTGGTGATCCCTTGATACCTCAGAACATGTCCTACCAACCGATCCCTTCTTCCAGCCAAGTTGTGCCACAAACTCCTCCCCAACTCTATTCAATACCTCCCATTAGTTATGTGATCTACCCATCTAATCTTCAGCATTCTTGTGCAGCACCACATTTCGAAAGCTCCTATTCTCTTCTTGTCTAAACTATTTATCGTCCACGTTTCACTTCCATACATGGCTACACTCCACACAAATACTTTCAGAAACGACTTCCTGACACTTAAATCTATACTCAATGTTAACAAATTTCTCTTCTTCAAAAACGGTTTCCTTGCCACTGCCAGTCTACATTTTATATCATCTCTACTTCGACCATCATCAGTTATTTTGCTCCCCAAATACCAAAACTCCTTTACTACTTTAAGTGTCTCATTTCCTAATCTAATTCCCGCAGCATCACCCCACTTAATTCGACTACATTCCATTATCCTCGTTTTGCTTTTGTTTATATTCATCTTATATCCTCCTTTCAAGACACTGTCCATTCCGTTCAACTGCTCTTCCAAGTCCTTTGCTGTCTCTGACAGAATTACAATGTCATCGGCGAACCTCAAAGTTTTTATTTCTTCTCCATGGATTTTAATACCTACTCCGAACTTTTCTTTTGTTTCCTTTACTGCTTGCTCAATATACAGATTGAATAACATCGGGTAGAGGCTACAACCCTGTCTCACTCCCTTCCCAACCACTGCTTCCCTTTCACGCCCCTCGACTCATAACTGCCATCTGGTTTCTGTACAAATTGTAAATAGCCTTTCGCTCCCTTATTTTGCCCATGCCACCTTCAGAATTTGAAAGTATTCCAGTCAACATTGTCAAAAGCTTTCTCCAAGTCTGCAAATGCTAGAAACGTAGGTTTGCCTTTCCTTAATCTATTTTCTAAGATAAGTCGTAGGGTCTGTATTGCCTCACGTGTTCCAACAATGCTACGAATGCAAAACGTTACGTATGTATTATTGGAAGTCTCCTGAGTGAGCGCTCCAAGTTTTCGTCACTTCCGACAGATGACAGTTTTAAAATGGCGTCTGTAGGTGTTGTACGTTAGAAGCAACGTGCCGTCATTAAATTTCTCACTGCAGAGAATCAAAGTGTGGGGAAAGTTCATAAATGCTTGTGCAAAGTCTATGGAGCATTTAGCACAGTTAGTGGTTGGCACGGAGGGTGAGGTCATCAGAAGACGGTTCGACGGAGATCCACGATTTGCAGTGGTCGGGGAGACCATCCACGGTTGTCACACCTGATATGTTGCAGCGAGCTGATGTCATTCACCGTTAAAGGATGCCATTCATGGAAGACATTTTGAGGACGATGGCGAGGTGATTCACAATTTAAACACTGGCTCCACCGCCAGGACAAGGATTGGTATCGAAAGGGCATCGACGGCTTTGTTTCGCACTGGAGGAAGGCCATAGATGGATGGAGATTACGGGGAAAAATAGGGTATGTAGATAAAACACTATTCTTTTGTGTAATTCTCAATAGAGAATTGTTGAAGAAAACAAATGCGGTGCATTACTTTCTGGGCAACCCTCATATATAATTGTTTGAGAATTGAAAATTTTTCTGGTACCATGTAGTTTCATTTGAATGTTCAGGAGACTTACAGATGATCAGAACTCTTAGAAGAGCACTTCACCCGCCCCGCCCCTTGTGCATCAGTTTTTTTTTTTTCGGCAACCTTCCCTATGCACGGTAGGAGTCCAGGAAAGTCTCGACGAGACCCTCGTTCAGTGTGGTCATCAAAACGGAGACCTTAAACGATGGTCTTTAGTCCTTTTAAAGTATCCACATTTGGCCAAAATCTTCTACACGCTGAGAGTGCGAGTCACGTGCTTGCGTGTAAATCAACAGCCAGCCAGTGGGGGCAGAGGCGTCAATGACCAACTGACTAGTGTGCGGGTTCTACAATCTTGAGTGTACTGAAGCTTGCGCACGTGCAGAAACACGGGATTGTGGCGCTGGAAGTTAAACTATTCTCACCGAGCTTACTCCACTCATAGTTGTGGGATTTCTATTTTTGTATCTTCTTAATCTTCAGTTTGTCGTTTGCTTTGTTTTCGTGACACACTGAAAAGGTTGCGCGAGGGCTTGCCAGTTTTTCCTACTAACGTTCTCCCACAAGAGAGACGAAATACTAAAATAGATAAGGTGCTTACGTTTTGCAGTACCTAGACAAAGAAAAAAACCTTCACTCTACATGAATAAGAACACAAATAGACAGACGTCTTTTAATGAAAACAGGTCTAACAGTGAAAAAGTTGATCCATTAAACCAGGAAAACAATTTTCGACGAAAGAAAATGAAATACGAAGGCTACAGTAAAAGGAGCCATTTCTGCTTCCAAATATTGTTCGACGCGGTTGTATGTACAATGTTTTCGAGCAGACAAACCTAGATGTTTCCACGACAGGTTTACTATTTTTTCAATTTGAGGAGTACGGAGAATTCATCATACGACCTCTGTCAATAACATCCAGTATGATTTTTTTTAGTAATCAATAAACCCTATTATCATAGGTTGTTTCGACATTGTGTTACCATATTTAGATTTTTCGTAGAAGTGGTGGCCTCTCAAGCTCACTTTCACTGATGTGGTGCCAAACTCTACAGCAGACAGCCTTCACCAGGCTCTGAAGTTTAGCGCTAACGTGTAAACGGAAACTACCACTCGTTCCGCAGTGTACTTATTTGCAACGAAAAGGATCCTTTATTGTATATGATAGCGGAACAAACACTGGTAGCAGTTACTTGTGTAAAATATCTGGGAGTATGCGTGCGGAACGATTTGAAGTGGAATGATCATATAAAATTAATTGTTGGTAAGGCGGGTACCAGGTTGAGATTCATTGGGGGAGTCCTTAGAAAATGTAGTCCATCAACAAAGGAGGTGGCTTACAAAACACTCGTTCGACCTATACTCATCAGTGTGGGATCCGTACCAGGTCGGGTTGACAGAGGAGATAGAGAAGATCCAAAGAAGAGCGGCGCGTTTCGTCACAGGGTTATTTGATAAGCGTGATAGCGTTACGGAGATGTTTAGCAAACTCAAGTGGCAGACTCTGCAAGAGAGGCGCTCTGCATCGCGGTGTAGCTTGCTGTCCAGGTGTCGAGAGGGTCGTTTCTGGATGTTGTGTCGAATATATTGCTCCCCCCTACCTATATATCCCGAGGCGATCACGAATGTAAAATCAGAGATTCGAGTGCGCGCGGAGGCTTTCCGGCAGTCGTTCTCCCGCGAACCATACGCGACTGGAACAGGGAAGGGAGGTAATGACAGTGGCACGTATTAAGTGCCCTCCGCCACACACCGTTGGGTGGCTTGCGAAGTATAAATGTAGATGTAGATGTAGATGAAGTCGATTGAGAGAAAGTTGTTCGTGTAAGCTGTCAAGCTGTGTTCGCGGGAACACCGACGCACGGAGCGGTGCAGCGGTAGCAGCATTATCATGTTTGAGTCAAGCAGCGTGCATCTCTTATCGCAGGCGAAGGACCCTTTTTCTCAATCTTGCAAGAACGACCAAGTAGTAGGCAGCATTAATGGTCTGCCCTGCAAGTATAAGTTCCTTGTGGACCACATTCTTAGCGTCGAAAATCACAAATAGAATTGTTTTCATTTTCTGCGCATTCTTGCCTTTTCTTTGAGGGGACGCCGGGCGCGTGACATTCGGCACTGTGGCACTGTCCCCAAGTCATCAAATGCCCACATTTAAACCATGTTACTGATCTTATTTAAAATACAAAGATCAATTTCAACACGTTCCGAAAGTTCGCTCCCTATTGTCACTCGGTTGGTCTTTTAGCTCGACCGCTAACACTTCTGAGGACCAGCTTTTACCCATATTTCGAATGTGAAGGTTGTATGTCGTGATGGTGCACATTGGCTATTTGAAGGTTCAATGACAGCAATCATCCTAACACTCATTCGATGGTCAGACGTGAACAAATTACGCACACGAGTCACATCGTCGGAGTGGATGGCTGATGGGTGTCCAGAGAAGAGGTTACCGGTCACCTCTACCGCACCCATCTTTAATTTCAGGCACCATCCTGAAACTCACGAAGACGATAGGGGACAGTTCGTTGTAACTTGATGAATCAATAGATTGGTATCAGTTTTGCTGAGTTTGGCGCCTAAACTTCACCATGGAGAAAAATAGCTGGCGGTGATCTAATTAGAGGGGACATAAAACGCAGAGTGGCAATAGTAAGATAATTTTTCGAAAGCGATGAATTTGTTAACGTCGAATATTAATTTCAGTGACAGGAAGCCTCTTCTGAAGATATTTGTTTTGAATGTAGCCTTCTTTACAGGATAAAAGTGGGCAATAAGCAGAAGAGAGTAGAAGCGATTGAAATTTTGTGTCACAGGAACTTCGTGAAGATTAGATACTATAGCTGGGGTAGGGGGGGGGTTATAACTAATGAAGAGGTGCTGTATCGAAACGGGGGGGACATGCATATAACACACTGACTAAAATAAGGACGCTCCTAAGTATTATTAGAGAATTGTGAGTTTGATAATGGAGGTGTGTGTGGGGAGGGGGTACAAGTGGTACTTTAAAACTTGATTAAAATTGTACAGGGAGACCAAGGCTTAACTACAGTGTGCAGATTCAGATGATGTAGGTTTCAGTGGCTATGTAGATGTGAAGCGACTTGCGCAGGGTGAGACGAGCATTGATACCTGCTTCAAATCACTCTTCGGATTGAAAACAACAACAATAACAACCACCTTTTGATACAAGGGGCGATCAAAAGTTTTCGCTTTAGTGTGTTGCTGCAACGTATATACAATGTAGCGCGACTTCGATGAGGGTATATAAATATCGACATGTAAGCAAAGGATCAGTGTGGCCTTCGTGTCTTCCCAAGAACGACGAACACTGGTAGACATCCTTCGGAGAATTAAGAATGTCTGTGGGGCACCATGTCTGTGGAAAACCTCCGTTGTGGAATTGTGCGGCAAGTTCCGTGCTGGAACGCTCGTCCCCATATTGCACGTGTCTCTCAGGGGTCACCAGAAGCGACTTGGTCCACGGATTGTCGATAGGGGAAATTTTGAGACAAGACACACTTCAACCGTTTATCTTCCTGATGTTCAGAGGCACCTCTAATCTCGTGAGAAAGGGCGTTGGGTAGCCACCAAGATAACATCCTCGCCACGGACGATTATCATTCATAGTCCGATTCAAATAACTTGACAGTTGACACGTCACGTATTTTAGCTGCTTTCCTCCAATTGGTGCTCTCAACGTCACGTCAGAACTGTTCGCCGTTGCCAAACTGCCACAACAATTGTTCAATTCCTTGCCCTTCTTTCTTTCTTTCTTTCTTTCTTTGTGTGTTTGGATCCTGAATCATGCGTCTGCCACTTATTTCGTAACACGGAACAACAACAGAAACAATACACACGCACAAACTATGCTAATGAAATATATTTCATACACAGCGCTAACATAATACTATTGGACACTTCCGCATAAGACGTGCTTTAGCATCACATATACAGTTATCAGAATCACAGAGATCGGCTTCCATTTGAAAGCTTCGCACAACATTGTGAAGCTAAATTTTTTACAGCTGCATTTCATCATTGTGATGGGTCATTACACTCATGAATTTAACTATGTATTTTACAGTGTGATGTAGTGTAGCGTAATGGTTAGTGCATTAACCCTGTAGGTTCAAATATTGTCAAATGTGAATTTTATTTGTAAATCTAACGAAAAGAGCGATTATTTTTATTCATTTAATTTAAATGCAATTTTTTATTTCTAATACTTGATACGTCATTTTTCATTCACCGTATTTACTTTATTTGTTCTTAATTTTCTTCCTATCATTCTGTGTCGCCTGTCAACCAGTACTGCTCATGTGTTGGTAACGCAGCAGCTCTTGTAGCCAATGAGAGGATAATTTAAGGTAACAAATAAATGCGCGAAATTAAAGTTTGCTTTTAGCGCTGAAACTTTTTTTTCTGTATTGAGTTTGCTCATTATGATTAACCCTAATCGCTGTGAACAAAGCGTTCGTGCTTTTAGTTTTGCCATAGACTGTTGACCGCAGTTTTCTCGGATACACTGCGCATCACGAGGTTGTGAGTTTAAATGCAGGGCTATAAAACGCATCGTCTGCCACTGTTTTGTCATTGGTCACTTAAAACCAGCAGTCGGCAGAGCACATCCATCCCCGACATCTCGCGGCGGGCCACTTCCAAAGTCGCTCTGCGTTACACATTAATACCATCTGTCAAGTGACCCGCCGTGTGTGTGTGTGTGTGTGTGTGTGTGTGTGTGTGTGTGTGTGTGTGTGTGTCAGCTATAACCGAGTGGTAGCTGGCAGCTGAGGGTGGAACACTATACTGCAAGTGACAGACGTCAAGTATCAGGTAATTTTAATCAGACTGTAGTACTGAAGATCGCAATTAACGAAGAATCCATAATCAAGCCTACCCAGAGTACCTCACACACAGGTTAATAGTGTTGGAAAATGCCACAAAAACTTCCCATAGGCAATTACGTAGCGTCCATCTCATTGCAATTTTTCGAACGCTGGTGAAGAAACTATTACTACCACCGAGACCCAATGTCACTCGCTGTCGGTGAACAGTTTGTGCCAGACATAAATGTGACTGTCCCTGTTTTATTTTGCAAACAATGCCTCACAAAATTAGAAAAATGGCTCAGCACTTGGCAAGTAAACCTAACGTGCAAAGAGTCAATTGGTGATATTTAGACACAGAAATTTCACAACTAATAAACTACATACACCACTTAAAGTACAGTTAAAATTCTGGGGAGAAGAAATACTACCAAAACCAAATTATTTAGGTCTTATAATGGACATAACACTGTCATGGAAGCCTCACCTAGATAATATCCTAGTACAGGCAAGGAGAAGAATCGGTCTTCTGAAGTTAGAGGACGTATAAGAGGAGTACATTAATTTATACTTATAAAACGTTTATAAGACCAGTCCTGGAATATAGGGCACCAATATGGATTCCAAGTAAACACCAAACAGAACGAGTTTTAAGCACAGAAAGAACAGTCCTACGAATTGCTACTAGATCAAGCGTCTATACTACAAATCAAGACATATATAATTTAGTAAATATATAAATATATTACCGCTACAGCGCCGACTAATTAAGCTTGTCAGCATTACAGGCATGAATATACTTCACTCTGATACGTTAACAACTAAAACGTTAAAAGAATAATTTATGAATTTTAATTTTCCACTTCACCAGTATAAATTTCCATCACACACTGTAGCACACTGTATTAGGGAGAATAATGAAGAATTTGATAGAACAATTCCACTTGGACCTCTTAATAGTATTAGCCATTTAGTTAATGAAAGCTGAAGTGTAAATGTCAGTTCTATAATAAAAATTAACTAGAGATACTAGAGAATAAATAAACCGCGCGACCGCTACGGTCGGGCATCGTTGTGTGTGATGTCCGTAGGTTAGTTAGGTTTAAGTAGTCCTAAGTTCTAGGGGACTGATGACCTCAGAACTTGAGTCCCATAGTACTCAGAGTCATTGAAGAATTATTGTTACTGAATTGGATAATCAATATTTGAAGTAAAATAGGGAACATCAATTTTTCCCAAATAATATAAATGGAGTCCCAACAGTATTAAAGCACCTATGGCTGAAAGGAGCTAAGCTCTAGATACAGCCCACCCTCGTAAGAGGGGATGAAAGATGGAAAAAAAGATGAACTTTTCATCCATAGTTTTAGTTCTTGTCACGGACAGTAATGTTACGTGGAGCTGCTCCGTTTCCATGACAATTCATCTGAACACAGTGGACTAATCGACCCGCCCACCAAACTAACTAAGACAACTTCGCCGATTGAGGCATAATGCCTTACCCCGAAAGTTTATGATGGTCTCTTTCTGCAACTTTACTTTGGAACTCACGAGTGGTTCCTCCCGCCGCTTTCACCCTATATTTTTACAACCATCCTTCCAATTCCCGACAGTCCCTGTCCATCAGTAAATGAGGTCTGCCTGGTCTCTGCTTATCTGTTGTGGTTCCTACGCCTTTCGACTTCACGATCGCGTCACCTACAGTCGACTAGGGCAGCCTCGTAAGTGCTGAAACGTCGGTGATGGATTTCCTGCTCAGGTGACATCGAATAACTTGTCTCCGTTCGAAGTCACCAAGCTCTCCCAACAAATTCATTGTGCCGTTACTACTTCTCTAAAGACAACACAATTCTCTCCGCCTCCTTTTACTTTGACGGATCCACCTCTCGTGACATCTAGCGGTCAGTTCTACATTACATAGGAGTGTCTGCATACTTCTGACCACGTTACCACTATGTAGGTTGTATTCGAAAATAGAACTGTCAGCGCCCTCGAGAAATTTCGTTTATACGTATCAGGCCCGCAACTTAGATTCCAGGAAATTCAAGAATTATTGATTTCGGTTCGTTGCGAGTAACGTTCAGGAGTTAAGTCTTTGCTAACTCTAGTGGTGGGCAATAACCGTAAGTTCTACGTTTAGAACACTCAACTTCCGCTATAAACGTGGGTCCCAATCACACTTTTTACTCTTTGGTAAGAATGAAGGTGTCACAAAATTTATTGTAGAGATCAAATTTAATGATCTCGTGAAAATGAAGTTACATAATATTTTGTTTGTTTGCAGGCACATTATGCAGTCGTGCTACACGTTGAAAAGCCTGTACTACTACATCCGGTAGCAAGCCGCTCGCGGATGCAAAACGAAACGGTGCAGCGCCTTGATAATGTGCAGTTTCTGCACACGAAGGGCGATTGTCCACGCCGAGTTGGAGAAAATGTGCGACAACAATGGGGTATCAGACGATAGTGTAGCAGTATGATAGTAGCAGAAATGAGAAAAGCGAGAAACTTGTCAGCTTTGAAAGTCAAGAAGCAGACGAAGTTAAGGAATTCTGCTACCTACGCAGTACAATAACCAATATATGAAGATAGTAACTGCTCTCGAAAGAAGAGATACCACTGATGAGCGTGCAGCTTCTCTAGAATAAATGATCATTAATTGAAACCGTCAGCTGCCGACAGGTGGTGTTGATATACCTCGGTGGGGACAGCTGAAAATGCGTGCCCCGATCGGGACTCAAACCCGGATATCCTGCTTACATGGCAGACGCTCTATCCATCTTTTTTTTTACATTATTTTTTTATTCCACAAAAACAGTAACAAAAATTGCTAGCTTACAATGAAATGATACAAATAACGTGACAGACAATTGCAGTCATAAATTACAGCATATCCATCTGAGCCACCGAGGACACAGATGAATAGCGTGACTGCAGGGACTTGCACGCTTGCCGTGTGTCCACAACCTACATATGTAATGTACCTAATAGATATTTGCCCATCCATCTTACGGGAATCGTCACTTAGTGTCCGCGAGTAATGAGTTGATGGGCAAATATCTATTAGGTACATTACGTATGTAGATTGTGGGCAGTTGGGAATGTGGGTCTCACGGGAAGCGTGCAAGGGATTAGCCCCTGCAGTCGTGCTATTCATCTGTGTCCTCGGTGGGTCAGATGGCTAGAGCGTCTGTAGGAGACCACGGGTTCGAGTCCCGGTCGAGGCACACATTTTCAGCTGTCACCATCGAGGTATATCAACAACACCTGTCGGCAGCTGAGGGTTTCAATTAATTATCCGTTGAAATAACCAATGACGGGTGGAGCAAGGACGACACCAACAACAGACTAGCAATCGCAAAAAATGGCATTCCTGGCCAAGAGAAGTCTACTAATATCAAACATAGATCTTAATTTGAGGAAGAAGTTTCTGAGAATGTACGCCTGGATTACAGCATTGTATGGTAGTGAAACATGGGCTGTGGGAAAACCGGAACAGAAGAGAATCGAAGCATTTGAGATGTGGTGTTACAGCAGAATGTTGAAAATTAGATGGACTGGTAAGGTAAAGAATGAGGAGGTTCTGCGCAGCATCGGAGAGGAAAAGAATATGTGGAAAACATTGATAAGGAGAAGGAACAGGACGTTAGGATATCTTTTAAGACATGAGGAAATGACTTCCATGGTACTATCGGGAATTGTAGAGAACAAATACTGTAGAGGAAGACAGAGATTGAAATATATCCAGCAAATAACTGAGGACGTAGGTTGCAAGTGCTACTCTGAGATGAAGAGGTTCGCACAAGAGAGGAATTCGTGGCGGGCCGCATCAATCAGTGAGAAAACTGATGACCAAAAGGAAAGAATGTTTGGTAGCGCCGACGCTTCCAGTATGATCAAAACAAGGCTGAATGAGGGACGACGCAGCGGAAGGCACCGCGGAAGAAGAACAATCTACATGACGCCCTTAGACGGCAAAGTATCATGGACGAAGGCTGGGTCCACCACTGTGACCCCAAGACAAAGGAGCAAAGCGAGCAGTCGGAACACGTGCACTGATCATAGCCGAAAACGGCGGAGACCTAACCATCATTGGTCAAGGCGATGTAGAGCTTTTTCCGACAAACGCGGTATTCTGCTAACAGTTTATACTTATAAGGCGCAAAACTTCACAACAGCATACTACTGAAATGTCCCGGCGAGGTTACAGGAGAGAGGCTGTTAAGACGAAGTGTTGAGGGAAGCTGTCCAGCGAGTTAATTTTTGTCCACGACAACGCCCCTTTTCATTCTACAGAAGACAGTTTAACATACTGTACATCTATACGTGCACTCCGCACACCACCCTGCGGTGTGTGGCAGTGGATACTTTGTGTACCACTCTCACTGCCCACATTTTTGTTCCAGTTGCGAAAGTGTGTAGGAAAAAGTATTGCCGGTAAGTCTCTGTGTGGGCTCGAATCTCGTAAATTTTATAAGGAGTGGTCAAATGAAAATGTACGAAATAGTGTAACAACCAAACCGGTTCAAATTTGCATATGCCGCTTTGGGATAACATAAGTAGTCACCTAGGGGCGTGAATGTAGTGTCCGTCGTGGTGGTGCGCATGTGCGGGTACATAATGCAAGAGAGAATCAGTGTGTGTTCCATCCATTTGATGATGCAGTGCATGTGAGGACTTCATTGTGTCCCCATTGCAAAATTCGACGTCTGACGAACAGTGAGATGTTATCAGATTATTTTGTTATTGTGAAAGGGGTTAAATCGGACGATATTCATCGCTGGTTGGTGGCCATATACGAGCAATATTGTGTACAAGAAGTCAGTGAGAAAGTGAAGTGCAAGTTTTCGTAAAGTCCGGGAGTGCGAGTGGTGAGCCAAGACCAGGTCAGGCAAACACAGTGACCACGGCCGAACTCATCGACAAGGTGAATGACCTGGCGAGAAGTGATCGGCATGTTACTGTTCGAATGTTGGCATTGATGGTGAGGGCCCTGTTGGGAACAGTGCGAACACTTGAGCACGACATGTTGCGCTACCGGAAGGTGCGCGCGCAGAGGGTTCCGAGAAACTCAGCGAACCACGGAAGGAAGCGTTTGGGGGCAAAAATTTGCAACACCTGTTCCAGTATCATGAGGACACTAGTTTCCTGAAACGGATCGTAGCCGGTAATGAGAACTGGTGCCATCGCTTCAAGCCAGAGACAAAGCGGGACAGCATGCAAATTTAAGCATGCGTCCCCATCTCTGCCTAAAAAGTTAAGTGCTGTGCTCTCAGAAAGAAATGTGATGTTCACCATCTTTTTCGACGTCTGAGGTGCGAAACTCATCTAAATCCTCTAGGACGGAAAAACCGTTAACATCGACTTTTGCTGTGAGACAGTCCGTATCTACACGAGTCCAAGAGTGAACGGCCTGGGTTGCTCACCGAGGGGGTGATTCCGCTCCACGATAACATCGCGTCCACACACATCTCCAAGGTCAGAAGTGTAATGGCCTAGTTAAGTGGGAGCAGCTTGAGCATCTGCCCTACAGCCCGGACAAGTATCTCTGCGATTTCTGTGTGTCTGGCCCGCTAAGGGATGTGCTTCAGTTGAGGCCGAACTGAAGGACAATGAAGAACAGTAAGCCACACTGTGATGCAGAATGCCTCTCTTTCAGCGTCTGCCATCGGAGTTGGTTGATCATCTCTGTGATGCTTTCGAGCTTACTAAATGAACCTGTAAAGAAACGTGGTACTCTTCTTTGGTTCTTACCTATTCCCTAAATCAGTTCTATCTGGTACGGATGTCATACTGACTAGCAGTATTGAAGTATTGGTTGAACAAGTGTTTTGTACGCTACTTTGTTGATGGACTACATTTCCTGAGGATTCTTCCCATGAACCTCAGTCTGCCATCTGCCTTCCTCCCGGTTAATATTATTTGATCGTTCTGTTTCGAACCGCTCTGTACATGTGCGCTGTAGCAAATCACTGTGTTCCAACGATACTGAGATTATATCTCAGAGTGCAAACTTCTTTTCTGAATCTTAATTATCTACAACATTTTCGATAGTTTTTTGTTAAAACTAAAGGAAATTTTATTCTATCTTCCTTCTTTCACTCCTCGCTGCAAGAAAGCTGTCTTAATCTTGTTTCCTAAATTCTGTTGTGAAATAACTCAATGTAAGTCATTCATGCCATTATTTTGGTAATACTGTGCATAACGCTGCAGTTAAGTAGAAATGACATTTTGTATATTTTTGTGGTCCTTTTAAAGTAATTGGGGGTAGGTAGTTTTGTTACGCAACGATCCCGTACCACAGAAGTGCTATCGTTTTCACATTTCAACATTTGAAAGTCGAACTTTCACTATGTTTTTAACAAAATCCTACTGCGATTATTGTTGTTTTGATATCATCATCAATTTCTTGTGTCACCAAGTTTGCTGCGTTCCAACGACGACTTCTAGGCCTATAGCAAAAAATTCGCATGAGTAAAGAAATCATTTCTAACAATCATTTTATGCGACAAGAACAGTGTAAACTTCACTTCCCCCTCTAATTTCCGCGACTGTGTGTTTTATTTTCTTGGTGGCAATGTGATGTGCCCTTTAGTTAACACTTTACTTTCTTATTTACATTTAAAATCACAAAAATCGGCACCAGAGGGGAAGGATGCATTGTAACGCCTAGATCTTTGATAGAAGTAACTGCTTCCTCTCATTGTTCTCCGATTGTGCAATCATACAATAAATTATCTTTCTATTTATGTTTTCGCTATACGTTACATTTGCTTATGTTGAATGTTAATTGCCACTTCGCGTACCAAGGTCTTCCTGCATTTAGCTATACAACAGCATCATCCGCGAAATGCCTCGCTGAACTTCGACGGAATATACGGCCTTACAAAGCGCCGTTTCGCGACATCCGAAGTTACTTTTAAATCTGACGACTTCTCTACCTTCAGAATGAAATGCTGCGTTCCGTTTGATATAAACTCTTCAATTCAGTGACAGTCTGCTATTCCGTGTGCTTGTATTTTATTCATTAGGCGGCGGTGCGCAACCGTATCTAACGTCTTCCGCAAGTCAAGCAACACGGCATCTACCTGGGAGCCTGTACCTAGGGCTTTTTGGGTCTCGTGGACGAACAGAGCGAGCTGGGTTTCCGGCACGATGTTATTTTCGGAACCCATGTTCGTTTCTACAGAGGAGATTTGCAGCCTTCAGAAATTACAAACGCGAGTATCAAACATATTCCATAATTCTACGACTAACCGACATCAAAGGTATAGGTCTATATTTTTGTGCGTCTGTTGTCTGACCCTTCTTTAAGTGTACTGCTGCTTTGAGCGATAAAATTTCGTCCCGCCTACGTTTTCTTCTGACATGGCACCCAGTTGCTTCTTTCCTCAGATGATGATGCCATAGCTTGTCAGGCTTTTCGAGAAAGACGACTGAGCGACTTTCAGGGTCGAGCGTTCCCTGAACAGCAAAATGAGCAAGTCATACAACCAACGTCTCCGCCACGCGGTTCTTCGTCTGGAAAAACGTGTCGCAGTAAACGCGAAACATGTAGAGAAAGGTTAATACCATTTTCAAGTTTCTTTGTCGCAGCTTGATTTTTTAACCGTAATAAAACTTTGTTTACCCGAAAGATATCGTTATAAAAAATAAAGTCTGTAGTGAATAAAGGAAACAAAAAGGTGTTACGGTATTGCGACCTCCCCGGGGAGGTGCTTTTTAAATTTAGTCTTCTTAAAACGTTAATAAACATCTTTACGGTTACTTTCGATGCGTACTATCCACATGATAACATTTTATAGAATACTGAGGCGAACTATCGACTATGAATAAGATGCGGAAATTTAAACCACGCGCGCTGATGTTTCTTGTGATTTAAACGCTGGCAGCTTTCCACTGCCCTACTTACCAGTGACAGTTCTCAAGTGCATTTGCAACGGATCAAAATCACACGGATTTCTCGGAAACTTTCAGGTTGCATGTTTCACACGTTTAAGTATGACCTAACTAGTTCGAGACGAATCCTGCGTAACGACTTTCGACCGCTACCATTTGCCTTTCATAGAATGAAACAGTTACTCGAACTCGTTAATAGCAGTTACTTTCAAGCGTTCACAGGCTGTTATGCCAAAGCTCGTTGAAACTATAAAGTCGCGGGATCTCGTCACGCTTTGGAAGATGTGATCGAAAGCTATCTACTGCCGAAGATGGGAACAAGGAACGAACGACATTCGAAACATGGAAGATCAACTTGCATTAGCGTAAATATACGTTAATTTTAAGTTTGTTACTTTGATTGAGATCCTTAGTCACACGTTTTCAGTGATCTGTGCCCTTTCAAGTAAAGTGAATAGGAGGGTTAATTTTAGAATTGAAGTTAATCATGTAGTTAAGAACATGTGATTCAGAGAAACCTCTCGCAGACCTATACGGGTGATCAGTGAAGGAAACAATTCAAGCACACTGATACAGTTGGTAGAGGCCAATAGGACATGAATTTCCAAATGTCTCTGAAGCCCTTGTTCGCTTACAGAGTCGTCTCCCTAGCAACCCATGATGCATTGATTAGCGGAGACATCCACATTTCCTACACAGACATTTGCCATAGCCTCAGACTTACTCGTTCGTGGAAGCAAGTCGTTCGATTGTTCCCAAGTATTTAAGGCATGTCACCCACAGCACTGGGTTCTGCAGCTGACAGCTTCCTCCTTCCACGCAATAAGCGAAGCATGAGAATAAGAGGCGTTTTTTTTGTGGTTTTAGAGCGCACAACTTCAATGGTCATTAGCGCCCTGACTACTCTAAGAATGCACCGCGAGGCACAAGTTGACAACAACAACTAAAAGGGAAAACACGATAAAAGACAGACTGACAGGCATAGGATTAAAAAACAGCATCATCAAATGTCCTTAGCGAGGTTTGTCAAATTGATAAAACGAAGAACACGAGCAGCTGCTCGTGGGTCATCCGCTAAAATGGCATCGAAAGTATTAGGCAGGTTAAGATCGAGGCGCAGTGTGTTAAGATCTGGACAGGACATTAAAATGTGTCTAACCGTCAGCAAGTGCCCACATGGGCAGAACGGCGCCGGCGCAGCCGTCAGCAGATGGCGATGGCTGAACCGGCAGTGTCCAATTCTTAACCGGGCTAAAACGACCTCCTCCCGCCGAGAAGGGCGTGAGGACGTCGTCCAAGCCACGGGAAGAGGTTTTAAGGCCCGAAGCTTGTTGTCGGTAAGTGCAGCCCAATCGGCATGCCACAGCGATAAGATGCGCCGACAAATGACCCTGCTAAAATCGGACGAAGGGACACAACAAGAAGCTGTCCGAGGCTGGAGGACCGCAGCCTTGGCCGCGGCATCTGCAGCTTCGTTCCCAGGGATACCGACATGGCCAGGAACCCACATAAAGCTAACCGGAGAACCGACGTCCACCAGCTGCTGAAGAGAGCGTTGGATCCGGTGTACGAAATGGTGAACCGGGTACGGATCACTGAGGCTCTGGATGGCGCTCAGGGAGTCGGAGCAGATGACATAAGCAGAATGTCGGTGGCGGCAGATGTAAAGAACAGCCTGGTAGAGTGCAAAGAGCTCAGCTGTGAAGACCGAACAATGGCCATGGAGCCGGTATTTGAAACTTTGTGCCCCGACAATAAAGGAACACCCGACCCCGTCATTGGTCTTAGAGCCATCTGTATAAATGAAAGTCATGTTGATGAACTTCGAACGAAGTTCCAAAAAACGGGAGTGGTAGACCGAACCGGGGGTAACCTCTTTTGGGAGTGAGCTGAGGTCAAGGTGAACGCGGACCTGAGCCTGGAGCCAAGGGGGCGTGTGGCTCTCGCCCACTCGAAAGGTTGCAGGGAGTGAAAAATTAAGGTGTTGAAGGAGGCGACGAAAGCGAACTCCAGGGGGTAGCAGGGCAGAGACATACAACCCGCATTGACGGTCAAGAGAGTCGTCAAAAAAAGAACGATAAGACGGATGGTCGGGCATTGACAGTAGCCGACAGGCATACCGACAAAGCAGTATGTCGCGCCGGTAGGTGAGTGGCAATTCGCCAGCGTCAGCATGAAGACTCTCTACGGGACTAGTATAAAATGCTCCGATCGCAAGTCGTAAACCCCGATGTTGTATGGAGTTGAGGCGGCGTAAGATGGATGGCCGTGCAGAGGAGTATACGAAGCTCCCATAATCCAGCTTGGAGCGGACGATCGACCGATATAGACGAAGTAGGACAGTTCGATCCGCTCCCCACGACATACCACTGAGAACACGGAGGACATTTAAAGAACGGGTACAACGGGCGGCCAAATATGACACATGTGGAGACCAGCTAAGTTTCCTGTCAAAGGTAAGGCCTAAAAATTTGGTTGTCTCCACGATTGGGAGAGCAACGGGACCGAGTCGTAAGGACGGTGGGAGAAACTCTTTGTAGCGCCAGAAGTTAATACAGACCGTCTTCTCGGCAGAAAAACGGAAGCCATTGGCGACACTCCAGGAGTAAAGACGGTCAAGAGAACGCTGAAGACAGCGCTCCAGGACACGTGTACACTGCGCGCTGCAATAGATGGTAAAATCGTCCACAAAAAGGGAGCCTGATACATCAGCTGGGAGGCAATCCATTATTGGATTGATCGCGATGGCGAAGAGAGCGACGCTCAAAACTGAGCCCTGTGGCACCCCATTCTCCCGGCGAAAGGTGTCGGACAGGACAGAACCCACACGTACCCTGGACTGTCGATCCATTAAAAAGGAACGAACAAAAAGAGGGAGGCGACCGCGAAGGCCCCATGTATGCATGGTGCGGAGAATGCCCGCCCTCCAACAGGTGTCGTAAGCCTTCTCCAAATCAAAGAACACAGCCGCGGTCGGGCGCTTCCGCAAGAAGTTATTCATAATGAAGGTCGACAAGGTAACCAGATGGTCAACAGCAGAGCGGCGCCTACGAAATCCACATTGTACATTGGTAAGTAGGCGTCGAGACTCGAGCAGCCAAACCAATCGAGAGTTAACCATTCGCTCCATCACTTTACAGACACAGCTGGTAAGCGAGATAGGTCGATAACTGGAAGGCAAGTGCTTGTCCTTCCCCGGCTTAGGAATCGGGACAATAGACTCGCGCCAGCATGCGGGAACATGTCCCTCAATCCAGATGCGATTGTATGTACGAAGAAGAAAACCTTTACCCGCAGGAGAAAGGTTCTTCAGCATCTGAATATGAATAGAATCAGGCCCTGGAGCGGAGGACCGTGATCGGCCAAGTGCGTTTTCGAGTTCCCGCATGGTGAATGGGGCATTATAACTTTCACAATTCGAGGAGCGGAAGTCAGGTGCCCTAGCCTCCTCTGCCTGTTTGCGGGGGAGGAAGGCAGGGTGGTAATGAGCGGAGCTCGAAACCTCTGCGAAAAAGCGGCCGAAGGCATTGGAGACAGCCTCAGGGGCCACAAGGACGTCATTCGCGACCTTCAAGCCAGAAACTGGGGAGTGGACCTTAGTGCCACATAGCCGGCGCAGGCTACCCCAGACAACAGAAGGAGTAAAACTGTTGAAGGTGCTTGTGAAAGCAGCCCAGCTGGCTTTCTTGCTTTCTTTAATAATACGACGACACTGAGCACGTAATCGTTTATAATTAATACAATTCGCCACTGTAGGGTGGCGTTTAAAGGTGCGTAAAGCACGTCGACGAGCACGTAAAGCGTCTCTACATGCTGCGGTCCACCAGGTGACCGGTACGCGACGTGGAGAAGAAGTAGGGTGAGGGATGGAATATTCAGCAGCAGCGAGAATGACTTCCGTGATGTGTGCGACCTGACGATCGCAGCTTGGGAAGGTTTGATCCTGAAAGGTCGCCCTGGAAGAGAAGAGCCCCCAGTCTGCCATGGAGATGGTCCAACTAGAGGAGCACGGAGAGGGAGTATGCTGCAGGAGATGGATAACACACGGGAAGTGGTCGCTCGAATATGTATCAGCATGTGCATACCACTCAAACCGGCGTGCAAGTTGGGGAGTACATATAGAGAGGTCTAAATGGGAATAGGTGTGAGATGTGTCCGAAAGAAAAGTAGGGGCGCCAGTATTGAGGCGGACAAGATTGAGCTGGTTCAAAAGGTCTGCTAACAAGGAGCCCCTCGGGCAGGATGCTGGAGAGCCCCAAAGGGGATGGTGGGCATTGAAGTCTCCAGTTAACAAAAATGGTGCAGGTAGCTGAGCAATAAGTTGCATCATGTCTGCCCTGGTAAAGGCACATGACGATGGAGTGTAAACGGTACAAAAGGAAAACGTAAAAGTGGGGAGAGTAATGCGGATGGCAACTGCCTGCAGGCCGGTGTGCAACGTGATGGGATCGTAGTAAATATCATCCCGGACCAGCAACATAACCCCTCCATGAGCTGGGATACCTGCCACAGGGGGTAGGTCAAAACGCACAGAGGTGTAGTGTGCCAAGGCAATTTGATCGCATGGGCGTAGCTTCGTTTCCTGGAGGGCTACGACGAGCGGACGGTGCAAGCGGAGCAGCAACTTCAAGTCCTCTCGGTTGGAGCGAATGCTGCGAAAATTCCAGTGAATAAGTGCCATCGTAAGAAAAGGAAGATGAGAGAAGGGGTCACCTCGAAGGCCGCTTAGGGCCTGGCTTCGAGCGAGCACTGCCGCCGCTATCAGTAGGCGGACAGTCATCGTCCATGGGGTCTATAGGGTCATCGGCCATCTCGGGAGAATGGCCGGGAGGGGGAGCTTCCTCCGCCGGTGAACGGCCAGATGTACGGCTACCAGCGGTGCGGCCAGGCGAAACGGATGACGGCCTGGGGCGGCAACCGCTGGGTGGCGCAGGAGAAGAAATGCGCCGTGGCGGAGAAGGAGAACTGTGCTTCCTATGTGCCTTTTTGGAAGGACGTTTGGTGGAAGTACCGGTCGAAGGCTGGGAGGTCGAGGTACGGAGGAAGTCTGCACGGGATGGTTCCTTCTTGAAGGCCCGTGCATCTGACTTCTGGGTCTTCGTCTTAGCAGAAGCTGAGGAAGGGGCTGGTGTCTGTGGGGTGATGGGAGGAAGAGGAGACGTCGACCGCGCGATCTTAGCACTGGCCGAACGGACGACCGTGGTGCTGAAGGTCAGATCGCATGTCTGGGTTGCTACCTCCCGGGTAGTCCGAGGAGAGGCGAGGACAGTACTGTATTTCCCCGCTGGGAGCAGCGTGGGCTTCCTACTAGCCAATAGCTTGCGAGCAGCCGAGGTGGACACTTTCTCTTTGACCCGAATTTCTTGGATACAGCGTTCTTCCTTATAGACAGGACAGTCGCGGGAGGATGCGGCATGGTCACCCTGACAGTTCACACAACGAGGAGACGGAGGTGGACAGTCACCCTCATGGGCATCCCTGCCACAAGTGACACATTTAGCCGCATTGGAACAAGACTGTCGAGTGTGATTGAAACGCTGACACTGGTAGCAGCGCGTAGGTGTCGGGACATAGGGGCGAATAGAAATAACCTCGTAGCCCGCCTTGATGCGCGATGGCAGCTTAACACTATCGAAGGTCAAGAAAAGTGTCCGGGTCGGTACAAGGTCATTGTTGACCTTTTTCATGACCCTATGGACAGCCGTCACGCCCTGCTCAGCGAGGAAAGATTGAAGCTCCTCGTCAGTCAATCCGTCGAGGGAGCTAGTATAGACTACACCACGAGACGAATTCAAAGTTCGGTGGGCCTCCACCCGGACAGGGAACGTGTACAGGAGGGTGGCCCGAAGCAGTTTTTGTGCCTGAAAGGCACTCTCAGTTTCTAGTAATAAGGTGCCGTTACGCAACCTGGTACAAGATTTGACAGATCCGGCTATGGCATCTACGCCCTTCTGGATAACGAAAGGGTTGACAGAGGAAAAATCCTTTCCGTCCTCAGATCGAGAAACTACGAGGAACTGTGGGGGCAGGCGGTAGTACTTTTGTCACTGTTGGCTGGTCACGTTTCCGTTTTTGGGTCGAAGTCGAAAGAGATGGAGTAGAATCCATTGCGGAGGAATCCCCCATGATTGCCATCGTCTCCGATGGCGCGCTCCTTCCTTGTGGGGATCCTCTCAGAGGGCACTCCCTCCTTAGGTGAATGTTTACACCTCAGGTCACACCTCCCGAGAAACAGACGGAGGGACCAATCGGCATGGTCAGAAGGTATCACAGCTCAGGCAATCACCCCTCCCCGGGCCTGGCCTTTACCAGGGGGTACGCGCGTGCCTTACATGTCTACCCAGGGCGGGGACTTACGCGTTACCCCGTCACCGGCTACGCGTGCGAACGCGTGGGTCGGCCTTCAGGCACGCACAGGGAGGAAGGAAGAAGAGGAAAAAGAAGAGAGAGAGGGAGAAAGAGGACAGACCGTCTCAAACGCCGAGGCGGAGACCAGAGAAGGCAAGGAGAAGAAGGCAATGAGAAAGCAAGGAGAAGAAGGCAATGAGAAGGCAAGGAGAAGAAGGCAATGAGAAGGCAAGGAGAAGAAGGCAATGAGAAGGCAAGGAGAAGAAGGCAATGAGAAGGCAAGGAGAAGAAGGCAATGAGAAGGCAAGGAGAAGAAGGCAATGAGAAGGCAAGGAGAAGAAGGCAATGAGAAGGCAAGGAGAAGAAGGCAAGGAGAAGGCAAGGAGAAAAAGGCAAGGAGAAGGCAAGGAGAAAAAGGCAATGAGAAGGCAAGGAGAAAAAGGCAATGAGAAGGCAAGGAGAAAAAGGCAATGAGAAGGCAAGGAGAAAAAGGCAATGAGAAGGCAAGGAGAAGTCAAGGGAAAGAGTAAGGAAGACAGTGAGGTGGAGAAGAGCAAAGAAAGGAACCAACAAAAGGAAGGAAGAAACGAGAAGTGAAAAACCAAAAAGACCACGATTATAGGTCGTGGAACCGTCCGTCTCCGGACGCAGGCGCTAACTACCCCCGTGAGGGGGATGGACTCCTTTTAGTCGCCTCTTGCGACAGGCAGGAATACCTCGGGCCTATTCTAATCCCCGGACCCGTAGGGGGGAATAAGAGGCGTGTTTATCAACGACACGGTGTGACATACTGGAGCTGAAGGACGAGGTGCACCAAATGTGGCCTGACCTTTGAAGAACCATAGCCCATGACGTAATTTATGCACGTATCGAAAATTTTAAATCAAGTCTGCTGACGGCTCTAGCCTCCATAACAGCTCGAAGTATTCGTTCCATGAAATCTCACGTCTTTAACTGGACCATCTTTGGAGATCACGATATAAGTGTGCTTGACGTCACATGAGGATGGAAGTTGCTTTTTTCCCTGTACATCCTAGTAACAGTTTACGTTTTTTACTCTCCTCCAACCTTCACTTGGGGAACGGTAACGTTTGCTTTCTTCAGGATGGAGCATGGCGCAAAACTACTTATGTTAATCACAGGCTTAGAAGGGATTAACAACCACGACCTTCTTAAGTTCGGTAGTCTCTTCTCACATTCTGCCGAGAAGGAACCCTTTCGCAACATTTTTTTTTTAATTTGCTAGTTTTTCAAGTCACCTACAGAAAAGGCGGAGACCCTTTCCAAACATCCTCCACTCTCTATGAGGAATTTTGTCAACAGGCGCAAGCTCTAATGCTGCACTGGCAGAGGAAGACCGTCGACTGAGGAGGCGGGCCTTCCACGTTCAGAGTCAGCACTTCCAGCTGTTCATGCGAGTCGCTGCGGGACTTTACTGTGCGCTACAATGGGGTGGTAACTTGTGTACCTGTGGAGTGATTGCAGTACATTCTAAGTAAACGAAGATAGGAAACAACCTGAGGCCATGAGAGTCGCTGCGGGGCTTCTCTGGTCAGTGGTCCCAGGAGCAGCTACGTAAACAATTCTGTATCCAAGCAGTTCCATCCGTGCCCAAGCACAGATCCACTGTTAGGTTCGAAGGTGGGGCGTAAGGGGAAGGGTTGTCAGTTTCTCAGTGTCAGTCCTCCTCCTCCCCCTCCCCTCCCCCACAAAAAAATTCCAAATTTAACTTGCTGTCAGACCCAACTGTTAATGTGTGTCATATGCGTATCTTAGGAATTTCTAGTCGTATGTTATGTCAGCAAATGGATCGAAACCATCCGTCCAGACATGATCATAATACCATTCACACTGAGGATGACGCAGGCAAGGTCGAAGTGCTAAGCGCCTTTTACCAAAACTGCTGCACATACGAAGGCACTGTAGTATCTCCTTTAAATCGTCACACGAACGGTAAAATTGCAGATGTCTGTAGTAAGTGACCATGGGATAGAAAAGCAAATGAAATCGCTGAATAGACGGAAGGCCACTGGACCTGACAGAACACCAATACGATTCCCCACTGAGAAAGCGAAATAACTGTCCCTCTTCTAACAGCAGTCTATCGTAGAAAGTTGGAGGAGCGTAGCGTTCCTGATGATTCGAAAATCGCAGGCCATTCCAGTTTTCAAGAAGCGTAGTCAAATAGATGTTCAAAACTGTAGGTCTGTATCTCTGATGTCGGTCAGTTGTAGAATTATTGAGCATCTTTTATGCTCACGCTTTATGGCATTTTGGAAACCGAAAATTACATGTTAATCAACATGGGTTCCGAAAACAGTGATCGTGTGAAAGAAACGGCTCGCTCTGTTAGTCCACGAGACCCAGAAAAAAGCAGTTACAGGCGCGCAGGTTGATTCCGCCTTCCTTGACCTCCGCAAGACGGTAGATACAGTTCCGCACTGCCACCTAACGAACCAAATACAACGGTACGAAAAATCAGACCAACTGTGTTGGGTTGTTTGGGGAAGGAGACCATACAGCGAGGTCATCGGTCTCATCGGATTAGGGAAAGACGGGGAAGGAAGTCGGCCGTGCCCTTTCAAAGGAACCATACCGGATTTGCCTGGAGCGATTTAGGGAAATCACGGAAAACCTAAATCAGGATGACCGGACGCGGGATTGAACCGTCGTCCTCCCGAATGCGAGTCCAGTGAGAGACCAACTGTGTGACGACTAAAGATCTCCTAGCAAACAGAACAATGCTCGTTATTCTGAACGGAGGGAAGTCTTCAGGTGTAAAAGTAACTTCTGGCGCACCCCAAAAGACATGCTACGGGTCCATATCACCTAGCAGGCGAAGTCTAAGTTCCATGAAGCTTTTCACGGATGCTGCTGTTGTGTAGGGAGAAGTCTCAACGCTAGAAAGTCTTAACAAAATGCAGGAAGACCTACAGAGTACGGACTCTCTGTGCAGGGAGTGGCAATTTAACTTCAGTATAAATTTAAAGTACTGCGTGTACCTAGATAAAACCTTCCATTATTGTATGATTACACGACTGCAGAACTATCACTGAAAGTCGCATCCAAAAGATTGTATGAGTATGAGTACGGAGCAATTTAAAATGTAACAACAACATAAAACTGCAGGCAAGGTACATGCCATACAGATTTGTTGGAAGAACTCTCAGGAATTCAGGCCATCAAACAAAGAGATACACTTACAAACCATCGTTTGACCAACACTTTGTTTCTCAGTCTGGGATCCGCAGCAGACAGGATTGATAGAGGAAGTAGTTGATGATCGAAAGAACAGAGCGCGTTTCGTTACAGGGTCATTTAGTAAGCAGGAAAGCATCCCATAGATGCTCAGCCAAGTCTGGTGGCAGACGCTTCAAGAGGGGCGTTCTGCATCATTGTATGTTTTCTTATTGAAGTTGCGAGAACGGACATTCCAAGAATTGTAAAGCAATACATTGCTTCCTTCTACAGCGATCTCGCGCGAAGATCACGAAGATAAAATTAAAGAGATTCGAGTCCACATGGAGGCTTATCAGCATCTCTTCCCCCGAAATTTGCGACTGGAATAGAAAAAGGAGGGTGACAGTGGTACTCAAAGAACACTCCGGCACGTATTAAGGCGCCTTGCGGAGTACACAGGGTGATTTTTTCCACCGTGTATATACTCTACGAATTGACTGAAGAGAGGATACGGAACAAAAGAGGTCTAATCTTACGTCCGGAAATGCATGGTTTCCATGTTACAGACCATTTATTCAATCACACATTGTCACAGAAACTGCTGTTTAATAAGCGCTGTGCCATGCAGCTAAAGCAATGTGTGTTGAAAATAGTTTCCGTGTGCCTCAACGCATGGTTGTACGCGCCATAGCATGTTCTGTATCACACGTTACACATCGGACAGGCTGCATCCGAAACAATGTCAAAGGCAGCACGAATAAGCTGCTCCAGTGTCTTCACGCCTGGAATGGGCTCTGCATACACGATACTTTTAAGGTAGCCCCATAACCAGAAATCGCACTGGTTGGGATCCGGTGAACGAGCACGCCATGGAACTGGACCCCCTAGTCCAGTTCATCGACCAGGGGAAACACGACAGAGATGCAGCTGGATGTCAACGACGAAGTTGGTTGGGGCTCAATCATGCATCAGCTACATAACTCTGCGAAATATCAAATGGTTCAAATGGCTCTGAGCACTATGGGATTTAACTTCTGAGGCCATCAGTCCCCTAGAACTTACAGCCGGCCGGTGTGTCCGAGCGGTTCTAGCCGCTTCAGTCTGGAACCGCGCGACCGCCGCGATCGCAGGTTCGAATCCTGCCTCGGGCATGGATGTGTGTGTTGTCCTTAGGTTAGTTAGGTTTAAGTAGTTCTAAGTTCTAGGGGACTGATGACCTCAGATGTTAAGTCCCATAGTACTCAGAGCCATTTGAACCATTTTAGAACTCAACTACTTAAACCTAACTAACCTAAGGACATCACACACATCCATGCCCGAAGCAGGATTCGAACCTGCGACCGTAGCGGTCGCGCGGTTCTACACTATAGCTCCTATAACCGCTCGGTCACCCCGGCCGACTCGAAATATCGATGAACTACTTGCAGCAGCGGAGACAAAGTCACCCGCAAGAAACCCAGATAGTTCTGACCCGTTAGCCGACGTGGAAGGAAGACTTGTCACAATACGGTCGCCAGTTATCCCGGCCCACACATTCCGGCGGCAAAGATGCTGGTGATCCGCTGTCTCTATACCCTGGGGGTCTGCATACTGGCCAACAGATGACTGTAATGAACTCCGCGTACAGGTGGCCTCATCTGTGAATAGGATGGATGACAAATCCCGGAACCATGGTTGTCTGGTGAGAAAACAGCGACAAAACTGCTCCCTATGTGGGAAGTCTGTCGCTAGTAAGCCATGCACACGCTGTAAGTGACAAGAGCACAAGCAATTGTCATGCAGAATGTTCCACACGATGGTCTGGCTTACCCTGTACCGGCGGGCCAACCGCCTGGTACTGACACGGCGGTCGTCTTCGACTGTGTTAATCACATTTTACTCCAGTTCTGATGTCTGAACTTTTCAGAACTTCCTTCAAGATCTTCTGCTTTCTGAAACGACCTTGTCTCAGAAAAGCGGCAAAACACTGTTGCAAACATTGAACGCTTTTTTTGTGGTTTTAGGGCGCAAAACTTCTATGGTCATTAGCGCCCAGTCCGTGACTTAAGACAGTAAAAAACCGAAATTTAAAACCAGCAGCAATGGGAACAAAGTCATAAAATTGGAGAAACTAAAAATAGAAGAATGCTTAAAAATCCACTACAGAAAGGGGGTGGTTGTCCCCAAAAAAAGCTTCAAATGACTGACGTCATTTCACTGTCACTAATAAACTGGAGAACGCGGTCGGCTGAGCGCGTGTCATTTGCTAAAATCGACGATAGATCAGGCGATAGCTGTAGACGGGAGCGTAACGAATTAAAATAGGGGCATTCAATTAAAAGGTGTCTTACCGTCCACAGCTGAGAGCAGTGGGGACAGAGTGGGGGAGGATCACCGCTTAAAAGATGTCGATGGCTAAAAAGACAGTGCCCTATCCGGAGTCTAGCTAAAATTACCTCCTCCCGACGACGCGTTCGGGAGGAAGAGGTCCAAGCGCAAGGAAGGGCTTTCACTTCCCGCAATTTATTACGGGAAAGTGTTGACCAATGCGCATGCCATAAATGAGCAACTTGGCGACATAAACCGCTCCGTAGATCGGTGAAGGGAAGCGACTGAATAGCTGGCCGAGGAAGAGAGACTGCAGCCTTGGCCGCTATATCGGCCGCCTCATTCCCACAGATACCAGCGTGTCCCGGGAGCCAGAGGAACGCCACCGAGACGCCCCCCAGGTGGAGCAAGCGCAGACAGTCCTGAATCCGGTGGACCAGAGGGTACACAGGGTAAAGAGCTTGGAGACTGAGGAGAGAGCTGAGAGAATCTGAGCAGATAACGTACTGTATCCGCTGATGGCGGCGGATGTAGTGGACAGCCTGGAGAACAGCGTAAAGCTCCGCAGTATAAACCGAACACTGGACGGGAAGCCGAAAGCGATTTGGGGTGTCGCCAACAATATAGGCACTCCCTACAGCTAACGATGTTTTCGAGCCGTCGGTGTAAATAAATGTGGCGTCCGTCGTTTGTGCACATAAAGCAGCAAATGCCCAACGATAAACAAGTGTAGGGGTACCATCCTTGGGAAATTGACAAAGGTCACGGAGCAGGCAGATCCGGGGACGGAGCCAAGGCAGTGCTGTACCCCAAGTAGTCAAGAAGGTTTTAGGAAAGCGGAAGGAAAGAGAATGGAGCAGTTGACGGAAGCGGACTCCCGGGGGTAGTAGGGAGGAGGAGCGGCCTGCATACCGTACGTCAACGGAGGCGTCGAAAAAAAAGGTCATGGGCTAGATTAGCAGGCATGGAAGAACATTGAACGCTGTGGTAGTTGTCGGGGATAGGTCTCCTGATACAACATTGCTGCCCGCGGCCTGTTGCCATTTGCCTTTCCGTATGTGAACACCATGTCGGCAAGCTCTCGATTCGAATGCGGAACGATTGTGTACTACGCTGTATCACGTCCACCACAAGGTGAGTCAGCAAGAGAAATGAATCGGACACAATATTACCAATTACTATGGCAGGAGAGGGCGCTAAGGCATGACGTATGAGGAACAGTATCACCCTTTAGGAGGAAACATGAATACTGAAACTGTATGGTACAGCGCGTATTAGACCACAGTCTCTGTAACAAAGTATTATTGAATGAATAGTCTCTAGCTTGGAAACGGTGCATTTCCAGGCAGGAGTTCATTAGACCTTTTGCGTTCCATATACTCTTATCGATCAATCCCTAGAGTTTGTACATGGTGGAAAAAAATCAAACTTTATATCTAGATGTCTATGACTATTAATAATGAAATAT
Source organism: Schistocerca cancellata (assembly GCF_023864275.1). Lineage (NCBI taxonomy): Eukaryota > Metazoa > Arthropoda > Insecta > Orthoptera > Acrididae > Schistocerca > Schistocerca cancellata. The sequence goes on along the minus strand of NC_064627.1, from coordinate 389,195,518 downwards.
ATAAAATGTTTTAATATATGAACTACAATAGTCACAATGTAATAATGTGTATACATCAGTGCTTAGTAAAAGGGGGCGATCAGAGTTTCCTTTCGAAGGTCGTACAGTCCAGAACTGGTATGCCAATCGGGCAAAATCGCCGTAAGCGTGAGCGTTGAGGCAATCACCCCAACGACGCCCCAGAATGAGGATACCCGTTTGATATAAAACACCGTGTTCTGCTGCATGAAGAAATACGTAACAATCTGTTGCACATTCTCGTCCAACAGCAATCTTCGACACTTCATGCCCTTTAAGGGACCAAACGCGTGATAACCGCAGGAGACATCAGGACAATACAGAAGGTACTTTAATTATTGTCTGTAATGGTTGACGCTGTTCTCCCTGGTAGACCGGCGTCTTGTGTCGAATCGCGACCGGCGCAGAACTTGACGCACCATTGCATAACAGTGGTTTTCGACAGACAATCGTGCACATTCTCCGTACTCCAACGGATATCTACAGGTGTTTGTCCCTCAGCAGCCAAGTAAAGAATAACGGCACACTGGTACCGTTTCAATGCATTTGGTAGTTTAACTTCGCCATATTTTCCGCTTCCGCATTTCCTGCATACACGTCGCCAAGACACCAATTCCTTGCCTACCAGTCGGTGCATATATATATATATATATATATATATATATATATATATATATATATATATATATATATATATATATATATATATATATATATATATATATATATACTGCAGCAACGACCTCAAACGGAAACTTTTTGATCACCTTATACATCACTCCAGTGGAACCTCCAAGATATTACAGTCCAGAGAAATACATTTTTGAAAATTTTATAACATTTTAGAAAGGCATGTCACGAAATTGTGTTGAGAACTAAAACAATAAAGCTTCAAAGAAAATATGGGCATGCGTATTCAAATACAGGGATATCTAAACAGGCAGAATATGGCGCTCGGTTGGCAACGCCTACATAACACAAGTGTTTGGCGCTGCTGTTAGACCGGTTATTGCTGCTACAATGATAAGTTATCAGGATTTAAGAGAGTTTGAACGTGATGCTATAGTCGGCGCACGAGCGATGGGACACAGTCTGATGATGTTTGGTTTGTGGGGCGCTCAACTGCGTGGTTATCAGCGCCCGTACAATTTCCCAACCTTTGCTCAGTCCAATTTCGCCACTTTACTGGATGATGATGAAATGATGAGAACAACACAAACACCCAGTCATCTCGAGGCAGGTGAAAATCCCTGACCCGCCGGGAATCGAACCCGGAACCGCGTGCTCGGGGAGCGAGAACGCTACCGCGAGACCACGAGCGGCGGACCGGGACACAGTCTCTCCAGGGTAGCGATGAAGTGGGGATTTTCCCGTAAGACCATTTCATCAGTACTGTGAACATCATCAGGAATCCGATAAAACATCAAATCTCCGACACCACTGGGGCCGGAAAAAGATCCTGCTTGAACGGGACCAACGACGACTGAAGAGAATCGTTCAACGTGACAGAAGTGCTCCCTATCCGCAAATTGCTGCAGATTTCAGTGCTCGTCCATCAACAAGTGTCACCGTGCGAGTCATTCAACGAATCATCATCGATATGGTTTGCGGAGCCGAAGAGCTACTCGTGTACCCTTGTTGATTGCACGACACAAAGCTTTACGCCTCGCCTAGGCCCGTCAACACCGACATTGGACTGTTTATGACTGGAAATAAGTTGCCTGGTAGGACGAGTCTCGCTTCAAATTGTATAGAGCGGTTGGCGATGTACAGGTATGGACACAACCTCATGAATCCATGGACCCTGTATTTCAGCAGGAGACTGTTCAAGCTGATGGAGGCTCTCTAACAATGTGGGGCGTGTACAGTTTGACTGATATGGGACCCCTGATACGTCTAGATACGACACTGACACGTGACACGCACGTAAGCATCTTGTCTGATCACCTGCATCCATTCATGTTCACTGTGCATTACGACGGACTTGGGCAATTCCAGCAGGACAATGCCACACTCCACACGTCCAGAATTGCTACAGAGTGGTTGCAGGAACCCTCTTCTTAGTTTAAACACTTCCGCTGGCCACCAAACTCCCCAGACGTGGACATTATTGATCATATCTGGGATTCCGTGCAACATACTGTTCAAAAGTTATCTCCACCCCCTTATACTCTTTCGGATTTATGAACAATCCTGCACGATACATAGTGTCAATTCCTTCGGCACTACTTAAGACACTAGTCGAGTCCATCCCACGTCGTGTTGCAACGCTTATGCGTGCTTTCGGGGGCCCTACACGATATTCGGCAGATGTACCAGTTCCTTTGGCTCTGCTGTGTATAAGAATGACCTCTCATAATTTAGAACTCAAAATTTGCACGATATGAAATCGAAATACGCAGTCAGCAGTGTCAGTATTTAATTTAGCACTACGATTGTGAACCCAATCCTGAGCATTAAGGATACGAGAGCGTGTGAATGAGCGGAATGCTGTCTCACTGATCCATTTATAGCTGCTTTCGAGGAAGTCAATCTTTCTATGACCCCATAACCCTTTTCCTGGCCCCGGCCCCGCTTTTGAATCTTCGCATGGCAGTTCCTTCGTTAGTCTGATTTGACTTTTCTGCCCCCAAACGCTAACGAGTGCGAGTGTGAGAAAGCCGTGAAGGGGGAGACAGTTCATATCCTATCCGCCTGTGCTTGCGCAACTTCCTGAGATTTACACGTCCTACCAGTGGATTTTCGAACCGTGTGGTTTTATTTTTATCGGCAGGCGGTACGGTCACAGCTTGTGAATGGACGCCCTGATTTAGCTGGCATCTCCTGTGCAGGTGGTCACGACGCCAAGCCCGTCCACATTGCAGGAAACCTGAAAGTAGCTTGAAATTTTCTGGAAACCATCGGCCTTGCCACGTTGGTAACATTGGTTCCCGCCCGATCACTGAAGTTAAGCAACGTCGGGGTGCGTCTAGTACTTGGGTGACCGTCCAGAAAAAGCCGGGTGCCGTTAGTTTTTAGGACACACAAACTGCCAAAGCGGCGACCAATTAAAAGACTTGCAACCAGCCTTTGGTGTTACATGATATTTTCTACAATCCCTTGTCATTTTTGAGTACCAACTATGTTATTCTGTTCGAGTGAACTGAGAAATTGTTGAATTTATGTAGAAATATAAACGCTTTTACCAATTTTGTGTAGGGCGCGAGTAATGACCCCTTGACCCTTCCCCCGCCCCCGCTTTTCGATCCTCGCATGGTCGTACCTTCGTTAGCATAATTTTACTTTTGTGCCCCCAAACGACACAGTCAAACGGCCTTTTGTCTATATACCTGTTCTGCCCCCTCCGAGGATTAAATACAATACGATCAAAAGCTAATGTTTTACTGTGACTTCGGACGTTCTTCGCTGCTCAAACGCTGAAGCCTCAATCTGAACAACTCGTATAAATGTTCCAACGTAGCTTCAGGTTTCTGGCAGCGAAGTCAGAGCTTTTTTGGAACCAAAATTGTCGGTGAAAGGTGGTGCAGTAACCCCTTGGTCTAAATTATAGTATTCTGATGATGCTCTATAGCCTCTAATGAAATCACCGGTAAGTAACAAGAGATGGTACTACTCGTCGAAACTCACCTACCACACGATTCGAAAATTATTCAAGATGCCAGAAAATACCAACAGTTGACTTTGCTGCATTCCATGTTTTTCAGCTGTTCTATGTACATGCACGTTTCGAAACGGAGAATAGTATGATATGACAGCTTTCTTCTTTTTTGCCTTTATACCGTACGTGCACGGAGTCGGCATGATTATTATCAAATTTGGCATCATTAATGTTAGAGGTTGGGTAATGCCCCGCCTGAATCCCCCACCCCTTCCCGCACGGTATTTGCGTACCACAAACATCTCGTGTGCTTTCGAGTTGTGTAACTGAGGTTGGACGCCAGTAACAGACCGAAATTCATCTGAATGGATGTTGAAAACCAGCTAAAAATCACACCCAAGCCGCCCAGCATACCTGCACTCATCGTTAACCCTGCTGAAGGATTCAACCCCCGACGCTCCTGTCCGAATCCGGAACGCGGCGTACTAACAAGGGGAGCGTACGAACTTTCCCTCACAGGTTTGATTCATGCTGAAAGGATGCGAAGGTTTTAACATTTGTAAACACGAAGACGCAATTCTTGAGCGTTATCGAGAAAATAGAGTTTAAAAATTTTATGTTTGCCTGTATATTTTGTATGGGCGCTAGTTTTCAAGGAGGCCTTAGCCGAGCGAGTAAACGTTTAGCTTCAGAAGTGCGACGTCTTTGGATCGAATCTCCCTGCCGGCACTTTTTCATTTCCACTTCATTTAACAGATTTATTATGACACTAAAAATTACCAATATTTAATGATTCATTATTATTTTCGGAAGGAAAAAAGAGAATAACAATTTCGTAAGAAGATTGGAAATGCAGAAAAGGATACCCATAAAGTTGCAAATCAGTGAAGTTATTTATGTATCCATCTTTGTGACAAGTTTAATGTGTAACCTATGGAGCACTGCAGGAATCAGGATGATACTGATCACAGAAACATGGAGAACAATAACTATTGTGACACACAGCACTTTTAATGAACGTAGACTTTCCGCATGCGCATGCTTTTTTGAGTGTGTGTATTGCAGAACGAACTTTGCTTACTTTTATAAACGCTTATCTGTCATCACAGAATTTTATGGTTTACCACGTATGTATTAGAATTACGCGAAAAAAAAAAAAAGCGACCGGCAGGACGATTCGATATTCGATCCACAGACCATGCGCTTATGAAACTAAGCGATTACTCGCTCGGCTGCGGAATCGTTTAAGGCTAACACTACGAAGTATATAAGCACGTCGAAAATTTTCCTACTCTTTATATATGTTGAACTACTACTCGTGCCCTACAAACCCTATCAGTATGAATCAAATCGGCGAAGGAAAGTTCGTACGGTCGCCTTAGAAGACGCGCGACTAATTGGTCAACATCTATGTCATTATAAACCGAACACTAGTTACTGGTACGCAATAAGAGAGAGGAATGTACAATCATCCTGCTGCACGATCGTCATGCAGTTCGTCTGAAGTGAGTTAACCATTTGAGTACCAGTGGTTTTTGCCCGAGACCATTGTTTTGTTAATTTTTTTTTAAGTACCAGACTTTGGCATGAAACCACCGATGCTGTGGCAAGACAGACTCTTCTTGTGGTACACTGACGTACTGTTACGAGTGTAGTGCATTGCAACGGTCACAGCTTAAAAGCAACAGTGAACGCGGAGGTTGAGCTACGTGATTGTATGGGACTGTGACATGCGGTTTTTTTATGGTGGCCATACTAAAGAGATCACCGACAGTAAAAAGGCGTGCTAAAATGTAATTGCTCCGAATTTAATTAAGACTCTTAAGCTTTCTGAATAAAAAAAAGGTTATAAAATACATCTTTTGTCTTCACGTCACCATGCACTGATCAGATCTGGCGTGATGGGAAGCCAGCTCACCAAATGGAACTCTCCACTGTGTTCCTCGCACCGCTCCATCGCGCTCCTGGTTTTGCGACACTGCGCATTAGCTTGTCGAAAAATGCCACCGATGGCCACTTAAACATGATCTCCGTGAAGGGGTGGCACGTGATCTGAAAGCAGTGTACGACACTTCTTGGTCGTCATGGTGCCTTGCACGGGCTCCACTGGACGCATGGATGCCCGCGTGAATTTCATGCAGAGCGTAATTTTGCCGCCGCCAGCTAGTCCCCGTCCCGCAGTACACGTGTCATTTAGCTGTTCCCCTGGAAGACGACGGATTCGCACCCTCCCATCGACATGAAGAAGACCTCGGGATTCATCCGACCACGAAACTTTCTGTCACTGCGCCAATGTCCAGTGCAGATGGTAACGTGCCCATTCAGTCATGTTGCCGATGTCGTGTTAACACTGGCATGTGCATGGGTCGCTGCCTGCGGTGGCCCATCGTTAAGAGTATTGGATGTACTTTGTGTTCAGACACGCTTTAACTCTGGCCAGAAGTAAAGTCTGATGTTAGTTCCGCCACAGTTCGCCGCCTGTCCTGTTTTACCAGTTTGCCTCGCCTAAGACGTCCGACATCTGTACTCACAAGGGAACCTCCCCATCGCACCCCCTTCAGATTTAGTTATAAGTTGGCACAGTGGATAGGCCTTGAAAAACTGAACACAGATCAATTGAGAAAACAGGAAGACGTTGTGTGCAACAGTAAAAAAAAAAATTAGTAAAATATACAAACTGAGTAGTCCATGTGCATGATAGGCAACATCAGGGAGAATGCAAGGTTAGGAGCGCCGTGGTCCCGTGGTTAGCGTGAGTAGCTGCAGAATGAGGGGTCCTTGGTTCAAGTCTTCCCTCGACCGAAAAATTTACTTTCTTTAATTTCGCACAGTTATGATCTGTCCGTTCGTTCGTTGACATCTCTGTTCACTGCAATAAGTTTAGTGTTTGTGTTTTGCGACCGCACCGCAAAACCGTGCGATTAGTAGACGAAAGGACGTGGATCTCCAATGGGAACCGAAAACATTTGATCGCAAGGTCATAGGTCAACCGATTTCTCCACGGGAAAACACGTCTGATATATTCTATACGACACTGGTGACGGCATGTGCGTCACATGACAGGAATATGTTGTCGACCCACCTAACTTGTACACTTAGCGAATGTGTAAAAAGATTATTCTACCTTGCCCGATTTAGGTTTTCTTGGGGATGTGATAATCACTCCCAAAAAGGTGTCTCATAAACTGAAAATAAAAAATTAAACTTTTCACTGGAGGAAAGACTTGAACCTACGACCTCTCGTTTCGTAGCTGCTTTCGCTAACCACGGAACCACGGCGCTCTTTGACTCACAGTGTTCTTGATGTTGCCTATCTTCCTCATGGACTACTCAGTTTGTATATTTTACTAATTTTTTTCATAGTTCCACACAACTACTTCCTGTTTTCTCGATTGATCTGTGTTCAGTTTTTCAAGGCCTATCCACTGTGCCAACTTATAAGTAAATCTTAGGGGGGGTGCGATGGGGAGGTTCCCTTGTCAGGGATGGTCGCCCAAGCCCACGACGTCTGGGCGTGCTTTCACCACATGTTGATGCCACCGTATTCCTTGAACACCCGACTGATCGTGTAGTTTTCGAAATGCTTGTGCAGAGCCTGTTGGTCATCACAATCTGCTCTCGGTCAGACTCAAACAGATCGCGCGCCTTTCCCATTCTACAAACGGACAGTGCGCTCACCGATACTACACACACCGTGCGTGACTAGCAGTCGTTTCTCACCAAGAGACGCTGCTATCGCCTGGACAGGTTTATATCGATACTAGGTCAGTGGTCATAATGTTCTGGTTAATTCGTGCACTTACAGCCCTCTGCCGCAACAGAGTTCCGAATTGTAGTGTGTAACGTAACTATGTCGGCGAGTGCTGAACAGCGTGCTGTTATCGAGTTTCAAAATCGAAGAGTTCGTCCACTCGTGGAGCACCCTCTCCTTCAGTATGGTAATTCCAGACCACCAACAGGTTCTGTGACATCTGCAGCAATCACAGTTCTAGGCGCTTCCGTCTGGAACCGCGCGACCGCTACGGTCGCAGGTTCGAATTCTGCCTCGGGCATGGATGTGTGTGACGTCCTTAGGTTAGTTAGGTTTAAGCAGTTGTAAGTTCTAGGGGACTGATGACCTCAGAAGTTAAGTCCCATAGTGCTCAGAACCATTTGAACCATTTTGCAGCAATCAGACGCCTTCGGTTCTCCGTCATCTATCTCCATACGGTTTCAACTTAGCGCCATCAGATTTTCATGTTTATAAAACGTAAAATACACCTTCGAGTATTTGTCTTTGATAGCAATGAAGCTGTGCTTTTATGAATGGTTTCGTAATGAAACCACTGGGGCAGAATGTAGTTCTGACAATTTTAAAAATTTTTGGCCCGTTTTTGCTTTTTATTTAGGACTATAATTTGTTTGAGTTCATGGAAGTTTCGAGATGTGTGATCGTGCCTGGGTAAATTCCGAATTTGCTTTCAAATATATCACATGAAATGATAGGTGGCTCGACTATGTCCTGGTGGTTTCAAAATTAAACAACAACAACAACCTTAAACAATTGGTTTATTACTTTCTTGCCAGTTTCTTTTTTTATTCGTTCATGACTATGGTGATAAACGTCACTTGTGGAAATTTTTGAAATTGTTTGTACTCAAAGGGTTAATAAATCTACGTGAAAACAGTTACAGAACGGTCGAACATAGTCTTGACTTCTAAGCACACCGAGCAAAAATCTAGTCATTCCTGTGGAAACAACACTGTCAATACTATGATACAATGCTTCTAACCTTACTAGTGGCCTCATCTAATCGATACTCTGCAAATCACATTTAAGTGCCTGGCAGAGGGCTCATCGAACCACCTTCACAATTCTCTGTTATTCCAATCTCGTATAGCACGCGGAAAGAACGAACACCTACATCTTTTCGTACGAGCTCTGACTTCCCTTATTTTACCGTGATGATCGTTCCTCCCTATGTAGGTCGGTGTCAACAAAATACTTTCGCATTCGGAGGAGAAAGTTGGTGATTGGAATTTCGTGAGAAGATTCCGTCGCAACGAAAAACACCTTTCTTTTAATGATTTCCAGCCCAAATCCTGTATCATTTCCGTGACACTCTCCCATATTTCGCGATGATACAAAACGTGCTGCCTTTCTTTGAACTTTTTCGATGTACTCCGTCAATCATACCTGGTAAGGATCCCCCACCGCTCAACAGTATTCTAAAAGAGGACGAACAAGCGTAGTGTAGGCAGTCTCCTTAGTAGATCTCTTACATTTTCTAAGTGTCCTGCCAATGAAACGCAGTCTCTGATTCGCCTTCCCCACATTTTCTGTGTGTTCCTTCCAATTTAAGTTGTTCGTAATTGTAACACATAGGTATTTAGTTGAATTTACGGCTTTTAAATTAGATTGATTTATCGTGTAACCGAAGTTTGAGTTCCTTTTAGCACTCGTGTGGATGGCCTCACACTTTTTGTTATTTAGGGCCACCTGCCACTTTTCGCACCATTCAGATATCTTCTAAATCGTTTTGCAGTTTGTTTTGATCTTCTGATATCTTTATTAGTTGATAAACGGCAACGTCATCTGCAAACAACCAAGACGGCTGCTCAGATTGTCTCCCAGATCGTTTATTTGGATAAGGAACAGCAAAGGGCCTATAACAATACCTTGGGGAACGCCAGAAATCACTTCTGTTTTACTCGATAAAATCACAAATCCAGTCGCATAACTGAGATATTCCACAAGCACGCAAATTCACCATGAACCGCTTATGTGATACAGTTTCAAGAGCCTTCCGGAAATCCAGAAATACGGAATCGATCTGAAAACCCTTGTCAATAGTACTCAGCACTTCATGTGAATAAAGAGCTAGTTGTGTTTCACAGGAACGATGTTTTCTAAACCCATGTTGACTGTGTGTCAATAGCCATCCCTGCTTAGCCATTTTGCACTTCCTGTCGATCTCATTTTTGAGACGTTTGTATTCCTTTTTGCCTGCTTCATTTACTGCATTTTTATATTTTCTCCTTTCATCAATTAAATTCAATATTTCTTCTGTTACCCAAAGATTTCTACTAGCCCTCGTCTTTTTACCTACTTGATCCTCTGCTGCCTTCACTACTTTATCCCTCAGAGCTACCCATTCTTCTTCTACAGTATTTCTTTCCCCCATTCCTGTCAATTGTTCTCTTATGCTCTCCCTGAAACTCTGCAGAACCTCTGGTTTAGTCAGTTTATCCAGGTCTCATCTCCTTAAATTCCCACCTTTTTGTAGTTTCTTCAGTTTTAATCCACAGTTCATAATCAATAGATTGTGGTCAGAGTCCATATCTGTCCTTGGAAATGTCTTACAATTTAAAACCTGGTTCCTAAATCTCACAAATATATACTCGAGAGAAAAGGTGTAAATATTACACTCAAGTTTAATCGTTAGTGATTTCCCCCACAAACTTTTCGACAAAGCCATGAAGTTACAAAAAATGAAAATGATATAGAGGCACATTCTCGTAACGCAGCTCGGGTAATGTTGAAAACTGTGGAAAGTACCCATCCTACCCACACGAAGGATGCATAACCAGCTAGTACAGGAATATTTGTTTCGTTAACCAGTTGTCTTTTACTAGGAAGAGTTGCCCAAAGGTCAGCCTTAGCTTTATTGTTGCTTCTCATTTTCCATCCACTTTCAGTTCGTATTTTTATTTTATATTAGGTCTATCATTGCCTGCTTGTGAAAGAAGCATGGCCTGTTGTAGAACTTGGTTTGTCTGTCAGGTAGCTGGGAGTGAGACAGTGCTTCGCAGTTGGGAAGTAATTTGGAGGCGACAGTGTGTTCCGGCATTCACCGGATAACAGAGGGATTTGGTGAGGTGCTCCACTGACAAAATGTCTGGTTAAGGGCCACTGTTCTTAACATTACATGAAACTAGGCGCTGGACAGTAAGTGGCTGACTGCGTGTTGAGAGATCCGATGAGTCACAATTTCGCCTCTTCAAATTATGCAAGGCTAAGAGTTAACCGACGGCGCAATTAGGCGTTTAACCCACAGCGTGTGGAGAGGGAGGGGCGGGGTGTAATTCACGCCAGATGTGATTGTTGCTCTGTTTTTTGTTCCATGACTTGGCTCACTCTTTGAAGTTAGCGTGAACATGTGCCAGGATGTGTGTTTCAGTATTCTAGGCGACTAGAGGGTGGCACAACATAGGTGTTAGAACGTAATAAGGGCTGATAATCCTCGTTATCAGATTTATACTATTGCAGACATCCGAAAATTTAATACGGAAGGTTTACAAAGTGATTTCCTCCTGCAACAATGTGTATGTAGAGCTTTGAAATAAATTCCGTAACCATGTTCTGAAGAACATCATTTTCGGTTGCACGAATGTCTCTGGAAATTGCAGTACCAACATCTTGGAATCTTCCAGGAACGTCTTTGAAGACTTCATTGTTTGGACGACCACATAAGGAATAATCTCACGGATTGATATCGTGATCAGAAGGTCTCCATTTCACTTCAGGTCCAATGAATGCTAAGGTGTCCAGGGTGACGATCCGATGTCTGGATGTCGCCTGGAGGAAATTGAAGACGCTTGCAGTAAGGTGTCGACGTGTTCCATCCTGTATGAACCATTAGTTTCAGAGCGTTCGGCGGCGTCGTGCATCGGGTAGAAACGCATGATCCAGAACTTGTCTGTACTTGTCTTCTGCGACAGGCTCCTCAAGCAAGCTCGTGGTGGCTCCATAATGGTGTTGGGTGTGTTTCCGTGGAATAGACTGTCCTATGGTCCAACTGAACCTATCATTGGCTGGAAATGGTTATGTTAAGCTACTTTCAGACCTTTTTTTAGCTATTCGTGGATTGCATGTTTCAAACAACGATAGAATTTTCACGTATGACAATGTGAACATTCTGGATGACTCAAGCGAATGATCTGGCCATCCACATCGCCCGGCATGAATCCCATCGAACATTTACCGGATATAACAGAGGGGTCAGTTAATGCACAAAACCCTGCACCAGCAACACTGTCACAGCTATGGACGGGTTGAGAGACAGCATGGCTCAATATTTATACAGGGGACTTACAACAACGTGTGGAGTCCATGCCACATCGAGTTTCTGCACTACGCCGGGAAGACGTAGGTCCGACACGTTATTAGGAGCTATGCCATGACTTTAGTCAACTCATTGTAACTGCCATGTTCATGTTCACTGGGCGTGTGCACGTATACGCTCAAAGTTCGACGAACACTCCAGTACCTATCGCATCTTGACTGGCCTTCTGAACATCCGATCGTAATGCAATAGATAATGTCTGGGACTATTTGCAATCAACGTCCAAGTGATTTCGTACACTTGACCTCTTAACAAATAATCCTGAGTTAATAACGAGCATCAAAACCGATTCAGAGATTAGGAACACAGGGCTGTCGTAGCGAGATTGAATATTGTAAGCCCCAAATCCGCCAAAGATAAGCGAAAACTATACTTATTCAAAAAATCAAACAAAAATTCACTTGACGGTTTGCTAAGAGACAATCTCCACTCATTCCAAACTAATAATATAAGTTTAGACCAGTTATGGCTTGAATTCAGAGAAATAGTATCGGTAGCAATCGAGAGATTTATACCACATAAATTAGCAGATCCTCTTTGGTGCACAAAACGGGTAAAACACTGTTGCAGAAACAACGAAAAAAAACATGTCAAATTTAAACAGACGCAAAATCCCCAAGATTGGCGATCTTTGACAGAAGCTCGAAATTTAGCGCGGACTTCAATGCGAGGTGCTTGTAACTGTTTTCACAACGAAAGTCTCGAAACCTGGCAGAAAATCCAAAGAGGTTCTGAGGAGGAGGATATGAAGTATGTCGTATTTGAATTATGAAGACTTGGTTCAAGAATCATAAAAGAAGGCTGTATACATGGAAGAAGCCTGGAGATACTGACAGGTTTCAGATAGATTATATAATGGTAAGACAGAGATTTAGGAACCAGGTTATAAATTGTAAGACATTTCCAGGGGCAGATGTGGACTGACCACAATCTATTGGTTATGAACTGTAGATTAAAACTGAAGAAACTGCAAAAAGGTGACAATCTAAGGAGATGGGACCTGGATAAACTGACTAAACCAGAGGTTGTACAGAGTTTCAGGGAGAGCATAAGGGAACAATTGACAAGAATGGGGGAAAGAAATACAGTAGAAGAAGAATGGGTAGCTTTGAGGGATGAAGTAGTGAAGGCAGCAGAGGATCAAGTAGGTAAAAAGACGAGGGCTAGTAGAAATCTTTGGGTGACGGAAAAAATATTGAATTTAATTGACGAAAGGAGAAAATACAAAAATTCAGTAAATGAAGCAGGCAAAAAGGAATACAAACGTCTCAAAAATAACATCGACAGGAAGTGCAAAATGGCTAAGCAGAGATGGCTAGAGGACAAATGTAAGGATGTAGAGGCTTATCTCACTAGGGGTAAGATAGATACTGCCTACAGGAAAATTAAAGACACCTTCGGAGGAAAGAGAACCACTTGCATGAATATCAAGAGCTCAGATGGAAACCCAGTTCTAAGCAAAGAAGGGAAAGCAGAAAGGTGGAACGAGTATATAGAGGGTCTATACAAGGGCGATGTACTTGAGGACATTATGGAAATGGAAGAGGATGTAGATGAAGATGAATGGGAGATACGATACTGCGTGAAGAGTTTGACAGAGCACTGAAAGACTGAGTCGAAACAAGGCCCACAGAGTAGACAACATTCCATTAGAACTACTGACGGCCTTGGGAGCGCCAGTCACAACAAAACTCTACCATTTGGTGAGCAAGATGTATGAGACAGGCGAAATACCCTCAGACTTCAAAAAGAATATAATAATTCCAATCCCAAAGAAATCAGGTGTTGACAGATGTGAAAATTACCGAACTATCAGTTTAATAAGTCACAGCTGCAAAACACTAACGCGAGTTCTTTACAGACGAATGGAAAAACTGGTAGAAGCCGACCTCTCGGGGAAGATCAGTTTGGATTCCGTAGAAATGTAGGAACACGTGAGGCAATACTGACCCTACGACTTATCTTAGAAAATAGATTAAGGAAAGGCAAACCTACATTTCTAGCATTTGTAGACTTAGAGAAAGCTTTTGACAATGTTGGCTGGAATACTCTCTTTCAAATTCTGAAGGTGGCAGGGGTGAAACACAGGGAGCGAAAGGCTATTTACAATTTGTACAGAAACCAGATGGCAGTTATAAGAGTCGAGGGGCGTGAAAAGGAAGCAGTGGTTGGGAAGGGAGCGAGACAGGTTTGTAGCCTGTCCCCGATGTTATTCAATCTGTATATTGAGCAAGCAGTAAAGGAAACAAAAGAAAAATTCGGAGTAGGTATTAAGATCCGTGCAGAAGAAATAAGAACTTTGAGGTTCGCCGATGACATTGTAATTCTGTCAGAGACATCAAAGGACTTGGAAGAGCAGTTGAACGGAATGGACAGTGTCTTGAAAGGAGGATATAAGATGAACAGCAACAAAAGCAAAACGAGGATAATGGAATGTAGTCGAGTTAAATAGGGTGATGGTGCGGGAATTAGACTAGAAAATGAGACGCTTAAAGTAATAAATGGGTTTTGCTATTTGGGGAGCAAACTAACTGATGATGGTCGAAGTAAGAGAGGATATAAAATGTAGACTGGCAATGGCAAGGAAAGCATTTCTGAAGAAGAAAAATTTGTTAACATCGAGTATAGATATAAGTGTCAGGAAGTCGTTTCTGAAAGTATTTGTATGGAGTGTAGCCATGTATGGAGTGTAGCCATGTATGGAAGTGAAACATGGACGATAAATAGTTTGGACAAGAAGAGAATAGAAGCATTCGAAATGTGGTGCTCCAGAAAAATGCTGAAGATTAGATGGGTAGATCACATAACTAACGAGGAGGTATTGAATAGAATTGGGGAGAAGAGGAGCTTGTGGCACAACTTGACAAGAAGGGACCGGTTGGCAGGACATGTTATGAGGCATCAAGGGATCACAAATTTAGCATTGGAGGGCAGCGTGGAGGGCAAAAATCGTAGAGGGAGACCAAGAGATGAATACACTAAGCAGATTAAGAAGGATGTAGGTAGCAGTAAGTACTGGGAGATGAAGCTTGCACAGGATAGAGTAGCATGGAGAGCTGCATCAAACCAGTCTCAGGACTGAAGACAACAACAACAAATATTTGTGCATTGTTCTCAATGGAAACAATGGATTAGCTTCTCGCACATCGTAAACTAGCTGTTACCTACCGCTGTGCTCGCATATCAGTACTTCTGTTATGATGGGTGATTGTGAGTACGTAAGCTACTGAATGTGGAATAACATCAGCTGCCCTCACGTGTCTGCCTGTTCACTTAAGCATAGCCTCTCATACGCGCCCTGCTCTACCCCCTCCCATGTTGTCTCAACACACGATGCGTCACCATACGTAGCATTGTTGCTGTTGGACAGTGCATACAGAGGGGCATGGACAGGAATGCGGATCTATGTATTGTGCTTTAGAGGTAGCTACACATTATACAAGGTCTACATTTTGCAACATATATCATAAACACAATGAAGATTTTATTCTTTTTCTTTGAATTGTATCACATAACACCACTTTTTGTGGCCTTCAGTCCAAAGACTAGTTTGGTGCAGCTCACTGCTACTCTACGTGCCCTTTCATCTCCAAATGACTGACACAACCTACATCCTTCTGAATCTGTTTACTGTATTCATTTCTTGGCCTCCATTTTTGTCCTCTCTCTCGCCCCCCTCCCCCACATGCCTCCAATATTAAATTGGTGATCCTTTGATGTCTCATAATGTGTCATAATGTGTCCTATCAGTAGATCCCTTCTTCTAGTCACGTTGTGCCACATTTCCTTTCTCCCCAATTCATTCAGTGTCTTCACATTAGTTACGGAAGTCGGTCTAATCTTGACCATTCTTCTGCAGCACATTTGAAGAGCTTCCGATCTACATCTACATGACTACTCTGCAATTCACATTTAAGTGCTTGGCAGAGGGTTCGTCGAACCACAATCATACTATCTCTCTACCATTCCACTCCCGAACAGCGCGCGGGAAAAACGAACACCTAAACCTTTCTGTACGAGCTCTGATTTCTCTTATTTTATTTTGATGATCATTCCTACCTATGTAGGTTGGGCTCAACAAAATATTTTCGCATTCGGAAGAGAAAGTTGGTGACTGAAATTTCGTAAATAGATCTCGCCGCGACAAAAAACGTCTTTGCTGTAATGACTTCCATCCCAACTCGCCTATCATATCTGCCACACTCTCTCCCCTATTACGTGATAATACAAAACGAGCTGCCCTTTTTTGTACCCTTTCGACGTCCTCCGTCAATCCCACCTGGTAAGGATCCCACACCGTGCAGCAATATTCTAACAGAGGACGAACGAGTGTAGTGTAAGCTGTCTCTTTAGTGGACTTGTTGCATCTTCTAAGTGTCCTGCCAATGAAACGCGACCTTTGGCTCGCCTTCCCCACAATATTATCTATGTGGTCTTTCCAACTGAAGTTGTTCGCAATTTTAACACCTAGGTACTTAGTTGAATTGACAGCCTTGAGAATTGTACTATTTATCGAGTAATCGAATTCAAACAGATTTCTTTTGGAACTCATGTGGATCACCTCACACTTTTCGTTATTTTGCGTCAACTGCCACCTGCCACACCATACAGCAATCTTTTCTAAATCACTTTGCAACTGATACTTCTTGTCTAAAATGTTTATCGTCTATGATTCACTTCGATATACGGCTACACTCCATACAAGTACCTTCAGGAGTCTCCCTAGCACTTTAATCTCTATTCGACGTTAAATTTCTCTTGTTCAGAAAAGCTTTTCTTTCCATTGCCAGTCCACGTTTTACATCCTCTCTATTTCGGCCGTCAGTAATTTTGCTGCCCAAGTAATAAAACTCATCAACAACTTTCAGAGTCTCGTTTCGTAATCGACTACATTCGATCTTCGTTTTTTGTTTCTGATTGTGTTCATCTTAATCTTCATTTCAAGACACTGTCCAGTCCATTCAATTGTTTCTCCAAATCCCTTGCTGTTCTGACAGAATAACAACGTCATCGGTAAAGCTCAAAGTTTAGTTTACTGCTTGCTCGTTGTACATATTGAATAACATCGGCACTTGGCTACAGTTTCACTCCTTTCCCAACCACTGTTTCCGTTTTATGCCCCCCAGACTAATGTAATTGCTGTCTGGTGCCTGTAGAAGTTGTAAAAAGCCTATCGTTCCTTGATTTTACCACTGTTACCTTCAGAATTTCAAAGAATATTACAGCCAACTTCGAAGGCTTTCTCTAAGTCTCCAGTGCTATGAATGTAGGTTTGCCTTTCCTTAACGTATCTTCTAAGATAAGTCGTAAGATCAGTATTGCCTCTCTGGAAGTCAAACTGATCTCCCCCGAGGTCGGTTTCTGTTACTTTTTCCACTGTAAAGAATTTGTGTTAGTATTTTGCAACGTTGACTAATTAAACTGATAGTTCAGTAAAATTTACAGCTGTCAGTATATGCTTTCCTTTAAATTGGAATTATTATTTTCTGTTTGAAGTACGAAGGTATTTCGCCTGCCTTACACATATTCTACAAGATGGAAGAGTTGTGTCATAGATGGTTCTCCCAAGGCTACCACTAGTTCTGACGGAATGTTGTCTACTCCCGTGGCCTTGTTTCGACTTAGACCTTTCAGTGCTCTGTCGAACTTCGCTCACTGCATCGTATCTCCCATCTTATCTTCATCTACATCGTCTTCCATTTCTATAATAGTGCCTTCACGTTTATCCCCTTGTGTAGACGATCTATGTACTCTTTCCACCTTTCAGCATTCGGTTCATTTCTTAGACTGGGCTTGCATATGAGTTCTTTCTAGTCTTACAACTGCATCTCTTTTCTCCAAGGGCCTCTAATTTTCCTGTACGCAGCATCTTTCTCCAAGTGAAATACGCTTCTGAACCCTTACATTTGTCCTCTAGCCATTACTGCTTAACCATTTTGCTCTTCCTGCCAATCTCATCTTTTAGACGTTTGTATTTCCTGTCGCCTGCTTCATTTATTACATTTTTATATTTTCTCCTTTGATCAACTTAATGCAATCCGTCCTGTGATTTCTACTGAGCCTTTATTTGATCCTCTGTTGTCACTATTTCATCTCTCAAAGCCACCCATTCGTCTTCTACCATATTGCTTTCCCCTCTTCTGGTCAATCGTTACCTAATGTCCCTCAAACACTCAACAACCTCTCGTTCTTTCAACTTATCCAGGTCTCGTCTCCTTAAATTCCTACCTTTTTCCAGTTTCTTCGGTTTTAATCTACAGTTCATAATCAATAAATTGTGCCCAGAGTCCATATCTGCCCCCGGAAATTTCTTGTAATTTAGAATCTTGTTCCGAAATTTCGGTCTAACCGTTATATAGTAAGTCTGAAACCACTTTGTGTCTCCAGGTCTCTTCCACGTATACAACCTATTTTCATTAGTCTTACACTAACTGTTAGCAATGATTAAAATATGCTCTGTGCGTTACTCTATCAGGTGGCTCCCTTATTCATTCCTTTACCCCAGTCCATATTAACTCACTACTTTCGTGTTTCTTCCTTTTCATACTACCGAATTCTAGTCCATCACAAATTTCTGTCTGTCTTAACTGACTGAATCATGTATTTCATCATATATTTCTTCAATCTCTTCATTATCTGCGAAGCTAGTTGGCATATAAACTTGCTTTCCTGTGGCGGATGTTGGCTTTGTGCATCTTGGCTACGATAATGTGTTCACTATGCTTTTCGTAGTGTTTTACCCTCATTCTTATTTACTTATCAAATTTACTCCTGCTTTACTCACTTTTTGATTGGGTGTTTATAACCCTGTATTCGCCTGACCGGAAGTCCTGTTCCTCTTTCCGCTCAACTTCATTAATCCCCACTATAACTTTAGCACATCGATGTCCCTTTTTAAATTTTCTAAGATACCTGCCCAATTAAGGGATCTAACATTCCACGCTCCGATCCGCAAAACAGAAGTTTTCTTTCTCCTGATGACATCCTCTTAAGCAGTTCCCGCTCGGAGATCCGAACGAGGGACTATTTTATCTCCGGAATATTTTACCCAAGAGGATGGTGTCATCTTTAAACAGTACAGCAGAACTGCATCCCCTCGGGAAAAATTACGGCTTTAGTTCCCCCCTGCTTTCAGCCGTTCGTAATAGCAGCACAGCAAGGTCGTTTTGGTTGATGTTACAAGGCCAGATCAGTAAATCATCCAGACTATGGCCCCTGTAACAATTTAAAAGCCTACTGTCCCTCTTCAGAAACCGCATGTTTCTCTGGCCTGTGATAACTGCGGTACAGCTATGTGTATCGCTTAGGCACGAAAGCCATATCGCCAGTGGTAAGGTCCGTGGCTCATGGAGGGTGGACGTAGCATGTATCAGGCAATAAACTCATCCTCAGAAATTTGAGAAAGTCAGTAGTCTAAGCGTACATAGCTTTTTCGAAGACTATTTTTCCCTAATTCGTGTAATATTCTTCAAATCTATAAGCATCTTGTACTATACTCTTTCCATAGTAACCTGTTTTGTTCTTCAGGGTTCCAGCTGAATCTATATCAAATTTCATGGAAAACTGTTCACCGGGTTAGTCGTGAAAACGAAGAGTCACTTTCCCATTTATGATATTAGTATGGATAAAACTTCCAATTCCAAAATCTTTTTTCCGTGATCCGATTCTGATCAACTGAAGCCTGTACGGTCTCTCAGGCTGTACGCAGTGTATCACCTATAAAAATTTGTCTACTAGTTTCGGAGAAGCGTGTTCAGACAGACACGATAGTTTTACAAGCTTAGTATAGATTACTGGAAACACGGTATGCATTATAGATGAAAATACGTAGAGAGAGACATCAAGAAATCGTTAGCAAACATTTCAAAGAAAGAAATACTGGACTTAAGGCTTTCGAGGCAGAAAAAAATTAACTAGGCGCAAGATCGACAAAAACAAGAAAGGCACGGGGAAGGTGGAGTGCTGGAGACGATGAAGGAGGAAAAGGAATTACTGTCACGCGATACTAGCTGGTCAATATCAAGCTTAAAAAATACACACACACACACACACACACACACACACACACACACGGGTGCTCCAAGAGGAACTGTCAATAATCCAAGACAGGATAGATCATTGGAAGCGAAAACGTATAGTGAACATGGGCTCTAAAATGCACATCTTAAGCGCTGTGAGCACTATGTCTTGAATACTGTGAAACCAAATCGCTTCTAGTGCAAGCTCTTGGCTTTCCATATTACGAAAACAAGAAAAACGTAATCTAGTAAACTTGAGCTCTAAACCGCATAACTTGAGAGGTAATGAGCCATTGTTCAGTATGTAATGGTACTTTATAATTACGTAACCATTACGGCACCTCATCTGAAGCTCTCGATACCAGTAATATTCTACTGTGTTTCTGTTAACTACTTAACATTTTTCTGAGACAACACTCAGATTTGATTTCATTTGTGATATATCGATACGTTTATATTGCATTGATATTGTTATGTGTATTCTTTCTTTTGTCACTACGATCTTTGACGTACTTATAACTGATTTTTGGGCGCGTAAGCGATAGTTAGTTAGTTGTCGAGTTGTTAGAGTGTCGGACCTTTGGACGTCATGTTGGAAAGACGCATAACGTAGTCAGCTTATAAAATGTGAATTTTAACAGTGATTGTGAGAGACATTTTTAAGTACGTTTTGTATTGTGAAGTGATGATGTGTTTACGTGATATTGCAATAAAAGCAATTAAAAGGAAGTGTAATTTAATTTCGGAGTGCTGATTATTTTTTTACATCACCATTGTCCAGCAAAAGTTTAATCTTCAAGGATGGTTTGTGAAGCGCATCTACATAACTTTTGAATACAGCAGAATAAAATCTAGGCCTTTTTGCATCCGAGCTTAGAATCCTAACCACCTAGATTTTCAACGATTGAGCCATGATTCTACGACGAGACCAGCGTGGGAAACACAAAAAGATGAGTGCCTAGTTTTTTTTTAATTATTACATGAATAGACTTTATTAACACTGCTCTAATGACACCTGCCACATAATATGACTATTGTTGCCCGAAAATGCAGTATTTAGCAGCGTGAGCAACACCACAACCGTTATTAAATTCTGACCTTTGTTATGGTAGGGTTGTTAGAAGTAGAAGACATGTTTCGCACGAACAGCCATGCTTACTAGACTTTTTGCTTTGACTGATCGTTTGTCATATCCCTGAATATTTACCATTTCTCTTGGGACACTCTGCACATATGTTAGCCGGTTAGCCGTTATGACTGGCATATGCCACAAGATAGCCATTTCATTTCGCACACAGCGGGAGTTCTCAAACACTGCCTGAATTACAGGAAAGTTTGCTTTAGGGCCGCGGTGAGTGTGGGCCATTGTAAACTTGCAGGTGATAGGGCCGTTAGGCGCTCACAGCGTTATCACAGCAAGAGGTGTGCGTCATAAGCGGCCTCTGCGTTTAACTTAGCCCAGGGTTCACTGCAGCAGGTACCGGTACCGGGTGACGAGGATCTGCTAACGACCGGCGAGTGTCCCAACAGCCGCCGTGTCGCAAACGATCTGACTCGCATTCCAGGACCCTGGCCGTGTCAACAGGTGGCCAAACGAGCAGACTCGTTTCAGCGCAACATCCTTCACGCATACACTGCTGATAACGTTCAGACACAGCAGCTCAAGTGCCACTGTTGCCGTAGCGCAAGTCGCGGCAGCAAATTTACTCGTAAGTTTTTGAACTTAACTAACTAGAGAATTTTTCTGCACTGGCACGTAAATGAACAGCGCAGAATTAGAGTTTTACATTATTAAAGAGCTTCTCTGCATGAATGTGTACACGAAACAGAGCCCCGTGAAGACAACACACCGAGAAATCAGACGGCCCACAACACCCTATACACCAAGATTTTAATGTAGGTCATCTTTCTGTAAAATCTGGGAAGAATTGCAAGGCTTCGATTCAAAAACAGCTTGAAATGAACTATGAGCTATAACTGGTCATTGGATTCGAAATGTGGTGGTCGACCCCATCAAAAAGATCGAAGGATTTATCCTCTTCAGGATACTGTGGACACCTTTGAATCGCGTCAGAATGGGTGTTGGTACATGTAAGCAACTGATGGAACAAATTGTCTACTGGAAAATCCTGAATGGGAGTGCGGTGAAATACATTCAATGGACAGGCTACGTATGTATGAAATACATTGGTATGAGGGTGAACTGAAGGACCTACTCTGACACAATGACTCGGCCATAGAGCGGCTAGAGTATTTGCAACATGGTTTAGAGTTTTAAGGACTTTTAAAGAATGCTATCATCCAGCAAAGAGCTGTAAAAATATTGTAGTTAGTACACTGTGCTAAGCATTTAATGTCATGATTGCCTCTGTAGATGCCGAACGACATAATAAAATAATTTTACACTACGAACAAACCGACCGAGGTTGTGATATTTTAGACAGTTTTATTTGGAAGGATGGAGGCTTTAATATCCATCCTGCTATCGTGGTTTTCCTAAATTATTTCTGGCAACTGCAGGGATGGTTTCTACCGTAAGGCCACGACGACTACCTGACGACTCCATCAAGCTAGACCAAGTATAAATAGCTGTAGTGATAGACAGATGATGATGATGATGATGAAATGACCATCAAACTTTGAGCGTGACCGCACTTCCCTTCAAAATAATGTACAGTAAAGACGACCAAAAACTGCAACAACGAAAGGAGTATCCAGGTAGTGCGCGTGAATAACTGGGAGAGCTTTGTGCAATATGTGTTGAACAATGTTGAATCGTAACTAAAAGCAAATACGAAAAAGTATTTCTTAGTAATAGTTCCGTGGTTTTACTTTCAAAGAATCCACCTAGTTTTGTTGTTATGGATGAGACATGGGTCTATCACACGGCGACAAACTAAAAACCAGTAAAAGAAATTTGGTGCAAGCCGATGGTCCAGGACGAAAAAATTTATTGTGGCCAGTGTTTTCTGGCATCTCAAAAGGGATTTTCCTTACAGAAAAAGAAAAAAGTAACTGAGGAATACACTACAATTCCACTGCACCACAAAATCATCTTCCTTCATGACAAGGCACCTGTCCTAGATTGCGAAACATTGGAAAAACCGAGGAATTTTAAAACGAGTTGTTTGAACATACATCGGCTTTGGCAAACGCTGATTTCCACATATTCCCATGGATAACACAACTTATGACCGGTCGAAGTGGAGTCTAAAGAATTAATATTAATTATGAATACTTTGCGGACCTCTCAACGGAAACAGGTACGTGAACCAAAGACCATTACCTTAAAAAATAAGAGTTAGTAGAAATGTAACTGTATATTTAGGTAAAAAACAGTCATTTCCAGGTTGTCATCGCTGATATGAGATTCAGGGTTTCCGGGTATTCAAATTAGGCGGGATTGTCCCGAATTTGAATTTTAGACGTGCATCTGTTGATTCTGGCTTTAGAGATCAAATTCGTAAAAAAAAAAAAAAGTGTTCAGAAGACTGGCAATCCTGGTCAGCTTGCCGTGAGGTCTTATAGACGATAAATTATGGGGACGCCGTTCACACATTTAACTTCCACGACGGTAGTGGTTTTAAAACCTTGTCAATCTATCTTCAGTCAAATTTCACATGATTTTATAAGTAAGACTAACACGTCGCATTATCAATTCGTGCTACAAATTTTAGTAAATGTTTGGTCTTCAGAGCCTGTCAAACGAAACATAATGTTATAGCTGCAAGCATTTCTCTGTAACTAATTAGGTGTTACGGCACCACGTGGAAATCCAGCCAAAGCCGAGATGATAGGCATTTTCTTCCGGCAACACTTCCTGCTGGATGACTTTACATTTCATTCTGCACTACTAAGCAGAACAATGAAATGAATTTATCATTGGCCAAATTTAGCTACAAAATAGCAGGTCAGCAACTGGAAGCAGTTAATACCATAAATTATCTGGGAGTACGCATTAGGAGTGATTTAAAATGGAATGATCATATAATGTTGATTGTCGGTAAAGCAGATGCCAGACAGATTCATTGGAAGAATCCTAAGGAAATGCAATCCGAAAACAAAGGAAGTAGGTTACAGTACGCTTGTTCGCCCACTGCTTGAATACTGCTCAGCAGTGTGAGATCCGTACCAGATAGGATTGATACAAGACATAGAGAAGATCCAACGGAGAGCAGCGCGCTTCGTTACAGGATCATTTAGTAATCGCGAAAGCGTTACGGAGATGATAGATAAACTCCAGTGGAAGACTCTGCAGGAGAGACGCTCAGTAGCTCGGTACGGGCTTTTGTCAAAGTTTCGAGAACATACCTTCACCGAAGAGTCAAGCAGTATATTGCTCCCTCCTACGTATATCTCGCGAAGAGACCATGAGGATAAAATCAGAGAGATTAGAGCCCACACAGAGGCATACCGACAATCCTTCTTTCCACGAACAATACGAGACTGGAATAGAAGGGTGAACCGATAGAGGTACTGAAGGTACCCTCCGCCACACACCGTCAGGTGGCTTGCGGAGTATGGATGTAGATGTAGATGTTGACGTGACACTAATGTTTTCCCTCTATAGGCGACATTAACGTCATATAGACATGCTACTTCATTGTAATGGAGTGCTATGACTCTGCAGGCTGTCGAGTACCACATTGGGATAATATACAGCAAATGAACAAGACGACAATGTCAATCAGGTGATACGACGTTTGACCCATAGTAGAGAGCACGAACATTAACAGACAACGACAACCATTAACTGTTAGTGAAGTTTTGTGAAAGACAGTAATCTGTTTCAGTTGGTTCCGCGAAAGGTTACTGAATGCGAATCATGGCACACCAGCTGGAAGTTTGTTAGGCTGCTCTCCCAATACGTTGCCGCGCGCAAAATATTGACACATGGCGCAAAAACTTGCTTCAATCGTTGTGGCTGTACACACTGAATCCATACGGCATTTAGTAAAGCGGAATTTGAGGTTTAGTACGGTAAACAAGGTCATTTCAACCGAAGGTGCAAAACTTGTTAGAATTAAATGTTCCGTCGTCGTTAGATACCGAACATAATCCCAAATGGCCAAGGATGGAGCGGAGGAAACCATTCCGATATTCATATGAAGATCTTTAAGAAAGCCAAGAAAAAGCTGAATCAGGATCGGAAGAACCAGGTTTTAACTGCGCCCTTCCCGAGTACGGTCTCATCCTAGCTACTGTTCGAAGTTCCACTTTCAAGGCTGACATTTCGTGCACAACATTAAATAGATAACATGTAGAATATGTACGACAACCAGTGATATTTGTTTTAGCTTCGACACTAACTGCAAAGGAAAACATTTAAATTAATGTTAAGTAAGAAAATTGACAAACTTATGGAATTAGATATACACTTTATCTTGTCGTTCCTGTTGCCTGCTACGAACTTCGGCGTTAGTCAGTTTTAACTTAGAAAAAGAAGTCATTTTACTTGAAACGAGACGAATTTAACGCGTTTGTTATATTTGAGTCATTCTAGAGAAAACACTTAAAGAGTTATACTGTTGTTTCACCTGCTTAGTGCAGAATGAACTGTGAAGTCATCGTGCGAGAAGTGTTGCTGGAAGAAAAAACTAACCATCTCTGCCTAGGCTGGATTTCCGCCTGGTGCCGTAACACCTAATTAGATACGGATAAATGCTTGCAACTGTAGCACTATGTTCCGTTATACTGACGGGTTCTGAAGATCACATTGTTAGAATGGTGCTACAGAATGCTCGCGGAATCTGTTATAATGCTCTTAGGGTGTGTGACAAAGTACATTCAACGTCTACGAAGGTTAGTAGCACAAATTGCCGACATTACGGAACGATCCGAAGCACAAACTGACACAGAGGTGTTATCGAATTTTCTAATTTATAGAACAGATTCTTAGGAAGGACTGCAGCAGGATCTTCTCCCCCCTTGGTGACGAGGCAGCGAGCGTGAGCTAAGATACGGGAAAATGACCACCGATTGCTCTACACATTATCCCTGAAAGAGGGAGGAACCATACCGTGCGAAGGTCATTAGACACGACGTACAAATTTCGGAATGAATAATGGAGGAGTCGTCAAGTGACCGTGAAGGATCTGTCCTGTTCCTAATTTTCAAAATATGTAGGAAAACCAAGTAATTTCTGAACCACAGGAAGTGTCCTCCAGTGTGGTGGCTTGCGCAGTAAGATTATAGTACAATCGTCGATAGGACGGCTACGATGCCTTGATTATCAATAGAATTTTTTTCGGGACACTTCTGAACCACGTGTGTCCGTAAGATCATTCTGGTACTTACCCGACTTCCGGCATCGCGCCGAATTCGTTGCACTAGAGGTGAGAATGAAACGTCCGACAATTGCTGAACTGTTCACTGCGGGACATGCCCCACTTCAACATAACAGAGCTGGCATCAGCGTCGGCGCTCGCCGGCCATCCGTCGTATCAGCGGCGCCGAAGCTTTGGGTGGACTCGGCCGCTGTAGAGCAACACGACTGGAGCGGCCACTTCCTGATAAAAAGACAGTTATATCACGGGAGCCGCCGCCTCTGCTCCTGTTGCGACAGCCGCGCCGCACCGACTGCACTGGGAGGCCGGCTGGACCCGCGCTTCCAGCCGGCCAGCGCCGCCGATTTCCGTCGCCCGCCGCTGAACGACAGTTTGAACTCTGACCCCGGGCCAATCTACGGCAAACTGCGAAACGGGCGTGCAGGAGGCCGCGTATTGCGCTGCGCCCCACGGTGATCCTGCTGCTGTCACATCTCTGGGAATTTTCCTGTCTTTTAGTAGTTCTCGTAACAACGCCCCAAAATGCTACTTTCGGCCATCTACTGTTCCTTGTATTTTAACATACGCCCATTATATAAAAGGAAGTCAGCACAGATGGGACAAAACATTCTGGGTCGCCTGGCCACATCCTATCCAAGTAAGAACTTAAGATTTCTGTACATTGAACCACAACCTCCACATAATGGTCGTAGCTGCTTCTGTTAGTTTTGTTTCCAGTAAGAAAGAGAGAGAAGGAAGGAAGGAAGGAAGGAAGGAAGGAAAGAAAGAAAGAAAGAAAGACAGAGAGAAGGAAGGAAAGAAAGAAAGAAAGAAAGAGAACGGGGAAAGACAGAGAGAGAACGGGGAAAGACAGGGATGTGAAATAAATAAATAAGAAAGAAAGAAACAAATAGGGGGGGGGGGGAAAAGCAAAGAAACAAACGGGGGGGGGGGAAAGCAAAGAAAACAAACGAGGGGGGGGGAAAGCAAAGAAAACAAACGAGGGGGGGGAAGGAAAGAAAACAAACAAAGGTGGGGGGAAAGAAAAAGGTGGGGGGGAAAGAAAAAGGTGGGGGGGAAAGAAAAAGGTGGGGGGGAAAGAAAAAGGTGGGGGGGAAAGAAAAAGGTGGGGGGGAAAGAAAAAGGTGGGGGGGGAAAGAAAAAGGTGGGGGGGGAAAGAAAAAGGTGGGGGGGGAAAGAAAAAGGTGGGGGGAAAGAAAAAGGTGGGGGGGAAAGAAAAAGGTGGGGGGGAAAGAAAAAGGTGGGGGGGAAAGAAAAAGGTGGGGGGGAAAGAAAAAGGTGGGGGGGAAAGAAAAAGGTGGGGGGGAAAGAAAAAGGTGGGGGGGAAAGAAAAAGGTGGGGGGGAAAGAAAAAGGTGGGGGGGAAAGAAAAAGGTGGGGGGGAAAGAAAAAGGTGGGGGGGAAAGAAAAAGGTGGGGGGGAAAGAAAAAGGTGGGGGGGAAAGAAAAAGGTGGGGGGGAAAGAAAAAGGTGGGGGGGAAAGAAAAAGGTGGGGGGGAAAGAAAAAGGTGGGGGGGAAAGAAAAAGGTGGGGGGGAAAGAAAAAGGTGGGGGGGAAAGAAAAAGGTGGGGGGGAAAGAAAAAGGTGGGGGGGAAAGAAAAAGGTGGGGGGGAAAGAAAAAGGTGGGGGGGAAAGAAAAAGGTGGGGGGGAAAGAAAAAGGTGGGGGGGAAAGAAAAAGGTGGGGGGGAAAGAAAAAGGTGGGGGGGAAAGAAAAAGGTGGGGGGGAAAGAAAAAGGTGGGGGGGAAAGAAAAAGGTGGGGGGGAAAGAAAAAGGTGGGGGGGAAAGAAAAAGGTGGGGGGGAAAGAAAAAGGTGGGGGGGAAAGAAAAAGGTGGGGGGGAAAGAAAAAGGTGGGGGGAAAGAAAAAGGTGGGGGGGAAAGAAAAAGGTGGGGGGGAAAGAAAAAGGTGGGGGGGAAAGAAAAAGGTGGGGGGGAAAGAAAAAGGTGGGGGGGAAAGAAAAAGGTGGGGGGGAAAGAAAAAGGTGGGGGGGAAAGAAAAAGGTGGGGGGGAAAGAAAAAGGTGGGGGGGAAAGAAAAAGGTGGGGGGGAAAGAAAAAGGTGGGGGGGAAAGAAAAAGGTGGGGGGGAAAGAAAAAGGTGGGGGGGAAAGAAAAAGGTGGGGGGGAAAGAAAAAGGTGGGGGGGAAAGAAAAAGGTGGGGGGGAAAGAAAAAGGTGGGGGGAAAGAAAAAGGTGGGGGGAAAGAAAAAGGTGGGGGGAAAGAAAAAGGTGGGGGGAAAGAAAAAGGTGGGGGGAAGGAAAAAGGAGGGGGGAAGGAAAAAGGAGGGGGGAAGGAAAAAGGAGGGGAAGAAAGAAAGCAAGAAAAAGTAAAAGAAGGGGTGAAACAAAAAATAAGAGAAAGAAATCAGAAAGAATGATTGAACGAAAGAAGAGAGGAAAAAGGAGAAAAAACAAGGAAAGAACAAAGAATGAATGACAGAAGTGGGGAAGAGAGAGAATGAAAGGAGCAGCTCATGGACACTCAATGGCGAGGCAGAGCGGGAATGAGAGGAGGGAGAAAAAGAAAGAAATGAGGAAGAGCGAAAAGAAAGAAATGAGAGGGACAGATTTAAGTTTAACATTCTGTCGACGGTGAGGTCTTTAGCGATAGAACACGAGTTTGAATGGGACAACGATAGGTAAGGGAACTGACAAGTGTTCCTCGTAAAGGAACTCACCGAGCACTGGTGTTAATTGATGTTGGAAAACAATAGAAAACGTGAATCTCCATGACTGGACAGGAATTCAAACACCATTTTTTCTGGAGTTCGAGTCCAGTGTGTTGACCATGGGGCACATCACTCACCAAAGGAGCTTCGTCGTCAAGTTACGATATTTTAAATGCTTCATCATAACGAGAAAAATAAATGAACAAAGGGAAACCGATTGCAATTTGCATTCCATAAAAGTTTCAGTAAGCACAATGCATGCGGTGGCAGCAATCTAAACACTAGTATTTGTAAGTTTTTTTTGTAAGTGTGTACCACCTACACTGAAGAGCCAAAGACACCTTTACATCTGCCTAATGTCGTGTAGTGCCCCCGCGAGCACGAAGAAATGCAGCAGCACGACGCGGCATGGACTCAACTACAATGTCTGAAGTAGTGCTGGAAGGAACTGACACCGTGAATCCTGCAGGGCTAACTATAAATGAGTAAGAGTACATTGAACAGCACATTGCAAAGCATCCCAGATGTGCCCAATTAATGTTCATGTCTGGGGAGTTTGGTGGCCAGCGGCAGTGCTTATACTCCGTGTTTCTGAAACCACTCTAGCAATTCTGGACGTGTGGGGTGACACGTTGTCCTGCTGGAATCTCCCAAGTCCATCGGAATGCACAATGGATGTGATTGGATGCAGGTGATCAGACAGGATGCTTGATTACGTGTCACGTGTCAGTGTCGTATCTAGAATTATCAGGCGTCCCATATCACTCCAACTGCACACGCCCCACACCGTTACAAAGCCTGGACAAGCTTGGACATTCCCCTGCTGACATGCAGGGTCCATGGATCCATGAGGCTGTCTCCATACCCGCACACGTCCATCCACTCGATGCAATTGGAAGCGATACTTGTCCGACAATGCAACATGTTTCCAGTCATTAACAGTACAATGTCGGTGTTGACGGGAGCAGGCAAGGCGTAAAACGTTGTGTTGTGCAGTCATGAAGGGTACACGAGTGGGTTTTCGGCTCCGAAAGCCCATATCGATGATGTTTCGTTGAATGGTTCGCACGCTCACACTTGTTGATGGCCCAGCATCGAAACCTGGAGCAATTTGCGGAAGGGTAGCACTTCTGTCACACTTAAAGCTTCTCTTCAGTCGTCATTGGTCCCATTCTTGCAGGATCTTTTTCTAGCCGCAGAGATGACAGATGTTTTACAAGATTCCTGATATTCACGATACACTCGTGAAATGGTCGTACGGGAAAGTCCCCACTTCATCACTACCTCGGAGATGTGTCCCATCGCTCGTGTGCCGACTATAACATCACGTTCAAACTCACTCAAATCTTGATAACCTGCCATTGTAGCAGCAGTAACCGATCTAATAACCGCGCCAGACACATAGGCATTGCCGACCGCAGCGCCGTATTCTGCCTGTTTACATCTCTCTCTATTTGAATACGCATGCCTATACAAGTTTCTTAGGCGCTTCAGTGTAATATGTAGCGGTAGCATGTCCTGAAAATTCGAATGCCGTCTGATTACTGAAGGTTATTAGTCTCACTGATTCAGCTGTACTCAAGGACGACAGCAGTTTCTGACGTCATGCAGGTGAACGATAATTATGACAGCTTCGCATTAGTTCTGAACTATTTGAATGAAGAAGATCTGACGTCTTGACTCCTACAGACAAGAAGTCTGCAGCACAGGCGTCAACAAGCATCGCTACATTATACTGTACCTGACAGTTTGTACAAAGACAACAAGTACTATGATTATACGAAGAAAACGAGGACTAGGATTCCCAGAGTAACTTACAAATTATTTTCCAACTACGAAATTTTCTTGCGTTGCAGCGCAACGTTATTCAGAGAGAGGAAGATCAGGGTTAGCGTTCGACTACGACATGCCCATTTCAATCGGAATACGACCTCATGTTGGTTTCTTGACGAACAACTCAGCTTCTGGATGGTGAATTAATAAGTTGGTATTTAGCTGGGCAGACACAAGATAGGTTGGCGAAGATTCGTTTCCTAAACCGGAGGGTGGGGGAGAGAGAGAGAGAGAGAGAGAGAGAGAGAGAGAGAGAGAGAGAGAGAGAGATCTGGAGGAGAATGGAAAGAGAGACTGACCTCACCTGATCCTCGCTGGGTATACCCTAGCGCCGGATTAGCTACGTAGCATGAGTTAGCAAATGCTATGGGCTCCACGCATTGGGGGGATGGGAGAGGAGGAGAGGGGAGAGGTTACGGGAGGAGGGGAGGGGGAAGGGAGAGGGTAGAGGGGGAGGCGTGGCGGCTCGCACCTGAGCGCAAAAACTCTTGTCAAGTTAGGTTTCTTTTCGACAGTCATTTCAAGTATTGCATTTATTTGTTGCAAGTAGACTAGTGAAAAAGGTGAATTACCTCACCATTTGGTTAAGTTCGTAAACATTCTGCCAACTGATTGATAATGTTTCTGGGTCACGATGAAGAATAGGGTGTTCAGAGTGTCTGAGCTAACCTCGATGACCAGCAATAGCTTCCTGTTGACATTTAGTTCACGCAACATAACCCCTTGCATGCAACCAACGCCACACGTCACAACAATTAGAAACGTAAAAAAGCGGTAGTGTTGACGTTGGCAACAGAGATTCAACAAGGGCAGTCGACCCAAGTCCCGAGAGGTACAGACATCTAACAATCGGTGCTCAGAGGCCAGTCGTCAACTTCTTTTACAAAGTGGAAGATCATTAAGGGCGTGACATCGATTTTATATAGTGGTTCCAAAGTTGCTGACAAAGAGAGGGAACCACTGAAGCATAAGGTAAGGAAGGTCCTTGTTTGTTCATATATACCCCGAAGTTTACAGAATAAAAAAGTATGTTGGTTCTCGGTATGTAACTATGTAGGAATCAGCTGTTTGTGTTTGATATCATCATAAAACACTGTATTTCTTATTCGGACGATTTCGAATGCAGCAGACATTTATATAGCGTTAGAATTTGTTCACCCTTAGTACTGGTATATACTAGAGGGCTTTTAATACCACAATGGAACGTTATCGACCTGAAGTCATTTTAAAGAGGAAAACAGAACACTGCCAGCTGCATTCTGGCGTGTTATTAGAGCATACAACATGGTGGGAGAAGTTTAACTTCTCCTTGGGCTAAATGTTTAACACTATAGCCTGCATAATTCAAAGGATACAAAGTCCTAATCAAAAAGGCTAGGAAGTTCTCATTATTATGTACGCAACTGATATGTTGACAAACATTTTTTAAACCATGAGTCTTTAAAACTAAGAACTATTATTATTTTGTTCGAAATTCTACTTCGCAACACCACTGTCACTTCTACTTGAATCTGTTTCCGAACAATCGGATTGTAAATTTACGATGATAGGTCCAAGGCTTATATTCACTTCACTGTCAAAATTATTCTTTCTGAAGCTTTTCAGCATGCCGCACAGACGGTGCCCATGCTACAGGTGGGATGTGTATTGCCTCATGTACAAGCGATTCAGTGAATGTTATCTAGATTTTTTTGGTCTCCCACATAGCCTTATCCTTTGCACAAATTAATTCCACAGGGCTACAATGACAGTGACACATGGGTAAACGCAAAACAGAGACCGCATTCACGTGGCTTGTATAAATTAACGAGCTGCAGGAGATGGGCACTAGTCTGGTTGATACTGCGTTTAAAATTTTTCTTTTTAAACCAGGGAAAAATATCCTTTTTCTGGTGTTTATACTTCGTGTTTACTCTGTAACAGTTGAATTATAACTGGCAATGACCAACTTCGAAGCAAGGTACGACAAGAATTGTGAATCACATCACGAAACTGACAACGTTCATTTCCGAATGGTAGACACTGCTGTTTTTCTTACACGTAAATACAAGTTCCGATTTAAGTGTAAAGAAGTCGTTTCTGAAAGTATTTGTATGGAGTGTAGCCATGTATGGAAGTGAAACATGGACGATAAATAGTTTGTACAAGAAGAGAATAGAAGCTTTCGAAATGTAATGCTATAGAAGAATGCTGAAGATTAGATGGGTAGATCACATAACTAATGAGGAGATATTGAATAGAATTGGGGACAAGAGGAGTATGTGGCACAACTTGACAAAAAGAAGGGACCGGTTAGTAGAACATGTTCTGAGGCATCAAGGGAGCACAAATTTAGCATTGGAGGGCAGCGTGGAGGGTAAAAATCGTAGAGGGAGACCAAGAGATGAATACACTAAGTAGATTCAGAAGGATGTGGGTTGCAGTAAGTACTGGGAGATGAAGCTTGCACAGGATAGGGTAGCATGGAGAGCTGCATCAAACCAGTCTCAGGACTGAAGACAACAACAACAAATACAAGTTTACTCTGATACAAAACCTGAAGAAGAGTCAGCATGGAGAATAATTATCCGAGAACCTATTCCTACGAAAACTTTAAAACCGCCAGTACCATCATTCATTTTCCAGCAATTGACCCATGCTTCATCAAAGCAACACACTGTTGAACTACCTCCTCTTGTATTGTGAATCTTCATATGGGATGTAGTTCGTGGTGCACCTATGTCACTTCTTTGAACTAAAAACTCTTCTTAATGTATCAGGAAACAACATCTTTTAAAACTCTTTACATTGACGAAGCACTTACCACTGAAGTTAATTTTCTCCTGCATAACTAACTCGTTTTGTGATGTCAAGTATTCATCATTCACATGGAGCACTCTAAAAAATCGTTGTTAAAACCATCCATTAATGTTAGAGATTCTTGCGGTTTCGATGCTTTCCAGGCGACACGAAACCAACTTTTTCTACAGTTCCTACAGCTCTGACACTTTCGTTTACAATTATCTTTACGGTTCTCTTGCCGAAACCACATGGTTAAAGGGGTCCGTTCTTGTGTATTCAAATGCCGACAGTACGTGACCTGCTTTCAAACACACTTCTGAAAAAGTTATAAATGCGGTAAACAATCCCCCTCGCCGGCTTGTAAAGCACTTCACATTTATTGCCGTCACCTGGCTTTTTTTAATGGCACTTAAACATTTACAGACACACATTCACACCTATACTGCTACAAAAGAAATACAAAAAACAAAGTTGTCGCGAAGTACGGCAACAGTGCAGCATGTAGGAGGGAGATTCTCGCTATCTAGCTGTAACTCGCTGCTAGCCGCTCGTAAAGAGAATGAATATTATTGGCTGCCAGTGGCTAGCGGAGAGGGATGCGTAGAAAGGCTGAAAATTTGGCCGCCTTCCAATATGACGCGAACTTTAGTCGTAGTATAAAAATGTACAAAGCAAAGATGTCTCTGGCACCAGTTACAAACTAATAAAGGACGTGAACAGTCTCAAAACTATATTTCACAGGAAGTGGCGAAAAACAATACGTGTTCAGGTCCGCAGTTAAATGTGTGTAACATTGACTTCAGTGTCCACTGAATGAAACTACACGCACTACGGTCACCATTTAGTAAATTTTTAGCAAAGTGTTTATTAATGTGCTGTTTTCAATCATTCTAATTTCTATGACAACAGAAATAAGTCGGGCCTATCTCAGACAGTCCCTTCCCACAATCGACAACCTTCTATGCGATTAATGCTAAGACAAATCCGCAGAAAGTCTGACTTGTAACAACTTTAAACCGGTACGCAGTCTTCTTCCACCCGGTTTTATAGTCATTCTGGAAACGGCAGACTCTTTAGTTCCATGTTCTTCATTCACTGACAAGCTTTTGTGACATGAAAACTATTACGGAATGAAAACTATTTTCGCAACATTCGTCAGTGTTCCTTGTCCGTAAAATGACTTGCCTGCTAAAATATGATCCCCATAAAACGAACTTTTCTCATCTCGAGCCCCTAGTATGCATGTCGCTTCTTTTAAAAGTAGAAATGGAGGTGACAGCAAGTGTCTATCTGCAGATAGAGTAGGCATGTTGTGTAGCTTTATATAGCATTACTGACGCACAGACTGCAAGAGTGTGTCGTCTTTCGTTCCTTTTTGATAGGACGACGACCACACGTGATTTCTAAAATAAAAATACGCTTATACATATTCTGTCTATCGAAAACTCACATTGGCAT
Organism: Schistocerca cancellata; assembly: GCF_023864275.1. NCBI lineage: Eukaryota > Metazoa > Arthropoda > Insecta > Orthoptera > Acrididae > Schistocerca > Schistocerca cancellata. Next base: position 389,160,756 of record NC_064627.1, on the reverse strand, counting down.
AGTAGCTAGGTTGTCACTGAAATTCTTCACACACAGTAAATAAAACTGTTTCGTAACGATACTAGTTGTTTTGTTGCTGTAAGATGGGTTAACTTCCGCACCGCGTAACAGTTTATTTTAAAATGTTGGGCCCATCTGTATTGTGAGTACAACGTCCCATTGCTCAATACGTTAACGCAGCGTACCGTCAATTTATTATAGCAAACAATTATTAATTTTATGTAGATCGATTATGTTGACCTTTGAAAACATTTGCACACGTGTACATCGCTTTTACCATGTTTGCTGTTAATTTACAAATCTTTTCTGTTATAGTAATTTTAAAAAATCACCTGAACGGCCCTGAAAGATTCTCTTCTTTTTAGTCTTCCAGAAAGTAACAGACCGTTTCGTATACTCCCGTTATCATCTCGAGCTATTACTGAGTGTTTTAAATCTATAGCACAGTCTTCATTATCACTTACTTCATCATTTTAGCGTCCATTGGCCTTACCACCATTGGAGGCTGTAAAGAAGCATCTAACGTCAGTCCATTATTTGCATCTTAATTTGGAAACTTGTCTATGATATCTGCAACGAAACTGAAACGTATAAGAGCGCAAAGGAAAGGCCATACACTTCCATTTGCATGTGAAATAGCCCGGAAAATAATGATTTTATTCAGTGGTGTCTTCACTAGCTCTCACTATTTTACATTCAACCATTTGAATTTGTCTTTCCATTTAATCCAGGAACTGCCGCACTGTATCTCGTGGGTAGGTAAGTCGAGGTTACGTGCGTACTTCAGGCTTAGGATTAAAATGGCTGCAGTGTGGCAGAGCGAGTAACGAACAACCAGTGTGCACGAATATAGTCGTCTTAACCGCATACGTTCACTATATGGCCCACATTCTCGAGCTAGGCTGTTTGTGGCAGCCGACATTTTACCAGCGCGCTTTCCTTATTAAATATAATACATAATATAAAACATAAAGCCAAGTGGATGACGATTTGTTGAGAGCGCTAATTACGAATAACAAAGATGTGTCAGAGTTTGTACTTATGGGTAGATAACAGCTGAGAGCTCACTCTTAACTAGTCTTCTTCCTGTATAACTTTTATCGGCAGAGATTCAACAGATCTGTAGAAGTCTAAACTCTTGGAAAGTGATTGTCGGTTTCGCCCGCTCTCGTGTATTGCTAGTGAACAGAATCTCGCGTCTGCTTACACGGCACGTATCATTCGCAAAAGCTATATATATATATATATATATATATATATATATATATATATCTCCTAGCCTTTGCGCAGTCAACTGGCACTAGTTTTAATTGAAAATGGACGTACACGATTTAAGATAATTAAGTACCCAATCCAATTAAATAGTTGTGTTCCATTTTATTTTGTAATTTATTTTCCCTTCTACACAGATTGAGCTAACCAACATGAGCAGCAAACAGAGATACTGGACGCCACTACGCTTCTGGAACTGCAAAGCGTAAAGCAAGAGATGAAAAGGAGAGAGACACATGCTGTTATATATAAAACACGTAAACTAAATTTCTTAATGTTCAGAATGATTTCGTCGAATATACAGAAAATGAAATACAAAACACAAAAGCTGTAGTTGATTGTAAGGACGATATTTATACTACAGAAGATTTATCAGAATATGCAACTTTTCATATGATGTTACGTTTTCCACAAGTGATACAGCAATTGAACAGACGGCAAGTCTTCCCAGTTCAGCCGTATCGTCTCCAAGCCAACTGAACTGAAAAGCTTCGGCAGTCCTATCGGCCCAGAGACCGCGTCTCCAAGACAAAGCAAAGTCGAAAAAATGTTACAGGCTTCTGATGTTACTGCTTCTTATACAAGTGGAATACAAAGTGAAAGTAAAATGTATTCTAACGATACTGGTGAGTGGCCAAACAACTTTGACAGAGATTATTCGATTGTGGAGGGAAGTAGCGAAGTTCAGCATATGAACAGTAATTTTCTGTCTTCAGTAAAAAATATATGAGAAGGAAAATAATCCAAGACTCTGTAGAAAGTCGTTTTTCACATACAAACAAAATAACGAATAAAACTTACATGAGAGATTGGTTGTGATATTCAGAAAGCAAAGGGCGACTGTTCTGTTTTGTTTGAAAACTGGCAGATTCTGATGGATCGCCACGGCTTACGAAAGACTTATTATATGACTGGCAGAATGCAAATATTTTTCTGAAGAGACATGAAGAAAGCAGTTCGCATAGAAAGGCGATAATTTCCCTGTTAGTTCTAAAAAACAAGAATGCTTGTGTCGATTCAACTTTTAAGCCAAACTAAGGGCGAACAAAACTGGTGACGAACACTCATAAAACAAATTGTTGCATTTAGAAGTTTTGTAGCTGAGCTATGGCTAGCATTTCGAGGTACGAGTAGTGATGAAATTGTTGGTTCCCCACAATGGAAATTAATAAAGGTTATTAACAATTATTAGCCAAATTTGATGTGTTTCTGGGCCAACATATACGTATTCATGCAGATAGAGGAAAGGGACATACTTCACATTTGTCAAAAACAACGTGCGAGGAATTTATCCCTCCAATTGCGCCAGCCATACTGGATCATATTATTTGCAGAATTAAGAGATTCAAATGCTATTCAGTCACATTGGATCCTACTCCTGATATATCTCACGTAGATCAACTGACATAGCGCGCTATGTCCTACCATCCGGACCTGTGGAACGATTTATGAAGTTTTTGTATATGGAAGGTCATACTGCTGAACATCTCCCCCAAAGCTTATCTTTTTTAACAGAGAATGGCATTAATATCGAAGACTGTCGCGGACAAAGCTATGACAATGCCAGTAACATGAGTGCCAGGTAAACCAGCTTAGATGCACGAATCAAAGATATAAATAAGTACACTAAATATATTCCCCGTTTTTCGCATTCGCTGAATTTGGTCGCCAAGTGTGCTGCAGCATGTTGTACAAAAGCGTCAATTTTCTTTGATTTCCTTGGAAGCCCCTATACATTTTTTTCCACTTCTACCTATCGATTGGGCCTTCTTTTGAAAGCACTGAAAAATGATAGTACTAAAATTCCGATTTTGAAAAGATGTTCAGCCAGAGCTGATGCTGCAAAGGCGCTTTTATTTGGTTTTCATATGATCAAACAAGTTTTGAATGACATATCTACGAATATACATCAAAGGTAGAGTGCCGCAATCAGGCTTACGGACTGGTTTTGGAAATCAGTAAGTTGGAAACGGGAACAATGTGTGTCGCGTAGAACAGAATCGTAAAACGCTTGCAAGCGATTAGCGTTTCACTGCAGTTGTCTGATCAAGATCTGAGCATCTGATATGCGCTTTATAAATCCTTACATGAATATATTCAAGCAATGAGAGTCACATTTTCAGAGCTTGAAGCAAAAGCCAAATCCCTGACTAGCTGTGCAGAACATCAGCAACAAACTGCAACACGACACAAGTGAAATACAAAGTACGACTCAATGAATTTGTAGAAAATCAAACAGCTGGAGAACATTTTGAATTTCTTCAGGTGTTTATTGTGATAATTGACAATGTACTGGCTGCATTAGCTAAACGTATGGAAAAATACCATCACCTGACGACTTTAAATCTCTTACAGCTGAAGAGATCTTGGGAAGAACTAATATCATGAATGCTTACCCAGATGATTTAGAAGAGTCGGTAGGCGACAAACTGGTACAGTTCGCTGAGCTGCTGTAAACTGATATTGCTGCTGCTACTGACAGAAAAAAACGAAGCTTTGGAGTAACAAATTTACAAATTTTTAATGGAAAATTCGTTCGGATCGTGTTTTCCAAATGTAGCCTTACGCATTTACTTATCTTTAATGATCAACTGCAGTGGATTACGTTCTTTTTCAGCGTTAAAGCATGTTAAAAATTAAGAAATACGATGGGACGGGAACGTCTAAATGACCTCAGTATAAAGAGCACTAAATACGATTTGCTCAGAGACATTGATCTAACTTTTATTATTTCTAAATTTGCCGAAATTAAATCGAGAAAAGCTTATTTGTAACAATCTTATTTATATCCTAAACCATACGACCGAAACAAACTAAGAGCCCCTTCTCAGAATTTGCTATGGGCCCCGCGCCTGCTTAATCCGGCACTGGTACACCCTTGAATTGGATGATAAGGAAGGCGAGAAATGGGCTGGACTGCAAAAGGAATATGATTTCATTACAGTGCTTTGTCAGGTGGGAACTTTGTTGGTAAATACACTTTGTCTCAATTGACAACTGAACGTTCTATTATTCCCACGTCTCAATTTGAACGTGTGAAACGTTTGCAGTCTAATGTAAAGGTTACGGCTGTCTCGGTCAGTCTACAGATCTTACCGAGTTACACCTCAGGTATGTCGTCTACAGTCTGGAGATCTATTTATTACACGAAGTTCGACTTTAGCGTTACTTTATTTGTGTTTTCCACTGATGATACTTCCCAGCAGACTTAACCATCTCCTGCGAACAATCCGATTGCTGTTGGTACCTAATCAATGGTCATTCAAGATTACTTACTCGGTTCTAGTCAGTGATCTCAGGCCCAGAAAGTTACACAAATCAGTAGTAGTTTAAAGTAAACAACGACTATGCCTGTGTTTGTGCGTACAATGAGTCTTAAAAATGACCAACAATAATTTAGTAGCAGTACCGTTAATGTCATAATCACATCACTTAAATCCACCAGTTAGGCTCCGAATCCTGCCTTTTATAAACAGTGTATCTCCTAATGCAGTGGTTCCCATCCCGGAGGTAATTACCGCCGGAGGGATAAAACGAAATTTTCTGTGGGGTAAAAACTAAACGATTCGATTCTGTTTCAGTCACGAAACTACATTATTTTCAAAAGAACATTACTATTATCACGATTTTTAAGCCTCCAATATTGACCAATACGTTATCAATAATTACTTTTTCTCAATTAGCAGCATTAATGCGGTGGAGATAAGTTCCTCACATAGTCCATCCACTATATACATGTGTTGCGCTTTCTCCCGTACATAGCTGATAATGAGACATATACGTAACAAATGCTAAAGATCTCACGAAAAAGTTTCCTTAAAGTTGTAGATAGTATCTGCACTAGTCCAGAAATTGCTTTATTACTCGCTTCGAAACAGATACATGAATTAATTGACAGCACGACTCAACAGTAACTACATTATTATTATTATTATTATTATTATTATTATTATTATTATTATTATTATTATTATTATTGTTATGAGTGATTAGACACAAAGTATTAACAGCCTGAAGTCTTCCTCACACTGCCAGTTCAGAAGTAAGGAGTGCAGCAATGAAGTGATTTACGAACAGTAAGAATAGTGCATACATCTGAACTTGTTACATTTTAAATGGGGTTGCAAGTCAAGCAAATGACGCATTGGAGAGGAGTAATGAAGGAAATCATGTTTTGTAACAAGTGTGTACCCTCACTGTGGACTGTTAGCTTTCTTTTCTGAGGAGTTGTGAGTAGGTGACTAAATATCTTTCACCATTTTAAAAGTAAACTTATTCCAAGAAAAGTCTCTTATTCTACAGTTTAGTTAGGTGCTGAAGTTGGTATAATGTGAGGGGGGCGGGGGTACTGTCTGATGTCTGATTGATCTCAGCGGTGTTGGTCTATGAAAGGTTAGGAACTGCTGTCTTAGCATTACACTGAGTATTTCTGCAACGAAAACAGTGGACCGACTAACCTTGTAAACTTTGACAGATTAAAACTGTGTGACAACTATGGAATAAAGCCCCATGCCTTGCCTTTGACAAATTACGCTCTTACCGGCTTAGCTCTTCAGGCACGACACTCTTCACAGCTTCACATCTGATAATACGTTTCTCTTATTTCCCAACTTCGCAGTTAATCTATAACGACATTTCAAAACAATGCATATACTGCTGCAGAGTGAAGTAGTGATTATGGTAACTGTATCCTCTGTACCATGAAGCTAGTCTAATACTACTCTGTTTAATTGATGGTCTTGGAACTCCATGTCTGCTTCTAGTACAAATTATTGTGCTATACTGTGTGTTCCCACATCGCTTAAACTCTCTGAATCCCTCTGTTTACCACCTGGGAAGCCTTAATATAAACTAAACCCTACACGTTTGATAACACAAGTATTTTCTTGCATTCTGTGTCCTTGTACTACTGCTTGCTGAAACATCACACTCTTCATTTGTAAATCACCCAGTCATGTAGGAAATCCTTAGGAAAGAAATGGGCCTGATCGTAGTTGAGATGATATGGATTGTGATCTACCTGCCAGTATGTACATGATGCTAAAGGTTTGTGCATCTCCACTCGGAGCAGTAGTCCTTAGTGGTTCTCGTCGTGGGATGAAATGGAAACTTCTACAAAGTTCTGTTTTTTGAACTGGCGTTGGCTGTTTTGCAACAAAGAACAGTAGGGCTTTCGTAACATCGCCCACTATAACGAGGTGTGAGAATTTGCGGAGAGTAATTAATGCCATGTGAGGCAGGTACTGCGCTTATACACTACATTTACACAAGGTTTTCTAAAAGGGGATAAGTGACTAATGATTCCGCAAAACTAAATGATACAAATGTTTCAACCATTTATAAAACGACGATTACTTGAAAAAAATTTATATCTTCATTTCACCTACGCAACAGACAGCCAAACTACAAACCGTAAGTCAGATTCAAAGGCCAAAGCTTGCCGTGCTGCAGCACATCAAAATACCTGCGAGTAACACTACATAGAATTTTAACTTTCAAGTAGCTCATCTGAAATGTAAGTTATCAAGGCAAAACGAGAAATAAATTTCTATGACTTGCTGGTATCTAATGGGAAGCTAATGCTAATGTTTTAAGATCCACAGCCTTAGTCCTACCATCTGTTAGTGAATACTGCAGTTCGACCTGGGTCACAAACTCGCACACTAAGATAAACGTGGCACTATCAGGCAACGGGAATAATTGTGAAACGTATTAGGAGTATAAACACCCTAAGGGTCCTGTTGTCAGCAATGTTCTACCTACATCCTTAAGAAGATCAGAAGCTGTCAGAAATTCATAAAGGTCTGGAACAGTAATCAAGTAGTAACACGCTTTAAATCAAGGAAAAGGTCATGGCGCACAGCAAACAACTTCATTGGATTCTCTTTCAGTGCATACCACATATGAAAAAATCCAGTAGGCGCAGTCATCAGTAGGTAAACATCTAGGCAGATGCGGATACGATTCGATCTCTCAAGCAGCCAGTGGAGGATGATCAACCGAACTCGAAGCGGACAAGGCAGGTATGATAATTTTACACAGGAACAATAATCGGCATTTATCATGCAACGGATGAAGCGATCGAATCAGTCAGGAAACTAGATTTCGAGATGTGTGTACGAGCTTATTGTGCAAATTTTTCCAAAAGTAATGTGTACGTGTATCTGTCTTCACCATACGATAAACACAAAATAAACTACTGAAGTATGGAGATGCACGAATGTAACAGACCCGAAACTTAGGGATATTTTTACTACTGACACGGCATCTGCTGACAAAATATTTCTCCGTTTTTGTTTAAATCCAATATGTTTCAGAGATTCTACCGTTTTCAAGCACTACGCCAAAAAACGTCATGTAGTCCTTCGAAAATGGGGGTTATAGCTTTGAAATTAGTTAAATGGAATGATTATGTACTGAAACTGAAGACGGCTCAGTAGTAGTAAAACTTCCTTAACTTAAAATCTCCAGTCACAGACAGCCCACGACGAAATTTCTTAATAACTTAAGTAAGCTAATTTCTGTATGTAGCAGTAGCAAGAGAGCAATGACGTTACTGTGCTCACTACAATGATTCGAATCAACTAATGTTCCAAACAGGACGCACGACTTCCAGATACGCAAAGCGGGCTTCTCTGGCGGGTTGTAGAGACGCTGACGCAATCTAACATCGCGTGGAATTCTTCTCCAAGCGTCCAACCGGAAGAAACCGGGCAGGCTCGGAGCCGAGTGTGGTGCGTTAAAAGGCGGCAATATTTCTGAGCAACAACAGACAATTGCCTGTCTGCCTACAACCAGTTTTCCCCGGATCCAATTGTTCGGTGGACGAACGCAGAGTGCGAATCCGAAACGGCGAACGGTATCCAACTTGAGAGAAAAGTCAATATGGTTTTCATTTTTCTCACGTTGCACACTTTCAATTACACTGACTTTTTCTTTTAAGATTAGAAATGCAGAAACTTTTACTAGCGTGTAAAACTGACTTCAGTCAATACTGTTCATCGGTAATTAATAACACAGCCACTTGTGTATCTTATAGCGAAGTTTAAGTTTCCAACACAGAGATGGCGTGTATAATTTTTTTAAGTTACTACGTCATGTTTTCAGTCAGAAGACTGGTTTCACGCAGCTCTACCAGCCTGTTTATCCTGTGGACGATCGCTCATCTGTACGTAACTACTGCAACCTACATCCGTTTGAACTTGTTAACTGTAGCCAAACGCTGCTCTGCCTCTACAATTTTCAACTCGCATTTTCCTGCATGAAATTATTATTCTTTTACGCAACCAAGAATGATTCCTATGATACGACCCTTTCTTTTAGTCAAGTTGTTCCTTGAATTTGTTCTCTCCCAGTTCGACCCATCTATATTTACGCTCCGCAGGTGAACTCATAGTGTGTGGCTGAGGGTACTTTGTGTAGCACTGCCACTTCCCACTGTATGTTCCAGTCGCAGATAGTGCGGAAAGAAAGATCGTTACTAAGCCTTCGTGTGAGCAGAAGTATAGATTTTCTCTCTAGGACAAAAAACGATACATCACGAAGACATCCAAACGGGACGAAAATCGGTAGATTTGATGAACCTGTGGACAAACAAACGATTACGATTTCACAAAAACTGGATGATGTATTCCAGAAAAAAGGGATATGAGCGTTTGGCGTCATTGGCCGGGAGGCCCCTTACGGGGCAGGTCCGGCAACCTTGGTTCAGGTCCTATTACATTCTACGCCACATTGGCCGATCTGCGCGCCGGATGAGGATGAAATGATGACGAAGACAACACAACACCCAGTCCCACAGCGGAGAAAATCCCCGACTCATCGGGGAATCGAACCCGGGCCCGTAGGACGGCAATCCGTGGCGTTGACCATTCAGCTATCGGGGTGGACATGTATTCCAGAGAAAGAGCCTCACACACTGAGCAACTCAATAACGCGTTGGTCCACCTCTGGCCTTTTGCAAGTAGTCATTCGGCTTGGCATTGCTTGATAGCGTTGCTGGACGTCCTTATGAAGGATATCGTGCCAAATTCTGACCAATTTGGGAGTTCTTGTCAAAATCCCGAGCTGGTTAGAGGAGCCCTGCGCTTAATGCTCCAAACGTTCTCAGTTGTGAAGATACCTGGCAGTCTTGCTGGCCAAGGTAGGGTTTGGCAAGCACGTGGACAGGCAGCAGAAACACAGTGGGCGTGCGGGCATTGTCTTGCTGGAATCTAACCCTGGAAGAGCATCAAAAACGGGGCGTAGAAGGATGCTGTAAGGGTGCCGTGATGAGAAACAAAGGTCTCCTGGTATGAAATGAAATTGCCTCTCAGACGCCCGATTGTCTGGCTGTATGGCGGACGACGGGCAGGTTGGTGTCCAACCACTGTGCAAGGTGTCTCCAGACTTTTCTTCAGCCTGGAATCTTATTGACTGGAGTAGAATTGGATCCAGTGGTAAGTTCAACTTCGAAATGAGCCCCAATGACCAGCGGAGACGTGTCTGGAGACGTCCCAGATGTAGTTGTGGCCTTCAGTCCTGAGACAGGTTTGATGCAGCTCTCCATGCAACCCTATCCAGTGCAAGTTTCTTCATTTCCGTACTTACTGCAAACTGCATCCTTCTGAATCTGCTTAGTGTATTCATCTCTTGGTCTGCCTCTACGATTTTTACCCTCCACACTGCCCTCCAATGCTAAATTTGTCCCTTGATGCCTCAGAACATGTCCTACCAACCGGTCCCTTCTTCTCGTCAAGTTGTGCCACAAACTTCTCTTCTCCCCAATTCTGTTCAACACCACCTCATTAGTTATGTGATCTACCCATCTAATCTTCAGCATTCTTCTGTAGCACCCCCATTTCGAAAGCTTCTATTCTCTTCCTGTCCATGTTTCACTTCCGTACATGGCTACACTCCATACAAATACTTTCAGAAACGACTTCCTGACAAATCTATACTCGATGTTAACAAATTCCTCTTCTTCAGAAACGCTTTCCTTGCCATTGCCAGTCTACATTTTATATCCTCTCTACTTTTTCCATCATCAGTTATTTTGCTCCCCAAATAGCAAAACTCCTTTCCTACTTTAAGTGTCTCATTTCCTAATCTAATTCCCTCAGCATCACCCGACTTAATTTGACTACATTCCATTATCCTCGTTTTGCTTTTGTTGATGAACATCTTATATCCTCCTTTCAAGACACTGTCCATTCCATTCAACTGCTCTTCCAAGTCCTTTGCTGTCTCTGACAGAATTACAATGTCATCGGCGAACCTCAAAGTTTTTATTTCTTCTCCATGGATTTTAATACCTATTCCGAATTTTTCTTTTGTTTCCTTTACTGCTTGCTCAATATACAGATTGAATAACATCGGGGAGAGGCTACAACCCTGTCTCACTTCCTTCCCAACCACTGCTTCCCTTTCATGCCCCTCGACTCTTAAAACTGCCATCTGGTTTCTGTACAAATTGTAAATAGCCTTTCGCTCCCTGTATTTTACCCCTGCCACCTTCAGAATTTGAAAGAGTATTTCAGTCAACATTGTCAAAAGCTTTCTCTAAGTCTACAAATGCTAGAAGCGTAGGTTTGTCCTTCCTTAATCTTTCTTCTAAGGTAAGTCGTAGCGTCAGTATTGCCTCACATGTTCCAATATGTTTATGGAATCCAAACTGATCTTCTGTGAGGTTGGCTTCTACAAGTTTTCCCATTCGTCTGTAAAGAATTTGCATTAGTATTTTGCAGCTGTGACTTATGAAATTGATAGTTCGGTAATTTTCACATCTGTCAACACCTGCTTTCTTTGGGATTGGAAATATGTTGTTCTTGAAGTCTGAGGGAATTTCGCCTGTCTCCTACATCTTGCCCAACAGATGGTAGAGTTTTGTCAGGACTGGCTCTCCCAAGGCCGTCAATAGTTCTAATGGAATGTTGTCTACTCCCAGGGCCTTGTTTCGGCTCAGTTCTTTCAGTGCTCTGTCAAACTCTTCACGCAGTATCGTATATCCCATTTCATATTCATCTACATCCTCTTCCATTTCCACAATATTGTCCTCAAGTACATCGCCCTTGTATAGACCGTCTATATACTCCTTCCCCCTTTCTGCTTTCCCTTCTTTGCTTAGAACTGGGTTTCCATCTGAGCTCTTGATGTTCATACAAGTGGTTCTCTTATCTCCAAAGGTCTCTTTAATTTTCCTGTAGGCCGTATCTATCTTACCCCTAGTGAGATAAGCCTCTACATCCTTACATTTGTCCTCTAGCCATCCCTGCTTAGCCATTTTGCACTTCCTGTGGATCTCATTTTTGAGACGTTTGTATTTCTTTTTACCTGCTTCATTTACTGCGTTTTTATGTTTCCTCCCATCATCAATTAAAATTCAATATTTCTTCTGTTACCCAAGGATTTCTACTAGCCCTTATCTTTTTACCTACTTGGTCCTCTGCTGCCTTCACTATTTCATCTCTCAGAGCTACCCATTCTTCTTCTACTGTACTTCTTTCCCCCACTGCTGTCAGTTCTTCCCTTATGCTCTCCCTGAAACTCTGTACAACCTCTGGTTCAGTCAGTTTATCCAGGTCCCATCTCCTTAAGTTCCCACCTTTTTGCAGTTTCGCCACTTACCATCCGGCGGCAGCTCCTGCTGTTGCGCCAGGCTTGTAAGTTTCTTGCAGCTCCCAACTCGCCTGCCTACCGTCTTGTTGCCCATCCACCTCTGGACCGCCTTTTTTCCCGCCGTCCCCGGGCTACGTTACCGTTTGGGATGCGTGTGCAACGTGTACTAGAGTCCCTCGTTGTGGAGTCTGTACAACCCCAAATCCAAGGTTTTAACCGCCTGCCACCCTGATTACTGAAGAGGCCCGGAGTGATTTTAGATTCATTGCAGTACAAGAGAGATTGCACTCCTACCACCGTTTTTAATGCAGCATTTTCTGCCATTTTATCTGAGCACCACGACTATGTAGCTGTTTTCACTGATGGGTCGAAACAAGGGGATTCTGTTGGTTGCTCAGTTGTTTTTCCGGATCGTGTCCTCAAGGTCCGACTGCCTCAGTCTTTTACTGTCTTTGATGCAGAATTGTCTGCGATCTTGCGGGCACTGGAGCACATGAGACATTCTTCCTCTCCTAAATTTCTTGTCTCTTCCGATTCACTCAGTGCCCTTGACTTATTGCAACATTTGTATCCGGCAGACAAAATTGTCCAGACCATCCAGGATGCCCTCCTCCGACTACAGCGACTGGAGAAGGTTGTAGCTTTCTGCTGGGTTCCGGGGCATGTCGGCATTGCTGGGAATGAAAGGGCAGATCTCGCAGCCAAGGAGGCGTGTCTCGCCCCACAAGTATCTCAGTGTGCTATCCCCTTGCACGCACTCACCTCGCTGTTGAGCTCACGGGTCATGCGTCGGTGAGAGGATGAGTGGCTGGACGTGACTGACAATAAGCTCCGTATAGTCAAGCCCACAACGCGTGTGTGGTGTACTTCCTTTCAGCCCCATCGAGGGGACGAGGTTCTCCTCACTCGGCTTCGAATAGGCCACAGCCCTATGACGCATGGCTTCCTGCTCCGGCGAGAGGACCCTCCAATGTGTGGTGCTTGCGGCGTCCGGGTCACTGTGCGCCATGTTTTATTGGATTGCGTTTTATTTTCTGACCAGCGGGTCGCGGCTGACTTGCCAGCGGACCTGCCATCTCTTTCAGGCAACACTCGGACGAATGTGGCTAAAGTTTTAAAGTTCTGTGCCCTGTCAAATGTTTTTACAAAGATTTTAGGGAGAGGATTTTAATTTGCTCACCGTGTGACAAGCTCGCCCATATTTTATGTAAGTGGCCAGCCAATAACAATTTCCTGTGACATTCTTGTTGCTATGTTTCCCCTTTCCTTAGGTTTTACTTTCTTATGTAGCATTTTCCTTCTTTTCCTGCTTTCTTTGAGTGTGTGCTTTAGTTTTCTTAGGTCTGTCCACATTCGTTCCTTTTAATGTGTGTCAGGGCGCTGATGACCTCGATGTTGAGCGCCCATAAGCCCCAACACACCACCACACCACCACCATCTTCAGTTTTAATCTACAGGTCATAACCAATAGATTGTGGTCAGAGTCCACATCTGCCCCTGGAAATGTCTTACAATTTAAAACCCGATTCCTAAATCTCTGACTTACAATTATATAATCTATCTGATACCTTTTAGTATCTCCGGGATTCTTCGATGTATACAACCTTCTTTTATCGTCCCGGATAGCGGTGGGATACCAACCTGACTGTCGGCCATCACAAAGCCCAACAACCAGAGTTATGGTCTGGAGTATCATTTCTTTTAATAGCATGACCCCTCTGGCCACCGTCCCATTTTGTTGCCTTTAATGGTAAGCTCTACTGGACTTACAATTTACCAAGATAATGCCCACCCGCACACGGCTAGAATTTCCACTGCTTTGTCTTCATGCTTGTCATCCGTACCTTGGCAGCAAGGTCGCCGGATCTCACCCCAAATGAGAATGTTTGAAGCATTATGAGCAGAGGTCTCCAGCCAGGTCGAGATTTTGAAGATCTAATGCGCCAATTGGACAGAATCTGGTACGATACCCCTCAGGAGGGCATCCAACAACTATTTCAGTGGCAAGCAAAGTAATCGCTTGCCTAAGGGGCAGAGGTGGAGCAACACGTTATTGACTTAATTTGTGATGCTCTCGAGTAAGTCATTCAATTGTTTTGAAATTGTGATCTCTGCTTTTCTGCATATATACGTCACATCTACCGATTTCCGTCCTATTTGAATAGTTCCTTCACGGTGCGTGATTTTTCGGTCTTAGAGCATACTTTCATGATCGTTTCGAGAGATATACTGTAGGAGGAAACAATTTATTTGTCTAGGAACCTACGCTCTTGGAATCTTAACAGTAAATTAAACAATGGCGCAGAACGCCTCTCTTGCAGCGCCTGGCACTGGAGTTAATTGAGATTAGGCCTGACGCTTCCGTGTTTACGAGGTGCGACAATAAAGTAATGAGACTGATGCGAAAAAAATGTTCCTTCTGTTTTAGTCAAGTTTAGTGTTTTGTCCCCTTCAAAGTAGTTCCCATCTGATTACACACACTTTCCAGCGCTTCTGCCATTGATGGTAACATTTCTGGAACTCATCTTCTGTAATATCCTCCAATACCCTTGTCACAGCGTTTTGGACATCTTGTGTTGTTTGAAACTGGTGTCCCTTTACCGCCGTTTTGACTCTTGGAAATAGAAGTCGCACGGAGCGCTATCTGGCTGTGGTAGTATTGAAATTTGTTTTGAGGTTAAAAATTGCTGTACTCACAGAGCTGTAAGGGATGGCGCATTATCGTGATGCAGAATCCAACTATCAGCAATGTTGACACGGACACGAAGAACTATTTTACGAAGTATTTCTCAAATTTCTTGGTAGTAATATTGGTTAACTGTCTGTCCAGGAGGCACCCACTCTTCATGAACAATTCCCTTGGAATCAAAGAAGCACACAAGCATGCATTTCACTTCTGACTTTGACATGCGAGCTTTTTTTGGTCTGAGTTATCCCTTTGAGAACCATTGCGAACTTTGGCGTTTTGTCTCTGGGTCGTACTGAAAAAAATCAATTTTCATCACCAGTGATAACACGGCTTAATTTTGGATTCATTTCCGTCTTCTCTAACAGATCGGCTGCCACATTTTTCTGCTTTTCTCGCTGTTGTGGTGTGAGATTTTTGGGGACCATTTCTGCAAAAATCTTTCTCATACCAAGATCTTAAGTTATTACCAGACGAACCGTATCTCGATTGATGTTCAGTTCTTCCGCAATCATTTTCATGGATAATCTTGGATCAGATCGTACGAGTTCATGCACCCTGGCCATATTGACATCCGTCCATGAGGTTGATGGTCGTCCACTGCGGTCTTTGTCTTCGACATTCCTTCTGCCTTCATTAAACATTTTATACCAACGAAAAACTTGAGCTCTTGAAATAACCTCCTCTCCAAAAGCCTTCTGAAGCTTACTGTAAGTTGTCGCGTTTCCACCCAATTTAACGCAGAAAGAAATAGCATACCATTGCATAATAATATATAGTTCCATTTCCGTGACGAGAGAGACAAACACGTGTTAACTTATTACAGCACAACTCACGATTGAGCAGTTGCATCAATGTGCCGCTTGGCCTAGAAGCAGCTTATACACCAAGGTCAAAGATATTGTGCCTACAGGGTTGCCACATCTTGTAAAATATATCAGTCTCATCACTTTATTGTCGCACCTCGTACATCAAGTGGTCTTAAAAACTTACACATTACAACAGGTCAAGTTAGTTTTATTAAATGCTGTATTACTTGGCTGACATATAAATGACAGTCGTTTCAACGTAGTCACCGTGTCCCTGAAAACGGTCAGTATGTTCTAACAATCGTTCAACTGATAAACGATAGAAATCAGCTCCTTGGTCACAGAGCCATTCGAGAATCGCTGTGTGAACACCCTCACCACTGTCAAATCTGCAACTGCTGTGAATCAGTTCCAGGATAGCCTGTACATGTTCGACATTAGTGGCCTTGGTCACATTGCTGGCACCATTTCAATACAGCTGGACGCGACACTGGGTTTGGTCTATATACAGACAGAATTTCATGGTTAACCTGTGTGCAGTTTAGACGCTTTGCTCATAAGCATCTTACCACCCCGAATACTACAACTGTAGGTACGTCTCCAGCTGCCGCGCCATTTCACACTCTCACTGTAATGCACATACGGGATGTCCCACTCAAACCTCCCTGATTTCAAGGACCCAGGAGAGAAAAACCACAGTAGATACGACAGTGAAAAATGCACCACATTGTAGAGCATCTCAAAGAATTTATGTTCCCGCGTCAGAAGTGCCAAGTATCGTCGCCAGAGTGCATCATGGTCGCGTGAAGTGAAAATGGCGACTCGACAGAAGTGAACGCAAGCAGTAGTGTGGTTTGCAGAAACAAAATCGCCGATTACTGTGCAAATAAATTATCGTCGTGTGTATGAATGTGATCCACATGATGTGAAAACAATTAAGGAAGGTTCTGGCAACAGGAAGCGTTCTGAAACATTCTGGCGGTGCACGTTACGGAGTTTCGCAAGTTCCTGGATAGGAAATTTTCCAATCATTGGATCGGACGCAGAGGACCCATTGCCTGGCCACCACGTTCACCCGACATTACGTTGGTTAATTTCTTCACATGGGGATTCGTTAAGGACCACGTGTATGCGACCAAAGTGGACGATATTCCTACGTTAAGACATCTTAGCACTAATGCGACTGCAACAATAACAGAGGAAATGTTACAAAGAACTTAGCAAGAAATTGAATATAGACTCGATATTCTTCATGCTATAAATGGTTCACTTTTAGAGGTGTATTGATGATAAATTCTTGGAGATGCTCTACAATGTAGTGCATTTTTCAATGTCCCATCTACTGTGCTTTTTTCCTGGGTCTTTAAAATCAGGGAGGTTTCAGTGGGACTCCCAGTATTATTGGTACCGAAGCAGAACTGTGTCTGTAGCTAAGTCAGAACATGTACTCTCTTCTGATAATGCGCCACTCACGTTTCGCAATGATCTTAACGTGCGATTTGTATAACTTACTTAATGAAGGCCACTTGTCAATGAACCTGTAACGAAACGCACTGCTGCTCTTCATTGGAACTTCTCTATTTCCTTCACCAAACCTTTAAGGTACGCATCCCAAACTAACGCGTAAGACTGAAGTATTAATCGAAAGAAGGTTTTCAAGTTCTCTCCTTGGTGACTGATCCTCAGTTCCTGAGGATTATTCCAGTGAATCAGTCTGGCATCAGCGTTACCTGCGATTAGTTTTTAAGGGGTCGTTCCGCTTTAAACCGCTCCGTACGTACAGCCTTAGAAACTGTATGGAACTGACTACTTCCAGTAATTGTTCTCCAACCGCGCTTTACTAGTTGTGTGATCGAGCTATCTAATCACCTTTTTACTGTAACACCACTTTTCAAAGCTTCATTTTCTCTCCATGTCTATTGTATCGTCCACATTTCACTTCTGTACAAGGTTACATTCCATCCATCCATCCATCCATCCATCCATCCGCAAATAAGTTTCAGTAACAAATTTCGCTGTCATCAGTGGGTTCTTGGATTCTAAAACATGCAGAGATCGTACTTATGAAACATTGTAAAACATTATTGTATGTTTGCTGTTTTGTTCCAAATATTGTTTTCCGTGAATTATTCACAATACCTTATTTACTATACGTCACAGCATGTTTTTACGATTGTTGCCGCTGTTTCCGAAATATTTTCTGCGTTTTTTTGTTGCCGTTTGCCTCGACATACATTATGTCATCTGCAGCTGTATGAATGGCTATTAGCAAACAAATATAAAATCATTAACTTATGTACGCCAATGTTATACAATTGGGATTGCGTTAATGTTGTGGATACAGTTTTGGTGTGTACTAGGTTGTTAGTAGTTTGTCATGTACTCACGTTCGTTGGACGGCTTGCAGCTACTTTTAGGTACAAAGAAATTTAACTTTTGCACCTTGTTTATAATCCAGAACATTACGGCATCTTGGTGCTCGCGTGTATCGCGAGATATGTATCTAATCTTGCTAGTTCTGTTCCTTATTTATGTCTGTGCGTGTGCGCGTAATATACCAAATCACATGTAACTCCTGTCAGGCCCAATACACGGGACAAACGAGCAGGAAATTTCGAACACGGTACACTATAGTGTGACAGCACACATTCCATTTTCGGATATCACCTAATGAAAAATCACAACTCCACTAATATCGAATGTGATTTACAAATCCTGAAACACATCAACAGTTTACACCGAAAACTAACATTAGAAGAAAATTATAACACACACAAAACCTCTTCCCCATAACACTGACAGAAATAAGGAACACAAACCGCCGTAACTGCCGCAACAATTTTCATAACCTTCTCGGAATATCCGATATTCCTCGTGACACATGCGAACAGCAAGATGGCGTAATGGTTTGGATTATGACCGCAATCCCACTTTTCTAATGCTGACATATAGAAGTTCATTTCTTATATTTGTTCACAAACAGCCATTTGCGCAGTTGAAGATGGCATGATGTATGCCTAGACAAACGGGGGAAAAACCGCAGAAAATATGCCGGAAACAGCGGAAACAGTCGTGAAACCATGCTCTGGCGTGCAGAAATAAGGAATTAAGAAATTATTCACGGAAATCAATATTTGGAACAAAACGGCACACATGTAACAATCAAATAACTCACTGATGTTTGCAATATTTGTAGCTGAAACTAATTTGGGAATAAATAAACAAACAAACAACAGAAGTGTTTTGCATCAAGGTGGACCCACAATCCCATGTTTTCGTATGCAAAAACCGACCAATGGAATGGTTTCAAGATAAAATTCTTATAAATTCATATTCTATGATAATATTCCTGTTTTACAGGAAATCAACGCTACTGCCACCTTCATTCATAGAACCTTTGAATATGGACGATTCTTTAGTGCTTCGTGTTAGCCTAGTAAAGCTATAAAGTACACAATTTCAATCAGTTGAGATAAAAATGCAAGACAAAAACGTACCACGCTGTATCACATATTGAAACTGGATCACTTCCGAATTTCATTATCAAGACGAAGATGAGCTTCACACGCTGTTGATGTAAGATTAACTATAATTAGCAAACAGTAGATCAGCAGTTCTTATTCTGGATGTGTCCCATTGGTGACACTTTGTTCATTTCTTTTCTACCACGTTGTTGCCGTTAGCAGCAGGCTAAATGTGATCCCCAACTGCAAGCTTATATTTCTTAGTCTATTCTGCACAACTGTGGTACATGCAACCACGATTCACTGTATGTCAAACGTATTATTGGTGCACATACTAAAAATAGAGAAGCGTTTCAGTGGCAGGCTACGTATGGAAGAGAGACCGTATCTAGCGTACAAAAATAAAATAATCGTCCCTTTACGGAGATGCCTGTAGTTTTTCTTGTTCAAACTCGCCTGATCGGCTGACAATGAACACAGAGACCGACATTCTGTTCAAAATCAAAGAGTTTTACACCGCCATTAGTTGCTAATCAATTAGTTGCAGATGGAAACAGAGCCTCTACGGCAAGAAGGAGTCCAAAATTGGGCAGAACTACTTCACAGTCAATCTGGTGATATTCTAAATAGAGGATAGATAAAATAGATTATTCTAACAGTGTACTGTAGAGGTCTTTGGAGGAGCGAACTGTTCCTGGTGATTGGAAAATAGCTCCGAACAGAGGACGAGCATACAAAATTTCAGACAAACCGTGTGATTGGAGTGAAGAGTTTCTAGTAAACAGAACACGTCAAGTCTTTCTCAATGGAGATACCCCAAAGGAGTGTTCTAGGTCCATTACTTTTCACATGATCGACGGCAGAGGATTTATCTCTTCGGCGGCTTCACCTCCAAGGAAGGTCGCACCCTTTAGTTTTCCAGGTTGTGGCGGCTAGGTGATAGGCTGGACCTTCTAAACGGCGATGGAGGCCTTGATCGGCGTGTTGGGGAGCGTCCTCTCCAGCGGCTAGCTTGCGGCGATGGTGACCTACGTCGCCTTGCACCCACATCATCTTGTTCATCTTCGTCGTCCCGTTGTTGGCGTCGGCTAAGATCGGTCTGCTGTCTTCTGGAGCGGGCGTCATCGAATATCCGCCGCCTTTCTCGACAATAGCGCACCATACGTTCCGGTCGTCCGCAGTGGAAACATACTGGCTGATTATCGTGGGTCCTCCAGACGTCAGTCTTCCTTGGTGCCCTAACAGATTCCTCATGCGGCATTGTAGGAACGTAACTTGCCTGGGTATCGACGTTTTCACCGTTTTAAAGGGAAATGAAGGACGAGAGATTGGGTTCAATATCTGTTCCACTTCCTCCCTTATGACCTCTTGAAGCGTCTGTTTTTTGCCCGCAGTGCAATCCAAGTGCCTTCTGAACTTCCTCTCTCACCATCAGACGAAGAACACTTGTGAAATCAGTTGCTTCCTCCATCACAGACATCGATACGACGTTTGGAAGCCGTTCAAACTTCTTGCGTGTAATTCTTTTTTTTTCGATATACTGGCACCATTTTATGAAGTCGTCTACTGTCGAAACCTCTTTCAGGAGTAGGGCTTGATACATGTCCTCAGCAACACCCTTCATGAGATGTGCAACCTTATCTTCCTCCTTCATTCGAGGATACACTGTTTTACACAGCTCCAAGACGTCTTGAATGTAGGATGTTGCCGTTTTTCCTGGACGCTGTGCCCTGCACTTTAATTTATCTTCAGCCTCGCACTTCTGTCGTTGAGTGTCGCCGAAATACTTGCGCAGTTCCGCCTGGAATACTTCCCAGCTTGTGAACTACTACTCGTTTTTCTCATACCATTGCTTGGCAGTGCCCTCCAAGTATAAAAATACGTTATCCAAACACACGGTGTCATCCCATTTGTTTAATATGACTGTTTCGATGTTGGCCATCGTCAGCAGAGAACCCGGAAGGATGTCATGTGGTGGCACACAGTTGCTGTCATCTTGACGTCCTTTTTCTCCTTTGTCTCCGATAGACAGCGATCTGCTGAATATGGCTCTAACTCTGTTTTCTCGCTACGTAAAAGGCGGCTCTGTCGTGGCCTGATGGGAGCCACTGTGTCGCCGATAATGTGCGCTATCACAAGTTCCACTATCCAGCGCTCCACCAGAATAATGTCACGTAGAAGAAGGTGTAATTAGATGAATGACTAACAATAACTTCACTTAACGAAGGTTTATTCAGCACTTGCACATACAAGTGCGGAGAGCGAACTGCCTGCGGCCAGAGGACATACAGTATATACACAGCTACAGAAGACTCCAGTACAATAAGTCTTGACATTTGTGGATCTTCTAGAATGTACTCTAACCCAATACAGAAATTAAAATTGTACAGTCCAGGTGAATTTTGAACTCTCGACCCTCAATGACCATTATACCAAGGAGCTACTCAGCTTCTGCTACACACACACACACAACATCGGAAGTACCGTGAGGCATTTCGCAGATGATGCAGTTGTATGCAGTGAAGTCACGATGCTTGAAATTTGTAGGGAATGCAGAAAGACCTTCGGAGGATCGACGTTTGGCGTAGGCCTCGGCAGTTGATGAAAATGTAACGTATTGCGAATAAATAGGCGGAAAGACCCACCACTTCATGATTATACAACTGCAGAAAAATCACGGAAAGTAGTCAGATCCACAAAATAACTACCAGTATATTTACAGCTGAATCTTTGGAAGAATCCCCAGGAAATAAGGCCGCCCACAAAGAAGGTAGCTTACAAAACACTTGTTCTACCTACACTTTAATATTGCTCGTCAGTCTGGGATTCATACCAGATACGATTGACATAGGAAATACATAAGAGCCAAAGAACGGCAGCGCGTTTCTTTAGAGGTTTATTTCGTAAGTGCAACGGAGATTCTCAGCAACTCCAGCGGCAAATGTTCAAAGACGGGTGTTCTGCCTCACGGTACGTTTTATTGTTAAAATACGAAAACTTGCGTTCCTAGAAGAATCAGACACTATTGCTTCCTTCCACGTACATCTCGTGATAAGACATGAAGGTAAAATTTAAGCTGCTCGAGCTCACACGGAGCCTTACAAACGTTTTGTTTCCGCGAACCATTTGCGCCTGGAACAGAGAAGGTGGTAAGCGGCAGTTATACGCGAAGTACCCTCCCCTACACAGCACAAGGTGGCTTCCTGAGTACAGGTGTAGTGAGTGTAACCTAAAGTTTGCGCTGATTTGAGCACTAAAACGAAGCACAGAACAACTCGAAAGTTGTCCACATTTGCCACTTTCACCTGATGTAGCGACCTATACTGTATCGACCTATACTGTATGATCAGATGTCTAAGATGGTTAAATTGTTACAATGACTTCTGAATTTAAGATTATGCTTGTTGGACTATGGAGTTTTCTAAATGTAAAACAACAGTTGAAATTATTCTTAAAGTAACAATGTTCTCCCGTTGAAGTGGTACTGAGCTTTTGATAAATCCTTTTGCATCTTTTATGTTTTGCCAGCAAACAATACCCTTTCCAGACACGGTAATTTTTATGTTTTCTACCAATGAAGGCTTAGCCAAATAATTTGTTATGGAGATAGTGAACTCCACACTTGTCATAAAATGGTACTTTCGAAAATGCACCGTTTCAAGGTTGTTGCATTGCATCTGCTACTTCACGTGTCAAAATACATTAAAATATCAACATTGTATCTGCGTAAATTTGCTTCATTAACTTTAGGTACATCAAGTTTAGCTTACTAGCGACACTGAAGTGACAATACACAAACTGAGCTTGAGTGCTCATGCACCCTTTCTTAGCGACAATGGTTTCCCTAACGGCCTGAGCCATTCCCGAATAGAATATCGTGGTTTACTAAAAAGTATTACAGAATGCTCTTTTTTGTCCTCTTTTTGAAAGTGTTTACTGTTAGCATAATGTTGCCAGTGCCAATATCCCGAAGAATGTTAGTAATACGGGATGTTCAAAGTCTCTCCGCAGTGCCGTATGATTGTTAGCCGCGCGTGCCGTATGCCGCAGTGAATATATCGAAATTAAACTCAGTGAAATAAAAGTTATTAATTTATTGAAAATTCATTTTTACTGACAAATTTTCACATTGAATGTTGAAAGTGTCGCCCTGTTGTTGAATACAGAATTCAATTCGTCTAATCATGTTTCCAAACACAAGCTGTAACATTTCTTCTGTAACAGAATCAGTGAAAGTGGATATCGCAGTTTTCAATTCATCGATGGATTTTCGACGGTTTTTATAGACAGTTGCTTTCGCTGCACCGCAGAAGAAAAAGTCAGGTGGTATTAGGGTCAGGGATCACGGAGGCCAAAGTCCCTGTGAAATTATGCCATCACCAAAAACATCAGCAAGCAGTGACACTGAAACGCGAGCTGTATGCGCGGTTGCACCATCTTGTTGAAAATAACCGTTCAGTATTTCAATTAACACAAGTTCTCCTATGAATGGGTACAGAATATCACTGCAGAATCGGTGTCCGTTTATTGTCTCGTTGAAAAACCCAGGCACGCGAACAATCACACGACATGCGCGGTTATCATACGGCACTGCGGAGAGACTTTAACACCCCGTATATTCAACGGTACGACAATCGTTTAAGTGCGCAACGCAATCGGGAAACTTTTTATATCCTGACTGTATTATGTTAGAATGTTTCCTTGTCCAAATGAACCACAAGGAGTTTACCTGTATTACCACCACATCATCTCAAATTTGGAATATAGCGTAAGCCTGAGGCGCGTTAACCCAGGTTTGAAAAATTGTGCTAGTACTGGTATTGTGTTTGAGAAATGTTAACACAATTCCACAGTTTTATTTTCATCTATGTGACGCCTACATTTTTCTGTTCACTAAATTCCTTGGAGTCAGTTTCCATTACATGAAAGCGGGTGACTACCCCCTTGCTGAAATTTACGTTTTATGATGTTAGTTGCTGAAAGTCACTATTGTTGGTCCCTAAAAGATTTGACGATTGTGGTTTAGTTATTCCGGACAGCAGAGTGCCGTTTCGAAGCAGTTTATCGTCTTTCAGAGGCCCAGAAATTATCACTTCTCTCCCAACAAACATAAATGAAAACTGGCAAACTCGTGTCCTGCTACTTTACCACAATTCTTACGATATGCTTACGTAAGAGAACTTTTGTTAGTCGGATGCTACTGCTCTGTAGCGGCCCACCCTTTCTGTCTGAAGTTCGAGCTGCAAGAACCATTTAGCTCCCACGAGGTGCTAGGGAAATAAACTTCCACATACGCAGACTGCCGCTTGCCTAGATAAGTTTCACACACCTGGGATATGTTAGTCGTCAAGGAAGGTGGCCGCAACCGACTGTTTTTGCACCAGGCTATCTGCTCCGTTGGCATGTAGCCGAACTTTACGTTAAAGGTTCCTTCTTTCCTTTTAAATAAAGGCTTTTATCGTCATATTGGTTCAGGCAGTTACCACAGACCCTCTGCTCTCGGCCTCAGACAAACGGCAGGTCGCATCTAGCCTGTACTGGATCGGCCCTTGAGGAAAGCAATATGATGGATAAGACTTCTGACACTGGAAGGAAACTGGAGCTAAGAGCTTTCGTCAATTAAGTGATCACGAAAGATTGGGTCCCCTTGGGAGGACCATGGGTAAAATGAAAAGATTCCAATAAATTGGATTATTTGGCGAACGGCAGTATTAAGCACCTGTGTAGTTAGGTGCATTATACATTTGAATCAAAACTTCGGAATTGCTGTTAGAAATGTGAACGGATTAAAAAAAAAAAAAAAAAAAAAAACACACACACACACACACACACACACACACACACACACACACACACACACACACACAAGGCCTTTATGTCCGTGTCAGACTTACTCAAATGGATCTACGTACGGGCCCCCGACGTTCTGTTTCACAGGTGGTGTCATAGCTTTTAAAAATTCACAAGTACAAATTATCAGGACGACCTGTATGACGTGAGGAACTTGTATGACGTTAGGAGAGGTTATTTAATATTTATTACTCCGTTTTAAAACCGTTTTATATTAAAATGTTTCTCTATTTAAATAGTTATTTTCTGTTTTGTAGTTTTGTCTGAAATTTTTCAACTAATTTAAAACAGTTTGATGAGTTTACAGAGACATACGGTAAACTTCAGGTTTCTCTTCAACTGAGTCAACCAATATGTTGCTTCCTCGTAGGAATATCTCGCGAAAAAACCGCGAATGCAAAAATGAGAGAATCGAACTCACAGGGAAGCTTAGTAGGAATCGTTCTTAACAGCGAAACATTCGTGGATGGAACGAGAAAACAGGGAAATAGCAGTGATACACGAAAGCCTACCCTTCGCCACACATCAGGTAAGGCGGACTGATGTTGCATTGTCATCCAGTTCTGAGTTAAGTTGAAAGTTTAAAGTCTCTTGCTTATGGGGAAGCTAGTTTAAAATCAATTGCGAAATTTGTACCGACAAATAGACAAGAAACCGACCCAATAAAAAGTGATTGTAGATTTCTATATACACAAATCTACAGTGCAGCACCAGATGTTAACTTTTTAAAACCAACAAAAAATTGATATTTAATTCCGTAAGTACGAAAATTCGTATTTAGGTAAGTAAATACATTTTGAATATATTTCATTTTTTAGAATTTTTAGATTTCTTTGACATCTCCTTGAAATACTTTGTCTCTAAAACGGTTGTGAGGTAGTCACATTTCATGTGTAACCGAAAAGGCTGAAAAGTATGTAAATAAAATCACTCAAACCCGGTGAGTGAGTGAAAACAGACGGAGACCTGTATCAGTAGGTTGTCTCACACTGAGTAAAGCCACTCAATCGCTGTGGGTGAAAACATTCATATAGCTGAGATGGCCGCAGAGATCAGTTTCATTCAGTTGTTTCATTCGACTGAAGAAACCGGCTGGACGGAAAAACCATGGACTGACCAATTTTGAAAAACAGGCGATTGTCTCCATCACTAGAATCAACCTCCTTGCGTATTTCACTTGGTAATGTTTTAAGCAGTAATTTTCTGTGGTATCTCATCACTTAGTATTGATTGTACAAACGCGAGTAGTAAGAATAATATGTGGATGTAATGTAAGTACCTCTTCAAGTTCAAAATGGATCTGAGCACTATGGGACTTCTAAGGTCATCAGTCCCCTAGAACTTAGAACTACTTAAATCTAACTAACCTAAGGACATCACACACATCCATGCCCCAGGCAGGATTCGAACCTGCGACCGTAGCGGTCGCGTGGTTCTAGACTGTAGCGTCTAGAACCGCTCGGCCACTCGGGCCGGCACCTCTTCAAGTTGTTGTACATTTTCACTGCACCATAATATATTAGCTACTTAAATTCGCCATAAATAATCCACCACAATTTGAAAATATTAGTGATATCCATACCTACAATCCTATAGGAAAAAATGACCTTTATTCCCAATTATTAAAGTCGTCAGTGGCCCAGAAAAAATTTCAATATGCACCAACAAAATGTGTTTTCATTTGCCCAATACCATAAAATGTGTAAAAGATTGAAAAACAAGATGAGTCGAACCTAAAATAATTCCTCTTTGATCACTCTAGTGCAAGAATCAATTTCTATTTAAGAACTGTTAGCCTCTAAAAAAAATAAGTTTTTATCTTCAGGCATGAGAAGGACTAAAATGTGATCATTAATGTTAACATTAATAATGTACGAGCATATAAATCCTGTAAACTGACTGGTACATAATTCGATAAAATAATAGTACTGAGTGATGTAGCGCAGTGGTTAGCACACTGGACTCTCATTCGGCAGGACGAAGTCTCGTCCGGCCCTCCTGATTTAGATTTTCCGTGATTTTCCAAAATCGCTTGAGGCAAATGCAGGGATGGTTCCTTTGAAAAAAAGGACACGGTCGCTTTCCTTCCCCATCCTTACCTAATCCGTGCATGTGCTCAGACTCTAATGAACTCATTATCGACGAGACTTATCTCCTCCTCAAATAATCGTGCAAGTGATCTATGCAACAACTAACTCCAATAGCACCATGTCGGCGCCAACAGCACGCGGACTATCGAGTGACATAACAATGTCTTTTTCAGGTAATACTGTACACAATTGTGGACATGTGTAAGGGCGTCAGCGTGTCGAAAGATGAAATCCCTGCCCTCAGTTTAAAGTTGTGGCATGAGCCACAACTACTGCATGTCGATATAGATGGTAGCATTTACGTTACTAAGCGAAGACGGGTCAAAGCCTGTCTTATTGGATGTTGTAATTATCACGAAATCCTGGACGCGTTGGACAGTTGAACGTGGATTCGCTGTCAATCATGTGTGTTGTCTGTCGTTCTTTTACCGACAGATGAAAACTGGCTTCGTCACCAAAGATTAATCTGCTTGCGAAGTCATTTTCAGCATGGTTCTGTACGTTATTACAGAACTGTAGACGTCTTATGGCTTGCAGGAGCGGCAACTTTTACAGCTTCACTCTTAATCGCATGCAAGGGATTTTCCACGCTGTTGGCTGTGGAATACTCAAATCTGCACTTGCTCGATAGGTAAACTTTGTGGAACTTGGCAACATCGCGCCCTCACATGGCCCACTGTCGATCTTGACACACCTGATCGGCCAGAACGTTTTGCAGCGAAAACATACCCTAGTACAAAATTTAACTACACTAAACTTCCTACGAAAAGGTACTGTTCAGTTTTTCCGTTGGACCAATTGTTTACTTGTATCGAGCGAGTTGTTTTTTTGAAGGCCTGATGTAACACTGGTAGTTGCATAAAGCATCGGTAGGGGCAACTGAATCACCCATTATATGGATCGAGTCGTACAGGGTCCGTGAACAAGATTTGTGAGTATGGCTGCACGCTGATCATATACAGGTTAATGACTACCCCACTGGCTTAAGCGGTACAAGAGTGGACGCATTAGTCAAATACTACTCGTGTAACTAGTGGTTCACAGAAATTTTTTAGCGAGATATGTTAAAAAATTTCAAATTGCTACGGTATGACGTCGCCTCGTGACTGTGGTTCGGGCACAGGTGTTGCTTGCACCAAATCCGCTGATGGAGGGTATTGGGAGTTATTCTTCAAAGCAATCGTCCGAGGACTGAAGCGCTCCGCTCAGCGGTGCGAGTTTCTCAACAGGTGTTTGGCAGGCTCAGCGTACGGGCCCCAGTGATGTGGGCGTTAATTAAACGCAATGAAGAGCGCGTCTGGGGTCAGTGGTGTCAGCCAAGAACCACTCAATTGACGTCATGACAGTCGCGTAAACAGGTCAGTGACAGTGGGCGGCGTTGCCTCAAAGCGACAGTGGCCACTTCTGGGAACGGTGGAAAACTTGCTTTCGTGCCCGGGGCACGCGCGCTGCCATCTACTCGGCTGTGTCAGTCAGGTTTTCAAGTAGAGATTACAGATGGTAAGATCGAATTTAAATCATCGGTCGCGAGCGTATTAAGATGTGGTGACATTACAGGCTGCAGTATACTGTTGACGTACACTATGTGATCAAAAGTATCCGGAAACCCCGCAAAACATACGTTTTTCATATTAGGTGCATTGTGCTGCCACCTCCTGCCAGGTACTCCATATCAGCGACCTCAGTAGTCATTAGACACCGTGAGAGCAGAATGGGACGCTCCGCGGAACTCACGGATATCGAACGTGGTCAGGTGATTGGGTGTCACTTGTGTCATACGTCTGTACGCGAGATTTCCACACTCCTAAACATGCCTAGGTCCACCGTTTCCGATGTGATAGTGAATTTTTTTTTTGTGGTTTTAGGGCGCACAACTTCAATGGTCATTAGCGCCCTGACTACTCTAAGAATGCACCGCGAGGCACAAGTTGACAACAACTAAAAGGGAAAACACGATAAAAGACAGACTGACAGGCATAGGATTAAAAAACAACATCATCAAATGTCCTTAGCGAGGTTCGTCAAATTGATAAAACAAAGAACACAAGCAGCCGCTCGTGGGTCATCCGCTAAAATGGCATCGAAAGTATTAGGCAGGTTAAGATCGAGGCGCAGTGTGTTAAGATCTGGACAGGACATTAAAATGTGTCTAACCGTCAGCAAGTGCCCACATGGGCAGAACGGCGCCGGCGCAGCCGTCAGCAGATGGCGATGGCTGAACCGGCAGTGTCCAATTCTTAACCGGGCTAAAACGACCTCCTCCCGCCGAGAAGGGCGTGAGGAGGACGTCCAAGCCACGGGAAGAGGTTTTAAGGCCCGAAGCTGCTTGTCGGTAAGTGCAGCCCAATCGGCATGCCACAGCCGTAAGATGCGCCGACAAATGACCCTGCTAAAATCGGACGAAGGGACACAACAAGAAGCTGTCCGAGGCTGGAGGACCACAGCCTTGGCCGCGGCATCTGCAGCTTCGTTCCCAGGGATACCGACATGGCCAGGAACCCACATAAAGCTAACCGGAGAACCGACGTCCACCAGCTGCTGAAGAGAGCGTTGGATCCGGTGTACGAAAGGGTGAACCGGGTACGGATCACTGAGGCTCTGGATGGCGCTCAGGGAATCTGAGCAGATGACATAAGCAGAATGTCGGTGGCGGCAGATGTAAAGAACAGCCTGGTAGAGGGCAAAGAGCTCAGCTGTGAAGACCGAACAATGGCCATGGAGCCGGTATTTGAAACTTTGTGCCCCGACAATAAAGGAACACCCGACCCCGTCATTGGTCTTAGAGCCATTTGTATAAATGAAAGTCATGTTGATGAACTTCGAACGAAGTTCCAAAAAACGGGAGTGGTAGACCGAACCGGGGGTGACCTCTTTTGGGAGCGAGCTGAGGTCAAGGTGAACGCGGACCTGAGCCTGGAGCCAAGGTGGCGTGCGGCTCTCGCCCACTCGAAAGGTTGCAGGGAGTGAAAAATTAAGGTGTTGAAGGAGGCGACGAAAGCGAACTCCAGGGGGTAGCAGGGCAGAGACATACAACCCGTATTGACGGTCAAGAGAGTCGTCAAAAAAGGAACGATAAGACGGATGGTCGGGCATTGACAGTAGCCGACAGGCATACCGACAAAGCAGTATATCGCGCCGGTAGGTGAGTGGCAATTCGCCAGCGTCAGCATGAAGACTCTCTACGGGACTGGTATAAAATGCTCCGATCGCAAGTCGTAAACCCCGATGTTGTATGGAGTTGAGGCGGTGTAAGATGGATGGCCGTGCAGAGGAGTATACGAAGCTCCCATAATCCAGCTTGGAGCGGACGATCGACCGATATAGACGAAGTAGGACGGTTCGATCCGCTCCCCACGACATACCACTGAGAACACGGAGGACATTTAAAGAACGGGTACAACGGGCGGCCAAATATGACACATGTGGAGACCAGCTAAGTTTCCTGTCAAAGGTAAGGCCTAAAAATTTGGTTGTCTCCACGATTGGGAGAGCAACGGGACCGAGTCGTAAGGACGGTGGGAGAAACTCTTTGTAGCGCCAGAAGTTAATACAGACCGTCTTCTCGGTAGAAAAACGGAAGCCATTGGCGACACTCCAGGAGTAAAGACGGTCAAGAGAACGCTGAAGACAGCGCTCCAGGACACGTGTACACTGCGCGCTGCAATAGATGGTAAAATCGTCCACAAAAAGGGAACCTGATACATCAGCTGGGAGGCAATCCATTATTGGATTGATCGCGATGGCGAAGAGAGCGACGCTCAAAACTGAGCCCTGTGGCACCCCATTCTCCTGGCGAAAGGTGTCTGACAGGACAGAACCCACACGTACCCTGAACTGTCGATCCATTAAAAAGGAACGAATAAAAAGAGGGAGGCGACCGCGAAGGCCCCATCTATGCATGGTGCGGAGAATGCCTGCCCTCCAACAGGTGTCGTAAGCCTTCTCCAAATCAAAGAACACAGCCGCGGTCGGGCGCTTCCGCAAGAAGTTATTCATAATGAAGGTCGACAAGGTAACCAGATGGTCAACAGCAGAGCGGCGCCTACGAAATCCACATTGTACATTGGTAAGTAGGCGCCGAGACTCGAGCAGCCAAACCAATCGAGAGTTAACCATTCGCTCCATCACTTTACAGACACAGCTGGTAAGCGAGATAGGTCGATAACTGGAAGGCAAGTGCTTGTCCTTCCCCGGCTTAGGAATCGGGACAACAATAGACTCGCGCCAGCATGCGGGAACATGTCCCTCAATCCAGATGCGATTGTATGTACGAAGAAGAAAACCTTTACCCGCAGGAGAAAGGTTCTTCAGCATCTGAATATGAATAGAATCAGGCCCTGGAGCGGAGGACCGTGATCGGCCAAGTGCGGTTTCTAGTTCCCGCATGGTGAATGGGGCATTATAACTTTCACAATTCAAGGAGCGGAAGTCAGGTGGCCTAGCCTCCTCTGCCTGTTTGCGGGGGAGGAAGGCAGGGTGGTAATGAGCGGAGCTCGAAACCTCTGCGAAAAAGCGGCCGAAGGCATTGGAGACAGCCTCAGGGGCCACAAGGACTTCATTCGCGACGTTCAAGCCAGAAACTGGGGAGTGGACCTTAGTGCCAGATAGCTGGCGCAGGCTACCCCAGACAACAAAAGATGGAGTAAAACTGTTGAAGGTGCTTGTGAAAGCAGCCCAGCTGGCTTTCTTGCTTTCGTTAATAATACGACGACACTGAGCACGTAATCGTTTATAATTAATACAATTCGCCACTGTAGGGTGGCGTTTAAAGGTGCGTAAAGCACGTCGCCGAGCACGTAAAGCGTCTCTACATGCTGCGGTCCACCAGGGGACCGGTACGCGACGTGGAGAAGAATTAGGGTGAGGGATGGAATATTCAGCAGCAGCGAGAATGACTTCCGTGAGGTGTGCGACCTGACGATCGCAGCTTGTGAAGGTTTGATCCTGAAAGGTCGCCCTGGAAGAGAAGAGCCCCCAGTCTGCCTTGGAGATGTTCCAACTAGAGGAGCACGGAGAGGGAGTATGCTGCAGGAGATGGATAACACACGGAAGTGGTCGCTCGAATATGTATCAGCAAGTGCATACCACTCAAACCGGCGTGCAAGTTGGGGAGTACATATAGAGAGGTCTAAATGGGAATAGGTGTGAGATATGTCCGAAAGAAAAGTAGGGGCGCCAGTATTGAGGCAGACAAGATTGAGCTGGTTGAAAAGGTCTGCTAACAAGGAGCCCCTCGGGCAGGATGCTGGAGAGCCCCAAAGGGGATGGTGGGCATTGAAGTCTCCAGTTAACAAAAGTGGTGCAGGTAACTGAGCAATAAGTTGCATCATGTCTGCCCTGGTAACGGCAGATGACGATGGAGTGTAAACGGTACAAAAGGAAAACGTAAAAGTGGGGAGAGTAATGCGGATGGCAACTGCCTGCAGGCCGGTGTGCAACGTGATGGGATCGTAGTAAATATCATCCCGGACCAGCAACATAACCCCTCCATGAGCTGGGATACCTACCACAGGGGGTAGGTCAAAACGCACAGAGGTGTAGTGTGCCAAGGCAATTTGATCGCATGGGCGGAGCTTCGTTTCCTGGAGGGCTACGACGAGCGGACGGTGCAAGCGAAGCAGCAACTTCAAGTCCTCTCGGTTGGAGCGAATGCTGCGAATATTCCAGTGAATAAGTGCCATCGTAAGAAAAGGAAGATGAGAGGAGGGGTCACCTCGAAGGCCGCTTAGGGCCTGGCTTCGAGCGAGCACTGCCGCCGCTATCAGTAGGCGGACAGTCATCGTCCATGGGGTCTATAGGGTCATCGGCCATCTCGGGAGGATGGCCGGGAGGGGGAGCTTCCTCCGCCGGTGAACGGCCAGATGTACGGCTACCAGCGGTGCGGCCAGGCGAAACGGATGACGGCCTGGGGCGGCAACCGCTGGGTGGCGCAGGAGAAGAAATGCGCCGTGGCGGAGAAGGAGAACTGTGCTTCCTATGCGCCTTTTTGGAAGGACGTTTGGTGCAAGTACCGGTCGAAGGCTGGAAGGTCGAGGGACGGAGGAAGTCTGCACGGGATTGTTCCTTCTTGAAGGCCCGTGCAGCTGACTTCGGGGTCTTCGACTTAGCAGAAACTGAGGAAGGGGCTGGTGTCTGTGGGGTGATGGGAGGAAGAGGAGACGTCGACCGCGCGATCTTAGCACTGGCCGAACGGACGACCGTGGTGCTGAAGGTCAGATCGCATGTCTGGGTTGCTACCTCCCGGGTAGTCCGAGGAGAGGCGAGGACAGTACTGTATTTCCCCGCTGGGAGCAGCGTGGGCTTCCTACTAGCTAATAGCTTGCGAGCAGCCGAGGTGGACACTTTCTCTTTGACCCGAATTTCTTGGATACAGCGTTCTTCCTTGTAGACAGGACAGTCGCGGGAGGATGCGGCATGGTCACCCTGACAGTTCACACAACGAGGAGACGGAGGTGGACAGTCACCCTCATGGGCATCCCTGCCACAAGTGACACATTTAGCCGCATTGGAACAAGACTGTCGAGTGTGATTGAAACGCTGACACTGGTAGAAGCGCGTAGGTGTCGGGACATAGGGGCGAACAGAAATAACCTCGTAGCCCACCTTGATGCGCGATGGCAGCTTAACACTATCGAAGGTCAAGAAAAGTGTCCGGGTCGGTACAAGGTCATTGTTGACCTTTTTCATGACCCGATGGACAGCCGTCACGCCCTGCTCAGCGAGGAAAGATTGAAGCTCCTCGTCAGTCAATCCGTCGAGGGAGCTAGTATAGACTACACCACGAGACGAATTCAAAGTTCGGTGGGCCTCCACCCGGACAGGGAACGTGTACAGGAGGGTGGCCCGAAGCAGTTTTTGTGCCTGAAAGGCACTCTCAGTTTCTAGTAATAAGGTGCCGTTACGCAACCTGGTACAAGATTTGACAGATCCGGCTATGGCATCTACGCCCTTCTGAATAACGAAAGGGTTGACAGAGGAAAAATCCTTTCCGTCCTCAGATCGAGAAACTACGAGGAACTGTGGGGCAGGCGGTAGTACTTTTGTCACTGTTGGCTGGTCACGTTTCCGTTTTTGGGTGGAAGTCGAAAGAGATGGAGTAGAATCCATTGCGGAGGAATCCCCCATGATTGCCAGCGTCTCCGATGGCGCGCTCCTTCCTTGTGGGGACCCTCTCAGAGGGCACTCCCGCCTTAGGTGAATATTTACACCTCAGGTCACACCTCCCGAGAAACAGACGGAGGGACCAATCGGCATGGTCAGAAGGTATCAGCTCCGGCAATCACCCCTCCCCGGGCCTGGCCTTTACCAGGGGGTACGCGCGTGCCTTACATGTCTACCCAGGGCGGGGACTTACGCGTTACCCCGTCACCGGCTACGCGTGCGAACGCGTGGGTCGGCCTTCAGGCACGCACAGGGAGGAAGGATGAAGAGGAAAAAGAAGAGAGAGAGGGAGAAAGAGGACAGACTGTCTCAAACGCCAAGGCGGAGACCAGAGAAGGCAAGGAGAAGAAGGCAATGAGAAGGCAAGGAGAAAAAGGCAATGAGAAGGCAAGGAGAAAAAGGCAATGAGAAGGCAAGGAGAAAAAGGCAATGAGAAGGCAAGGAGAAAAAGGCAATGAGAAGGCAAGGAGAAAAAGGCAATGAGAAGGCAAGGAGAAAAAGGCAATGAGAAGGCAAGGAGAAAAAGGCAATGAGAAGGCAAGGAGAAAAAGGCAATGAGAAGGCAAGGAGAAAAAGGCAATGAGAAGGCAAGGAGAAAAAGGCAATGAGAAGGCAAGGAGAAAAAGGCAATGAGAAGGCAAGGAGAAAAAGGCAATGAGAAGGCAAGGAGAAAAAGGCAATGAGAAGGCAAGGAGAAAAAGGCAATGAGAAGGCAAGGAGAAGTCAAGGGAAAGAGTAAGGAAGACAGTGAGGTGGAGAAGAGCAAAGAAAGGAACCAACAAAAGGAAGGAAGAAACGAGAAGTGAAAAACCAAAAAGACCACGATTATAGGTCGTGGAACCGTCCGTCTCCGGACGCAGGCGCTAACTACCCCAGTGAGGGGGATGGACTCCTTTTAGTCGCCTCTTACGACAGGCAGGAATACCTCGGGCCTATTCTAATCCCCGGACCCGCAGGGGGTGTGATAGTGAAGTGGAAACGAGAAGGGACACGTACAGCACAAAAGCGTACAGGCCGACCTCGTCTTTTGACAAAGAGACCGCCGACAGTTGAAGAGGGTCGTAATGCGCAATAGGCAGACATCTATCCAGACCATCACACACGAATTCCAAACTGCACCAGGATCCAATGCAAGTACTATGACAGTTAGGCAGGAGGTGAGAAAACTTTGATTTCACGGTCGAGCGGCTGCTCATAAGCCACACATCACGCTGGCAAATGTCAAACAATGCCTCGCTTGGTGTAAGGAGCGTAATCATTGGACGATTAAACAGTGGAAAAACTTTGTGTGGCGTGACGAATCATGGTACACAATGTGGTGATCCGAAGGCACGGTGTGGGTATGGCGATTCCCGATGAACGTCATCTGCCAGCGTGTGTAGTGCCAACAGTAAAATTCAGAGGCGGTGGTGTTATGGTGTGGTGTTTTTCATGGAGGGGACTTGCACCCCTTGTTTTGTGTGGCAATATCACAGCACAGCCCTTCATTGATGTTTTAGGCATCTTCTTGGATTCCACTGTTGAAGAGCAATTTGGGGATGCCGACTGCATCTTTCAACACGATCGAACACCTGTTCATAATGCACGGCCTGTGGCGGAGTGGTTACACGACAATAACACCCCTGTAATGGACTGGCCTGCATAGAGTCCTTACCTGAATCCTATGGAACACCTTTGGGATGTTTTGGAGCGCCGACTTCGTGCCAGGCCTCACGACCGACATCGATACCTCTCCTCAGTGCAGCACTCCGTGAAGAATGGGCTGCCATTCCCCATGAAACCTTCCCGCACCTGATTGAACATATGCCTGCGAGAGTGGACGCTAAGGTAGGCTCAATACCATGTTGAATTCCAGCATTAGCGATGGAGGGCGCCAGTCAGGTGTCCGGATACTTTTGAGCACAGTTTATTTACTTTGACTAACTTTTAAAATAAAAGTATTCAAAAATAATTTGTCACAAAGATGTAGGTCATCTGAATTTGTCTAGACTTCCAAAAGCGATTTTATGAGTTGTGTAAAATTACTGTGGCTTTTTGCAAAATCTGTTCCAAAAAATGTTTTGACATTCGAAATAGGATACATGCTGACTGAACGTGATTGGGCAGTAGATCCTCGG
This sequence comes from Schistocerca cancellata, assembly GCF_023864275.1. Classification (NCBI taxonomy): domain Eukaryota; kingdom Metazoa; phylum Arthropoda; class Insecta; order Orthoptera; family Acrididae; genus Schistocerca; species Schistocerca cancellata. The sequence goes on along the minus strand of NC_064627.1, from coordinate 389,124,711 downwards.
GGAACGTACACACGCATGAAATTTCGTTTATGTTCCACATGGTGATGCATTTATGTACCCAAATGCCGGATGTCCGCCTGTATTTGGAAATGTGTACTTCGATACCTGTTTTTGAGTTTTGTAGTGGGAGTTAAGATGTTTGCTTTTCTTATTTGCAGTAATTCTGGTGTCTAAATATCTTGCCGAATAACCTTTTTATAACATGTTTTATTGTTTACGCTGGAAGGTCCAATACTTTTCCTCCCTCCACCCGGCATTCTGGAACTGAAGCACAAGGGTTAGGCGACGTAGCCCAAAAAAACTATACATTCACATAAATTTCAAAATTTCACTGATTATTGTCTAGTTATACGCCTGAGGACCTATCCAAGTAGACGGGACTGCGGCTGGACCGGTAACATTACAGCCAGGTTGTATTACGAGCACATTCACAAGCTGATCGTTCCTGCTATCAACAATATCCTACGTGGTTCTCGAGCCCACAGTTACAACTGGCAAATCGCAGGGAGTTTAGTAAGGAAAGACAGAAAGGGATAGGCCGCCAAATAAGAAAAGACTGACTTCAGGTAAGCAGTCGGAAACGACAGACAGCATCACCGTCAGTGACACACAGTAGTTTTTAGTGAAGTGTTGATAATATGAGGGGCGATCAAAACGTTTCAGTTGGAAGGCTTTACAACCCAGGATTGGTATGCCAGTCAGACGGAATCGCCGTGAACAGTGAGGCAATCACCCCACCCAAGCACTACGCTAAAGATTCCCTTTAGGTAAAACATATCCTGCTGAGTGAAGACATCAGTGACTGCCTGCCGCACATCCTCGTCTGACAGGAATCGTCGACCATGAAAGGATTTTTTTTAAGGGACCGAAGGCGTGATAATCACATAAGGAGGGATCACTACTATAGGAGGGGACTCTAATGTCTCCCACTAGAATTGCCGTAACTACTATGTTACGATATTTGCGACGTAGGGGAGTGCTTTATCATGAAGCACCACCACCCTTTTTTCCAGTTTACCCGAGGGTTTCGCATTAACTGCACGCCATAATTTCTCGAGCGCTGCGCAGTACTGTTCCCAAGTGATCGAGACATCAGGTTCCTTGAAGTGAATAAGTAATGGGACCGGGTAATAATAGAACAGGGCGAGCATCATGTTCCCGGCAGATGGCTGGCTCTTTAATTTCTCGGGACGAGGGAATGATGGATGACGTCACCGAATCGTCGATGCTTTCGACTCCGGTTCCCAGTGGTGGCACCAGCTTTCGTGCGCTCAACGAATGTGTTGCCATAAACGTTTGAAACGCATCCGGTGCTTCAGCCAAACTGTTATCCACTTAGCTTTTGTTCGGCATTCAACGTCCGGGGTATGTATTGGCTGCAAACCTCCTGCCAACAATGTGTTGCACACTACCAAAGCTGATGTCGAGATCCTTCTTTCTGTAGAGCGTGCAGTATTTTGACTGCATGTGAAGTATCCGAAGACTTTTTTACTTGTGTACATATGTGCTTTACTACCGCATTTAGGACTCTTCTTTATTGTAATTTTAATTCAACTGCCTCTCTTCATTTATTGCAGAAATGTATCAAAAATTTATGTAGATAAAAGACAACTATTTAGCGTATCTAGATACGGTAAAAATCCCTGTTAACACCCCTCTGATGGCTTGCCCCTCCTTGGTGGCAGTGTGGGGGAGGTGTACCACCCGCCGCGCTACAGGTTTGCCCCTGAGACCACCTGAAGCACCCGTCCTTCACACTCCTTTTCTTAATGTCGCAGACTACTACCGTCTATATTTCTCAATCCCAGAAGACTGACATGGGGCAGATGAATGAGGTTTTGTGGGTGGATGCGGTTGCCTAGAAGAGGAAGGAGACCTAGGGGTCCTCCCCTTCAGAAGGTGAGGAAAACCAACCTTTTGAAACTGTTTTGAGCTATTTTGATACTTAAAAATATCAAACAATCGCAAAAACGTTTTGTTTTAGACAAAAAGTGAAACGTGTAGCATTCACAACCTTTTGCTGATTAACTTATATGTAATTGTTAACATACAGCAACACGCTCATAAGCCTTTTGTTAACACAGTTGATAAGCAAACTGAAAGCAAATAAACAAATATATATAAATTATAATTAATTACTTTTGAATACATTATGGGAGTGGCAGTGGTTAATGTCTTATACATATTTACTATTAAAACAGTCTTGATCACGGTTTATTTATCAAGGTGACCGGTTTCAACCACTACTGTGGTTATCTTCAGACCATTGAATAGGAACCTCTTTCTGTTGGAGAATCACTACTGAAAAAAAAAACAAAAAATAATTAATTGAAACCCTCAGCTGCCGACAGGTGTTGTTGATATACCTCGATGGGGACAGTTGAAAATGTAAGCAGGAGATCCTGGGTTTGAGTCCCGGTCGGGGCACACATTTTCAGCTGTCCCCATCGGGGTATATCAAGACCACCTGTCGGCAACTGAGAGTTTCAATTAATTATTTATTCTAGAGAAGCTGCACGGTCGTCAGTGGTATCTGTTCTTTCGAGAACAGTTACTATCTTCATAGACAGTTAAATTCCTACCAGGCCATTGACTTTCGTCTGTGCGAATGCGCACAGGTTGCCCGAACTCTTACGGTAATGATTGGTTGGTTGGTTTAAAGGCGGGAGAAGGGACCAAACTACAAGGTCATAGGTCCCTTGTTCCTAATAAAACAATGCCACAAATGTGAGACTAAACGAAACATATATAACACAAAACGGAAAGAAAGGAAAAGCCACAAGAACTAAGGGAAGGCAACGAACACTAAAAAGAGGACAAGAAAACAACAGACACTAGAAACAGAAGACAGTAAAACATGAAAGCAGATTAAAGTGGCTGGCCAACCAGAAGAATAAAAAGGGAAAGCCAGCCACTATGCAACACATTAAAACCTCCACCCTAAAATCACTAGGGTGGAGGACACAGAGGGACATGCGCTAAAACCTACATAGAAGTATAAAACCCACTCTCAGGGATAAAACGTAAAGCTAATGTGGAGGCACTGTCGCCCAACACCGAAGGCAGGGTGCTGAGAAAGTTAAGTCTGTCGCAGAGCGGATAAAAGTGGACAGTCCAGCAAGAGTTGGACGACCGTCATTTGGGAGCCACAGGAACACTGAGGTGGGTCCTCGCGACGGAGTAGGTAACCATGCGTTAGCCACGTATGGCCAATGCGGAGCCGGCAGAGGACAACTGATTCCCTGCGAGAGGCCTGCATGGAAGACTTCCACACATTCATGGTCTCCTTAGTGACACCCAGTTTGTTGTGCGTGCTGTTCTGCCATTCCGTCTCCCAAAGCCTGCAAACACTGCAGCCAGCTGGCTAGGAGTGCTGCTCAATATGTCCTCCATGAACATATGCGAAGCCTACGTGACCATCAGCCACTGAGCCGCCGGTGTAAACCGCTTCAGTGTCCTGGAACACGTCAAGAATCGAGGGGAAGTGAGAGCGGAGAGAGGCGAGCGGCGGGGTTAACGGAGTCCTTAGGGCCATGCAAAAGATCCAGACGAAGCTGCGGCCGTGTACACCATGGAGGTGTACGTGGACGGACCGCAAGTAGAGGTGGTAAAGGGAAGGACTCCAGTTCGGAGAGAAGGGACATCACATGAACCGCAATCGGTAGCCCCGATATGGGCGCGATCGGACGCGAACTGCAATTGTAAGCCCTGACCTGGGCTGCCGATGCGGGAGATAAACCACTGTGATTAGTAAAAGGAGACGGTAATTCGGATGCGCAGGAGAACTACGAACGTGTGATACGTAACTGGCCAGCAGTTGTGCATGCCTAACCTTCAATGGAGGGACTCTAGCCTCCACCAGGACACTGTTCACCGGACTCGTTCTAAAAGCTGCCGTCGCTAGGCGAACTCCACAGTGGTGCACTGGGTCGAGTAAACGCAATGCTGAAGGGGCCGCCGAACCGTAAACCAGACTTCCATAGACAAGGCGGGATCGAACAAGGGCTCTGTAGAGTTGCAGCAGCGTAGAGCGATCTGCACCGCAATTAGTGTTGCTCACGCAGTGGAGGGCACTGAGGTGCTGCCAGCACTTCCGCTTAAGCTGTTGACAAAGGTGAGGTAGCCAAGTCAACTGGGCGGCAAAAACCAGTCCTAAGAATCGATATGTCTCCACTACAGCGAGTGGATCGTCATGAAAGTAAAGTTCTAGTTCTGGATGAACAGTGCGACGCCGACAGAAATGCATGACACACGACTTCAGAGCTGAAAACTGGAGGCCGTGGGCTAGAGCCCATAACTGTGCCTTGTGATTGGATCCCTGTAGGCGCCGCTCACCAACACCAGTACAGGACGAGCAGTATGAAATGCAGAAGTCATCCACATACAGATAAGGCGAGACCGATGGCCCTATAGCTACTGGTAGACCGTTAATAGGAACTAAAAACAGAGACTCAATATGGAGCCCTGGGAACGCCATTCACCTGAATATGAGGGGAACTACGGGACCTTGGGACAGAGGAACCCAAGAGATCCCTTCCACATGAGAGGAGCTGGAGGAGGCTGTTTCTTCTCCGGCAGGGGGAGGGGACCAATGTCCCCTGCGTTTGGGAGGAGGGCCTTGCTTCCAAAGTAGGTACTTCGGGAACAGAGGAGGATTATTTGCCCCCTACCACCAAGGCAGAGGATGTATTCTGGTGGCCCAGAGGGACCACTTTTTGTGGCACAGAGTGAGGATCCAATGGCACTTGGGACGGCGATGGTGATGTAGCTGCAATGCATGTCTACATCAAGCGAATGGGGTGCAATTTTTCGAATTTACATTTAGCCTGTGAGTAAGTCAACCAGCCGAGGGTCGTACTCCATAATTTTCCGCTCCTTTTGGAGTACCGGGCAGTCTGGCGAGCAGGGATAGTGCTGCTCTCCACAGTCGATGCAAGTGGGAGGTGGCGCATATGGAGTATCTGGGTGCAGTGGACGTCCGCAGTCTCGACATGTGGCGCGGGAATTGCAGTGGGAAGACACGTGCCCTACCTTTCAGCACTTAAAGCACCTCATAGGGGGAGGGACGTGTGGTTTAACGTCACAGCGGTAAACCATCACCTTGACCTTTTCAGGCAATGAACCACCCTCAAAGGGCAAGATGAAGGCACCGGTAGCAACACTGTTGTTTTTGGGTCCTCTCTAAACGCGCCAGATGAAAGGCACACCTCGCCGTTCTAAACTGGCGCGCAGCTCGTCAGACTGCAAGAGGTGGTCACGATGGAAAATAATTCCCTGGACTATGTTGAGGCTTTTATGGGGAGTGACGGTAACAGGAATATCACCCAGCTTGTCACAGGCGAGTAACGCTCGGGACTGTGCTAAGGATGCTGCCTGAATCAACAATGCGCTGTTTAGCATTTTGGACCGCGCTGTCACTTTTCCCAACTTATCCTCAAGGTGTTCAACGAAAAATTGAGGCTTCATAGGTAGGGAAAAGTCACCATCGGTTCTGCTACAGACTAAATACTGAGGCGAATATGGCTCTTTCTGTTCTGTAACTCTACGTTCCTCCCATGGTGTAGCGAGGGAGGGAAACTATTTAGGGTCATACCTGTCGCATTGTATTCCATCTTGCCCTTGTTAGAGACTGCTGGTGCTGTACTGTCACCAGCAAGATATGACTTAGTCCGCTTCACTGTGGGTCATCCGGCCTGATTCCACCCACTGGGGCTCTCCCCATGGGCGCCACCCAGCCACAGCAAAGGCCAACTGGCATTATGGCCGTTGCTCGGAGTCCTGATGCCCCAGGAAGACAAGCATCTACTCATTGGCATACGTGGGGAGTTTACAGCTCAGGCATCAGCAGTGTGATCCCTGTGTTGTCAGGGGGCTACCACCAAATGGGTACATAACAGCCCCACCACAACGGACTGGCTACCATGCTGGATACTGGGTGCAGAGAAATCCAGTATTGTCATGGGGGCGAAAGAGGACAGGAGACAACGGAAGAAGATAACATACTCCAGAAAGTGTACTCGCCCAAATAGTTGAATCGCAGGTGGAGATGCAAAGCCATAACAAGAGATTCAGGAGATCTAATCTAAGGGCACTCGTGTACCACATAAGGCGTCCTTCCCCATATGGCCCGCACTTCTGTAGAATTTGGAAAGTGGCAGGTCAAACCATGGAATGGGACCTGAACTCATAGGGCCGAAAAGTGGGACTCCTTTTAGTCGCCTCTCACAACAGGCAGGAATACCTCGGGCCTATTCTAACCCCCAGACCCACAGGGGGCATGCGTCTCTATTACTCCTATTGCCTTTCTTGGGTGTTGTGACTTGTGCAACTTTCCAGTCTTGGGGTACGGATCTTTCTGCGAGCGTGCGGTTGTACCGCGTGATCAAAAAGTCAGTATACACCTGAAAAGTTAATAAACCACGGAATAATGTAGATAGAGAGGTAAAAATTGACACATGCTTTGAATGACATGGGGTTTTATTAGTACAAAAAAAAAGCAACGTTCACAAAACGTCCGACAGATGGCGCTGGACAGCAGGTAACTGCTACCGTGACGGGTGAGAGGTACACCGACATGTTACAGAATCTTATCATCCCCAGCCTGGCTGATAAACACCTGCTGGAACGTGCGATGATTATGCAGGATGGCGCTCCACCTCATATTGCTAGACGCGTGAAAGATCTATTGCGCGCGTCGTTTGGTGATGATAGTGTGCTCAGCCGCCACTTTCATCATGCTTGGCCTCCCAGATCCCCAGACCTCAGTCCGTGCGATTATTGGCTTTGGGGTTACCTGAAGTCTCAAGTGTATCGTGATCGACCGACATCTCTGGGGATGCTGAAAGACAACATCCGACGCCAGTGCCTCACTGTAACTCTGGACATGCTTCACAGTGCTGTTCACAACATTACTCCTCGAGTACAGCTATTGTTGAGGAATGATGGTGGACATATTGAGCATTTCCTGCAAAGAACATCTTTGTTTTGTCTTTGTTATGCTAATTATTGCTATTCTGATCAGATGAAGCGCCATCTGTCGGACTTTTTTGAATTTTTGTATTTTTTGGTTCTAATAAAACCCCATGTCATTCCAAGCATGTGTGTCAATTTGTACCTCTCTATCTACATTATTCCGTGATTTATTCAGTTTTCAAATTTATACTGACTTTTTGATCACCCTGTATATGATTTCTAAGTACGGAGCTATTGTACAAGCATACTCTGAAAGGATTCTTGCATTGTATCTTTGTCTGGCATCTCCCTTACCTTAGTTCAGCTTAATGTGGTCGTTCACATAGGTACCTATACATGAAAGTGACTGCTTCCAGTGATTGATTGGCAACCGTGTGATTATACAATACCTGACCTTTCTGCATATTTATGCGCAATAAGGGACATTATGTTGGGGAGGTCAACTGTCAATCCCTGTGTTAGGTGATGGCCCTCTGCAAATCTTCCAGCATTTCGCTACTGTTATCTAACGTTGTGACTTCTCTAATAGCATCATCCAATAACAGCCTTGTGCAGCTTTAGACGTTATCCTCTAAGCAGGACCGGCCTTAGATGGCGCGAGGCCACGTGAAAAACTTCCGCGCTGGATTCTCCCGCATTCCCCTCCCTGCCCTCCTCCAACACAGGTTATGTATACCTTCGTTACATTCAAAATAATTCTACGTTTCGTCACTGACATACTACTAATATATCAAGACTGTTACTACAGAAGACGTACTGTTATGACAAGAAAATAATTGGAGAAGCAATCTTAATAGAGTGATGATTACTAGAGTGTAAAAACTTAGCTATATGAATCCTTCCAATTTCATGAAATTGGAAATCAAATAAGGTTAACAAGCGTTGTTTACAATACACAAATGTTTTCATCACTTTACTGTGCTCTATATTTACAATAAATTGAGTTGTTGGTTATAAACACTAAGGGTTTTCTCCTTTACACAAAACATCTTTTCCTTGCTCTTTGACGAGCAAATTCAGCAATAACACCTTCAAAAAATTCAATTTTGAAACCACGTCGTTTTCCAATCACAGCATGGCAAGTGAAGTCAGGCGTTCTTTCGAGATGCTGTCTCTGAAATAATTATTGAGAAGTCAAACATGAAAAGCTTTCTGCGGAAGCGACTGTCACTTGCACGGTTAGCAAAATTCTGTAGGTAATATAAATGTTGGGAAATGAGTTTCCAATGTCACTGAAGTATTTCAATATTAACATTTGAGTTTGCACATCCTTAGGCACTATCTGTCAACACTTTAATTTCTGTCATAAGGTCTGATGCAACAATGTCCTTCGGACATACACCATTTATGTTTACACTTAGTTCTTCTCAAGGCTTTTGCATAGCATTTTCAGTTCTTCGTACTGTACGTATTTTAAACTCCCTACAGAAAACAAAAATCCGAATATTTGAGGATACTTAGCCAGTTGGTCAAAACTTACTTTCAATCTTTTTAACACTATCAACTACAGTACTCTGTGTTGAGCTCTGCAAACCATGTCACCTTCAAAATCAATTTGCTTCGCATTCTGTCCAATTCTTTTGTCTCCAAATTTTGGTTCAATACGCAAACTTCCAGCTATCTCTTCCGCTGTTATCTGCGGCTTATCAAAACCTTCACGGAAATTCTCAACAAACTTAACTAGATTTTCTACTTGCTACATACACGTCCCTGTTTTCTGCTTTAAAATCCTAAGCTGCTGCTTTAATGGCAAAGATAAGGTCATACCCTATGACAACTCCTACAATGAACTCTAAGCTTTCTAATTCGTTCACAGCAAGAGTGTGTGCTTCGCTCTGTTTTCGATTGAAGAGTGCTATTGCTCACCTCAAGAAGGGCATCTCTGAGTCTCTTGTCTTGACACACTCCACCCCACTTTCCCATCGAGTATCTGAAAGATTCTTCACAGTTAAAAGTTGCTACCTTGTTCAATAAGATTTCCCATCTGAGTGGATGCACTGAAAACAATGTATGTTCTTTGAATTACACCAAAAAATGTGAGTGCTTTTGCTACAGATTTTGCCGCATCTGATAACACAAGATTAATACTGTCTCTGGCACATGGCATACAAAATTCTCTTGGATTGCGCTTTACAATCCTGGCTTGAATACCATTTCGATAACTTTTCATGTTTGTGCCATTATCGTAACTTTGGCATCTACAGTCATGAAAATCGAGTCCTAGTTGATCTAGTTTAGACAAAAATGTTTCAGCCAAACTTCCTCCTGTTGTTGAAGTGACGTTCAGAAAGTTTGCGTGGGGCCCTGTGCGGTTGCACCGCTTGCACATGCCTAAAGGCCGACGGTGGCTGTAAGTAATTTCACACGTAATACAACTGGATATGAACACTTAATGGCGCGACAGACACCTAACCCGCATTCCACTTCTCTCCAAGCGTTTCGCAGCATTGTAGGCGTAACATCTGCGATAGCTGCAGGAACGCGAAGGCACAGTTCTGGTAGATCACGAACTGGAGTTTGGTACACTTTATTCTTGACAAATACGCACACAAAATAAATAATTAAGTGGCGTAATATCTGAGCTTATAGCGGGCCAAGAAATCTTGGATCTATGGACTACCTCTCCCAACCCAGTGATCTGGAAACTCATGATCCAAGAACAACCCTCCCCCCCCCCCCCCCCCTCGCACAAAATGGCATGGTGCGCCACTTGTTGAAAGATAACGCCACAACTAAAAAAAACTTCCGATTAGTGGAATGTAATGACGACGATACGAACGTAAGGGCAACACAACACTCCGTCACCGAGCGGAGGTAATCTCCGAACCGACCGCACATTGAACCTGGGCCTCTTCCCTTGGCTGACCGCGCACTTATCGAGACGGCCAGGTCACACGATATCATACCAACGTAACAGACTTTCGCTCCGCGATAGAAACCTTACATCACCTGTTGTGGGGTCCGGATGGCCGCGCATTTAGGCGAACAAAGCAATTACACGCATGCGCTTGATGTTCCAACTGCCGCGGCCAAACAAGACAGAGTTACCATACTAGTGGATGCAAACCGCGAATAAATACCACAATTACGTATCAAGTTATTATATGTCTATCATTATTGCGTGATTAAACAGGACAGCCTGTACATATTGTGATAAGCAACGGTGCGATAACTATTCAATTATGTAATTGGCATTAAATCACTAAACACTAGCAAGCATAAAATGCCTAGAAGTAGCCGTTGGGAGAGTCCTGAAGTTGGTTGGTTGGTTGGTTTAAAAGAGGAGGGGAAGCGGCCAAACTACGAGGTCATTGATCTCTTGTTCCTAATAAAACAATGCCACAAGTATTACAATTAAACAGACGAGACATGTAACACAAAAGGGAAAGAAAGGAAAAACCGCAAGAACGAAAGAAGGGCAAGGAACACTAAAAAAAGGAACAAAAGACAAGAAAACAAAGAGACTCTAGAAACAGAAGAGAGCAAAACAAGAAGCTGGCCACGAGAACAAAGAGGAAAAGCCAGCCACTCTGCAACAGTTTAAAACCTCCACCCTAAAAGAACTAGGGTGGAGGACACAGAGGGATAAAAGACATGCACTAAAACTCAGATCAAATGATAAAACCCACCCTCACGAATAAAACGTAAAACTAAATCAGCCAATGGAGCTTTGTCAGATAAAATGAGAGGCAACGAGCCCAGTAAGCCAATATTTCGTCGCTGGGCAGTCAAAGTGAGACAGTGCACCAGAATATGGGCCCCTCACAACCGGGCGCCGCAGCGACACTGAGGCGGGATGTCCACGGCGCAAGACTTAACTGTGAGTCGCTCAAGTGGGGCCAATGCAGAGCCGGCAGAGGACAACTGATTCCCTGCGAGAGGCCCACATGAAAGACTTCCACACATTTGTAGTCTTCTTAATGACACGCAGTTTGTTGTGCGTACTGTTATACCATTCAGTCTCTCAAAGCCGAAAAACCCTGCGGCGTAAGTCAGAACGCAGGTCAGGTTCAGAGATGCCCATCTGCAGAAGCGGTTTCTGCGTAGCCTGTTCGGCCAGCCTGTCCAGCAAGTTTGTTGCCTGGGATGCCGACGTGTCCTGGGGTCCACAGAAACGCCACTGAACGATGGGACCGATCCAGGGCATAGATTGACTCCTGGATGGACGCCACTAATGGATGGCGACAATAGCGCCGGTCGATATCTTGTAGGCTGCTCAAGGAGTCAAGACACAGAAGAAACGCCTCCACAGGGCATGAAACATGTGCTCAAAAGCACAAGATATAGCCACCAGCTCTGCAGTGAAAACACTGCAGCCATTGGGCATGAATGCTGTACAATATGTCCTCCATGGACATAGGCGAAGCTGACGTGAGCATCAGCCATCGAGCCGTTGGTGTAAACCACTTCGTGGCCTCAGTACATGTCAAGATTCGAGAGGAAGTGGCAGCGGAAAGCCGCGGGGTTAACAGAGTCCTTAGGGCCATGTGAAAGGTCCAGGCGAAGCTGCGGCCTTAGGTGTACACCATGGAGTTGTACGTGAATGGACCTCAAATATAAGTGATAAAGGCAAGGATTCCAGTTCAGAAAGAAGGAAACCGACAAGAACTCTTATTGGAAACCCTGACCTGGGCCGCTGATGCGGGAGAGGAACTGCTGTGGGTGGGAAAAGGAGATGATTCGCATGCGCAGGAGAACTATGAAACTATGCTACATAACTGGCCAGCAGTTGTGCAGGCCTAACCTGCAATGGAGGCACAAGGACGCTGGTCATCAGACTCGTCCTAGGAGCTCCAGTTGCTAGGCGAACGCCACAGTGGTGCACTGGGTCGAGAAAACGCAACGCTAAGGGCCCTGCCGAACCATAAACCACACTCCCATAGTCAAGGCGGGACTGAACCGGGGTTCTGTAGAGCTGCAGCAGAGTATAGCGAACTGCACCCCAGTTGGTGTTGCTCAGGCAAGGAGGTTTTTGAGGTGCTGCCAGCACTTCCGATAACGCTGACGAAGGTAAGGTAGCCAAGTCAATCGGGCGTCGAAAACCAGTCCTAAGAATAGATATGTCACCACTAAAGTGAGAGGATCGTCATTAAGGTAAAGTTCTGGTTCAGGATGAATGGTACAACGACAACAGAAGTGCATGACACACGATTTTGCGGCCGAAAACTGGAAACCGTGGGCTACAGCCCATGACTGCGCCTTGTGAATGGATCCCTGTAGGCGCCACTCAGCAACACCAGTACTTGTCGAGCAGTATGAAATGCAGAAGTCGTCTGCATACAGAGAAGGTGAAAGGGACGGCCCTACCGCTGTTGCTAGATCATTGAAGGCCACTAAAAATAGAGACACACTCAATACAGAGCCCTGCGGGACCCTGTTCTTCTGGATATGGGGAGAGCTATGGGAGGCATCAACTTGGACACGGAAAGTACGAAGCGACAGGAAATTCTGGATAAAAATCGGGACTGGGCCTCAGAGACCTCACTTGTATAATGTGGGAAGGATATGATGTCAGGTCGTGTCATACACTTTTTGTAAATCAAAAAAGACAGCAGCCAGTAGGCCAGTTATTCCAGGACCCAACCCAACTGTCAACGCACCATACGTTCCAGAAGCTTACAAATAACGTTTGTGAGACTGATGGGCCGATAGGTATCCACATCAAATGGGTTTCTACCGAGTTTGAGCACCGGAATGTTGGTGTTCTCCCGCCATTGCGATGGAAAGACGCTATCGCACCAAATCCGGTTGAAGATGACAAGATGTCGCTTGTAGTCAGACGAGAGATGTTTAATCATCTGACTGTGGACCCGATCTGGTCCAAGAGCTGTGTCAGGGCAATGTTGAAGGGCAATGAGGAGCTCCCCACTCTGTAAATGGGACGTTATAGCATTCACTGTGGCATGTAGTAAACGAGAGGATTTTCCTTCCCTTCCAGCCAGGGTCCAGGATCCAACCCAACCAGCGACACACAATACATTCCAGCAGCTTACAGAGAACGCTGGTGAAGCTGATGGGCCGGTAGCTATCAACATCAAGCGGATTTTTACCAAGTTTTAGCAGAGAAATGATGGTGCTCTCTCGTCATTGCTATGGAAAGACGTCATTGCACCAGATCCGGTCGAAGATGAGGAGATATTGCTTGCAGTCAGACAAGAGATGTTTAATCATCTGGCTGGATCCGATCTGGCGCAGGACCTGTGTCAGGGCAATGTGCAAGGGCGCTGAGGAGCTCCCAAACTGTAAATGGGGCGTTATAGGGTTCACTTCGCGTGTAGTGAACAAGAGGACTTTTCTTTCCATCCGCCATTTGAGAGTGCAAAGAGCTGGGGAGTAGTTCTCCGATGCAGAGGCTCGAGCATAGCGCTCAGCAAAGTGCTCGGCAATCGCGTTTGCATCGGTGGAGAGCACGCCATTGATGTTAATGCCAGGGACATGTGTTTGGTACCCAAGAAGTCTTATCTTCATCCAGACTTCGGAAGGTGACGTATGGCACCGAAGGTGGTCACGTACCTCTCCCAGCACTTGTTTCCGTCGTTTGGTAAGTTGGTGAACACGGGCACGGAGCCGCTTAAAGGCTATTAGGTGCTCTAGGGAAGGGTGCCGTTTAGGCCGCTGTAGAGCTCGCCGACGTTTCTTAATTGCCTCAGCAACTTCCGGCGACCACCAAGTGACTATCTTTCGCTGGGGGCACCCTAGAAAACGAGGGATCGCGTTTACCGCCGCAGAAATTATCGTTATAGTGACCTGCTCAATTACAACAGCGGTGGCACAACGTGGAGAGCATTCAACGGTGACAGCAGAGGTGAAAGTTACCCAGTCTGCCTTGTCTAAAGCCCATGTGAGTAGGCGTCTGTGGGCATGATGCCAGGGGAACGACAGGAAGATGGGGAAGTGGTCACTACCACAAAGGTGGTCATGTGCTCTCCAGTGGATAGATGGGAGAAGTCCTGGGCTGCAAATTTATAAATCGATGACCAAGTAACTACCATGAGCCACACTAAAATGTGTTGTGGCCCCATTATTTAAGAGGCAGAGGTCGAGTTGGGGCAGTAAATTTTCGACATCTCTGACATGGCCAGTAAGCACAGTGCTACCCCACAAGGGGTTATGGGCGTTAAAATCCCCAAAAGTAGGAAAGGTTTAGGGAGTTGATCAATCAGTGCAATCAATACGTTCAGGTGTAGTGGACGATCTGGAAGGTGATATACATTGCAGACAGTTATTTTCTGCGTCGTCCATATCCTGACAGCCACAGCTTCAAGAGGATTTTGAAGGGGACAGGTTCACTACATACCAAGTTCAGGACATAAACGCAAACTCCACCTGACTATGATATTCGCTATGGTTCTTGTCCCCAAAGGGCAGGGGTCTGCATTGCCGGGAACCAGGTTTCCTGGAGGGCAATGCAGAAAGCAGGTGTAAAGCTAAACAGTTGCCATTGCTCAGCCAGGTGGTGGAAAAAACTGCCGCATTGCCACTGGATCTTGAGACTGGGAAGATATGAAACACTGGGTGAAGCAGTCTACGCCTCAGGGTCACCTACTGCCACCAATTTTTTACTGAGCAGTCTATATCCATTTTGTCTCAGGGTCCGGCGAGATCTAGATCCTCAGGGGATGCCACAATCTCCAAATCTGCAGATGCAGAGCTTGGAGGTAACGATGGTGTGGCTGCTACCGTAATTCCCTTGGCCTTGGGCGGTCTTCTTTCTAGATTTCTCTCTCTGATTCTTGGGTTTCTCTGGCTGGGAGGGCTTCACTGTTTCAGTCTCCAGGACTGAGGATGATCGTGAAGCCCTACAACGAGCAGCTTTTGGGCACTTCAGCCACTGGAAGGTGTTATCTTTCCCACTAGGAGAAACTGGGGAAGGGAGTGACCCAAGGGACCTTTTCCTATTAAGAGGAGCTGAAGAAATGGGGACTGGTATGCCTGATGATAGGGGGGGGGGGAGACAGTGCTCCTGAGGTAGGTGGTGTGGGAGCAACATGGAGGGAAGTGCCCCCCACCATCAATGGGCAGGTGTAGTCTTCCGGCTCTGAGAGCTGACTGGAACTTGTGGAACTGATGAGGCTATAACAGTTCTTGTAGTGGCAGCATAAGAAGAGGTCACAGCCACAGGACATAGGTGGTCAAATTTCCTCTTGGCATCAATGCAGGTCAGTCGATCCAGGGTATTGTATTCCAAGATTTTCCTTACACGCTGTAAAATGCTGCAGTCAGGTGAGCAATGGCAGTGATGCTCTCTGCAGTTGACACAGACGGGAGGCGGCACATTGAGTATTAGGATGTGATGGGCGTCCTCAATCTCGACATGTGATGCTGCAAGTACAGTGGGAAGACATATGCCTGAACTTCCTGCACTAAAAGCACCACATTGGGTTAGGGATATATGGCTTGGCATCACATCGGTAGGCCATCTCCAGGACCTTCCCGGGTAATGTGTCACCCTCTAAGGCCAACATGAAGGCACCGGTGGCAACCTTATTATCCCTCAGAACCCGATGGACATGCCAGACGAAATGAACTCCTCGTCACTAAGTGTGTGCAGCTCGTTGTCAGACTGCAAAACACAGTCCCTGTGGGATATAATACCCTGGACAATATTTAAGCTCTTATGAGGCGTGATAGAAATGGAAACATCCCCCAACTTGTCACAAGCGGGTAATGCCCGTGACTGGGCAGAGGATACCATTTTTATGAAGACTGACCCTGACCACATTTTGGACAAGCCCTCCACCACCTCTAACTTGTCCTCTAAATGCTCTACAAAACACTGAGGCTTCATTGAGAGAGCTCTCTAACATGCAAGGTACCAGGGCAAATAAGAGCCACATCCATCCTTAGCTTGGTGTTCGTCCCATGGTGTGGATATGGGGGGGGGGACGACTTATGATCATACTTCCTTGCATTGTACTGAGACTTGGAACGTTCAGAGACTGCTGGCGTTTGATCACCAAGTGAAGATGTGGTACACTGCATCACACATTATCTGCCCTGATGCCACACACTCAGACCAGGGGCCCTCCCCAGGGCGCCACCCAGCCACAGCAAAGGCCACCCAGAAGGATGGTCATTGCTGGGAGTTCTAATGCCACAGGGTGATGGGCATCTGCTCCTTGGCATACGTGTGGAGTTAATGGCGCACGTATCATAAAAGTGATCCCTGTGTAGTCAGGGGATTACAACCAAAAGGGTACATGGCGGCCCCACCACAACAGACTGGCTACAGTGCTGGATATGAGGTGCAAAGAATTCCACGGTCATCATTGGCACAGATAAGAACACTGCATTGTGGGTGGAGGAAAACGCACCCAGGAAGGTGTCCTCACTCATGAGATTGAGGATCGGGACTGCAATGCCACGATGAGAAAATGGGCTAAAGATCTTAATGCACAATGGACACGATGCACCATGTAAGGCATCCTTCTCCAATTGGTTCGCTCTTTGGGAAAATTTTGAAAACTGGAGGTCAAACCCTACAGGGGACCATCACATGAAGGCCGAAAGGTGTGAGATCCTTTTAGTAGGCTCTTATGACAGGCAGGAATATATAACCGCCAGACCCGCAGGGGGGGATTTTAACTGGTAATGATAATTTCAGCAAGTGGCAACTCACAGAATCACAGATGTCTGTACATTATAGCATTTCAGCTTGTGGGAGTGCTTAAATTTGCACGCACAACTCAAACGGTGCAACGTATCTTCTTTTTCATAATTATTGCTCAGCAAAATTTCCCCTGCAAGACCCTTACAATCTTCTCAGACACCCCTGTATAAGCGTCCTTCTCCGTCAGTTTAAGGAATGTAATAGCATAAAAAGAAAGTATAAATATGTACTTCACTGCAGAATTGAGCTGCCTGTAGGGGGGTTCTATTTTAATTTATTATTTTTATCTCAAAAGATTTTTTCCTTTGTATATTAAATTAATTGTAATGGATGCAAATGTGGCAGCAACAATATTTGAGTCAGCTATTCCTTCCACTGCTAGTTCTGCCATCTTAGCAAAATGTAATTTTTACGAAATTGCAAAAGATTGCAATTAAGTGTAAAGTATATCACCTTAAAGGAACGTGTGCTAATTCCAAAACTGGTTTTTGATTTTGCGAGTCTGCAATATTTTCGAAATTATGAAGAATTTAATATTATGAATAATAGTTTATTAACACTAATCCAACTGATGCAGTTGGGTTACAGATGCTTTTGTAAAACATGAACTTTTTTCTGTAGTATTAGCTGGATGAACGTTTGCTTTTGGAAACAGTGATCTGACTGTATTTGAATATTCCATCTTATCATCTTTAGTAAATATGTGTCAGTTTTGGAATAAGCCAAATCAGTAGGTCCCCATGATACCTATTATCTCAAGTTCTTATTGTGTCTCAATTCACAGTGGCGAAATATCATGTGATGAATTTGACTGGTTTCAACATTTGAGATGTGGATTTTTCACAAGACTCCTAGTACAGTTTCATAAGGGCTGGAAGGATACATATGGAATCAGGCAGCAGTAGCCGACAGACAGCAACAGGTAAGTAACCGCTTTTGTGTCATTTACGTGTTCCTAACCAGGAGCGAATTTTATTGTATCATCTGTGTGCCTTAATAGTTTAGTTTGAGTTTCTGCGTGTAAATTTAATATCTAATACCCACAGTTGTCGCTTTTTCGTTTGCGTCGAAAAGTAAATTGATTTTTTGACATGTTACAAGTTCCTAATCAGGGGCAAATTATTTAGTTTCACCTGAGTGCTTCGATAGTTAGGTTTTCGAATATCTGCATATTACTAGACACAGTTTGTGCCTTTCCATCAGGGTCTAGAGTAGAGTAGTGCAGTACGTGCCAATAGTCCGTTCATCTGCATCGTTTAGTTTTCCACGGTCTTTAGTATGGACAGGGACTGTGATTGTTGTGTGCAGATGTGAGCCAAGTTGGTGACGCTTCGCTCTCAGCTTCAGGCTGTGATGGTTTCAGTTACACAGTTTGAGGCTGCAGTGGATGGGCACCACTGTTGTGGGCCGGCCGTGGGGATCCAACTGACGTCCAGCACGGCAGAGTCCTCCAATCGGTCCTCACCAGTGGCCAACCCAGTTACTGCTTGCACTGAGGCTGATCCTTCACCTGTCGTCGAGTGGGAGGTCGCCCCAGGGTGAAGCAGGCGACTAAAAACTTCCTAGGTGGCTGCACATAAGACCTCCGCGGTTCCAGGTGCTGTCTGTGGCTGACAATGTAGCTGAGCCAGATGCTGTCGCCTGTCCTGTTTCAGAGGAAACCACTCAACCTGCAAGATCCGGGCAACCACAGAGGGCGGATTATTGGTAGTTGGGAGCTCCAATGTTAGGCGCGTTATGGGGCCCCTTAGGACTTAGCTCACAAGAAGGGTAAGAATACCAACTTGCACTCCGTGTGCATACTGGATGGAGTCATTCCAGATGTGGAAACGGTCCTCCCAGATGCCATGAAGAGCGCAGGGTGCAGCCATCTGCAGGTGGTTGCTCATGTTGGTACCGATGATGTGTGTCACTTTGGGTCAGAAGACATTCTCTCTGGTTTCGAGCGGCTAACAGAAGTGGTAAAGGCTGCCAATCTTGCTTGCAAGATGAAAGCATGAAGTTTCATTGACATCCGAACATGTCTTCTGCATGGTTTCTTTCAGAGTATACTGATGCATTCGCTCCATACTTAATCATATACAACCGTCCGCTCGACGAAATATTCGCACCCAAAGACTGGAAAGTTACACAGGTCACACCAATATTCAAGGAAGGTAGTAGGAGTAATCCACTAAATTATAGGCCCATATCGTTAACGTCGATAGGCAGCAGGATTTTAGAACATATATTGTGTTATAACATTATGAATTACCTCTAAGAAAACATTCTATTGACACACAGTCAGCATGGGTTTCGAAAACATCGTTCCTGTGAAATAACTAGCTCTTTATTCACATGAAGTGTTGAGTGCTATTGATAAGGGATTTCAGATAGATTCCGTATTTTTGGATTTCCGGAAGGCTTTTGACACGGTACCACACAAGCGACTTGTAGTGAAATTGCGTGCTTATGGACTATCGTCTCAGCTATGTGACTGGATTTGTGATTTACTGTCAGATAGGTCACAGTCCGTAGTAACTGACGGAAAGTCATCGAGTGGCGTTCCCCAAGGTAGTGTTACAGGCCCTTTACTGTTACCTATCTATATAAACGATTTTGGAGACAATCTGAGCAGCCGTCATCGGTTGTCTGCAGATGACGCTGTCGTTTATCAACTAATAAAGACATCAGAAGATCAAAACAAACTGCAAAAAGATTTAGAAAAGATATCTGAATGGTGCGAAAAGTGGCAGTTGGCCCTAAATAACAAAAAGTGTGAGGTCATCCACACGAGTGCTAAAAGGAACTCAAACTTCGGTTACACGATAAATCAGTCTAATTTAAAAGCCGTAAATTCACCTAAATACCTAGGTGTTACAATTACGGACAACTTAAATTAGAAGGAACACACAGAAAATGTGGAGAAGGCGAATCAAAGACTGCGTTTCATTGGCAGGACAATGTAACAGACCTACTAAGGAGACTGCCTACACCACGCTTGTCCGCTCTTTTAGAATACTGCTGCGCGGTGTGGGATCCTTACCAGGTAGGACTGACTGAGTACATCGAAAAAGCTCAAAGAAAGGCAGCACGTTTATCATCGCGAAATATGGGAGAGAGTGTCACAGAATTGATACGGGATTTGGGCTGGACATCATTAAAAGAAAGGCGTTTTCGTTGCGACGGAATCTCCTCACGAAATTCCCATCACCAACTTTCTCCTCCTTAAGCGAAAATATTTTGTTGACACCGACTTACATAGGGAGGAACGATCACCAAGATAAAATAAGGGAAATCAGAGCATGTACGGAAAGATATAGGTGTTCGTTCTTTCCGCGCAGTATACGAGATTGGAATAATAGAGAATTGTGAAGGTGGTTCGATGAACCCTCTGCCAGGCACTTGTATGTGATTTGCAGAGTATCCATGTAGATGTAGTATCAGCCAACAATCAGCAATGTTGTGCTTTTATAAACATGTCTTATGCATAAAAAATAGAAATTACGTAATATCAGCTAGGTTAATCAGTCTGTTACGAGGTTAAGCGATCGACTTTGCCCCACTAAATCGTGAAGTGATAATGAACTAGTACACAGACACGCGAAAATGGTTACACAGGTAGTTTAACGACCCGCCGATATCTAACCTTAACAGGCGGAAAACATGGTCTGAATGAACAAGGATGGCCAGGTTTCGGTTTCGTTGCATGGAGTCTGCGGTAATCGCCTTAAGTTATCCATGTAAATTTTAGATAATTTGACCTCTATGGCCAGTAGACGAGTTCTGTAGTATCACATTTACATGCGACAGCTTGCGGAATATTAAAATCTAATTTCGGAATAAAGTTTTCGCTGTCTACTTTACAAGCCAGAGTACGATAACGCTGCAACTGCGATAAATGACAAAAGCCAAGATACTAACTTGGCAGCGAGAAATGTGAACAACTTTCCCATAACAGTACTGTATTTACACTGATGAATCGCTGAGCCGTGTTCAGAAGCTGAGGGGCGATAACGCTGTTAATATCTGTTTTGCTTTGTTTACTAGCACCCAGGATGTATGTCGGAAGGTTTATTGGCGAAATATTTGCGAGGCTTACACTGCCACACCAGGAAGACAACTCATAATTAGGTCAGTTTTGGGCAATTTTTGGAATGAAGTGAGAGGGAAAGCAAACAGATAAAATTTTGTCACGGTAGTAAATAATAAGCACTTTTTAGTTTGGTCTTCCGATTTAAGTTTTCTTAAGTGTGAGTTTTTATCTCTCTAAGATAATGTACAATGTCTTCTGTAAGTTGTTACACTGTCGGACGCAGCTATAGAATTTTGTACTTCCGCGGCAAAAATTCTCCGTGTAGATTGCATTATAGCAAGGGAAAGTCCAACAGCTCGTAATAGTGATAACCCAATGCTGAAATGTTATTTAACAGTCTGTTACCTTACAATAACATTATGGATTTATAATCACCGTCAACCAGTTCCTGTAACATAGAACAAGTGGTTCTCAACTTTTTTCCTCGAACCCCCCCCCCCCCCCCCCACACACACCCCTTCACTAGGAAAAGCAGTATCAGCCCCCAAGCCTATTGTTATTAATAAAAATAGTCATTTTATATTTTTTCCTTATTATGTTCACCAAATGAAATTTAAAAGTATTTTATGCAACAGAAACAAAAAATAACAAGACTCCTTATAACGAAAATACGGTACAAATTTTTTATCTTTATCACGTTTTCATTCATTCAAGAAATATGAAATGAACATTATTTACAATTCAGCAAACAAGAATTACCCCGTGTGGGGTTGCTGGTCCTCCACCATGCGCCTCCCCAAGTTGCGGATAGGGGAACGTCCTTCAGATATGGAGGGTACCAGGGAAATAAAATACCTGGTGCGGACCAAAACCAGCAGGTATGGGGCGAATGGCTTGGAAGAACGGCAGAGGATCCCCAACCATCAATTGCTGCGTTGCAGACAGTAGAGGTATCTACAAAGGATAAGGATGATCCCCTGCAAATGGAACCAGCTACCTGTAAAAAAATCACTTGTTGCTAATGCTAACAAAGGAATAAGCCGGACAGATATTTTGATGACGACCCCAGCAAACAAAAAAAAGGATAAGAGATATGTACATAGGAACATGGGATGAGCGGAGCCTATACCAAGCTGAAGACCTATGGCAACTGCTAACGCAAGTGAACAACTATAGTATAGAACTATTGGCTCTCCAGGAAATTACGTGAAAGTGACATATGGGGTCAGGAAATCTTTGGTACAGGTTTTGTGGTCGCTAAAGGACTGAAACATGTTGTAATGCCCTTCGAACCAATCAATGAACGGATGTCCATATTAAGACCAAGGGGAAAACTTTTGAACATAATTATAAATGTACATGCGCCCAGGAGACAGATGAACAGAAGGATGAGTTTTATAGCCAGGTAGAGCAGTTGTATGATCAGGCTCTTAAACATGATAAGATCTTAATAGGAGACTTGAATGCAAAACTAGGAAGAGAAGAGGCTTATCAGCCAACTGTACGAAGACATAGCCTCCATGAAATACCAAATGACAATGGAATTAGGGTTGTAGATTTTGCTGTAAGTAAAAAGAAGAAATCAGACCGACCATATATTGATTGACCAGAGGCACGGATCAGACATAATGGATGATGGAGCCAACGTGGAACTGACAAATTCAGACAATCATTTAGTGAGAATTAAGTACAGGCAAAGAATCTCACTATTGAGTAAACAAAAAGGCCACAAACAGAAGAGTTTTGACATTAAGAAACTAAAGCCAGAAGAAATACGGAGAATATATCAGACGAAAATAGAAGAGGGGACTAAGAACAATACCAACACGGCAAAGAAACATATAGAAATAATGTGAAAACAATATAATACAGCAATTATCGAGGCAGCTGGGGAGGTTTTGGGACATGTAAGGGCTCACAGGAAGGCAGATTGGTTTGATGAATGTATGAGAAGAATTGAGGAGCGTAACACACTACGGAAAATTATTTCAGAGAAGAACTAGAGAAAATCTGAATGAATATAATGAGAAGCGTCGTGTAGCTAAGAGGGTTTGGAAAAAGAAGAAAAGAGCACTAGAAAAGGTAAAATGGGAAGAAACTTAACCACTAGGAGGAGAGAAGCAAGCATGTGAAAGGTACCAAAAGATTGAAGCAGGAAAGGCTGGGTTTAAGCCACAAAAATATATGTAGAAATAAAGAATGAGATTTGATAGGGGAGAGTAATAAAATATTCAGCAGATGGGGAAAATACTTCCAAGAGTTACTGAACCCAGAAGTAGAACGATAAGAACAAGAAGAACTGGTGGAAATAACTTATGGACCAGAGGTCACAACACCAGAACCCACACTGGAGGAAGTGATACAAGCCATTAAAACCTTAAAAAATAATAGGGCACCTGGAGAAGATCAGATCCAGGCGGAACTCCAAATATGAGGGGAAGCATTGTGGAAAGCAATACATAAAGTAATACTGAACATCTGGCAGGAGGAGAGCATACCATGGAAGTGGAAAACGGCTATTATGTGCATCACTCATAAAAAAAGATATAAATTAAACTGCCAGAATTACTGAGGAATATCCCAGCTAAATACTACATATAAAGTGTTCTCCAAGATCCTAACTAGAAGGCTTACTCCGTATGTGGAAGAGAGAATTGGAGACTATCGGAGTGGTTTTAGAAGAAATAGGTCAACAACTGACCAAATATTCACATTACGCTTACTACTTGAATAATGTTACGAACATCAAATAAACATACATCAGCAGGGTGACAATATCTCGTCAATGCTATTCAACTTCTGCCTAGAAAAAGTCATAAATCAGATAGAGATATAGGAGGAACCATTTTAATCGTTCACTGCAGTACCTCGCCTACAGAGATGTGGCATTGCTTGCACGAAGCACTGCTGTGCTGGCTGATGCCTAACAACTGGAGATAGGTGCAAGGAGACTTTGCCTGGTAGTCAATGTCGAAAAGACCAAATATATGGCAATGACCAACCAGCGAAACCTACGAATCTCAGGACAGCCGACAAGGAGTTTGAAAGGGTGATAGGCTTCAAGTATCTCGGATCGATTATCACAGAGACAAATGACGTCAGCAGCGAGGTGACAGGTAGAATAGCAGCAGGCAACAGATGCTACTTTGCAACACTACCCATGCCTAGGAGCTCACTTCTATCACGAAAACCTAAAATCCTCATTTACGAAACAATTATAAGAGCATTTGTTGTGTGGTGCCGAGAAATGGACCATGACTGCAAATGAGGAAAGGATACTTAGCATTTGGGGGAGAAAGTTTCTGCGTAAAATATATGGCCCAATATAAGAACAAGAAGACTGGCACATCCGTACGAATGCAGAATTAGAACTTTTTGAAGAACCTCACATTGTCGCTACCATTAAAATAAGAAGACTGCGATGGGCAGGACACGAGGTCAGAATGGAAGAAGATAGAATATGTAAGAAGATTTTTGATGGCAAGGCTGGAGGCAGACGACGGAAGGGACGTCCCAGAAAGAGATGGGTGGACGGAGTTGAAGACATGAAAAAGCTGGGTGTCAGAGGATGGAGACTTAAAGCCATGGACCGGATAGAATGGCAGGATATGGTGCGGGCCAAGGCCCTTCAAGGGCTACAGAGCCTAGTAGTAGTAGTAGTAGTAGTAGTAGTAGTAGTAGTAGTAGTAGTAGTTGTAGTAGTAATAGTAGAATTACAAGAGCAGTAAAAATTTAAATTAAAACGTTTCGTATGATGGATGAGCTTGCTTCTGAGAACAAAGTTTCCCAAGGCGTGGAGGAATAACATAAAGAGTCACTCTAAGTTCTTTATTTACATTTAGCTTTGAACGGTAGTTCGACTTCATGGCTGACACAGCTGAAAACCCAGTCTCGCCCAAGTATGTTGTTGCAAAAGGAATCAGGATCTTCACTGCATGTTGGGCTTCACGGTGGGAAGTCCTTGTTAATATGTATCCAAGACTCCAACAGACATTTAATTAAATTTACTCTTCAGTGAAGTGTAACGAGTTCAGTAAGCAGTTCTTCCTCTTCTATATTTAGAAATAGATGCTCCAGGAGCACTTATGAAAGGATTTTTAATCCAATTAAATTTATCAAAATCGTTGCTGAAATATTTCTCTAAGTAAACTTTAATGTTGCAAGATGAAGAAAGCAAGCTTTTATCGCCATTGGAAGTATATTATGTGAATCCTCTAGCACACTACAAAAGGGAACATACCTAGTATGCCATTGCCCTGAAGTGAAGTGTTAAGAATACAGTATTTGGTTTCTCAAAAATATAAGTGAGGTAATCCATTTTAAATAAAAAATCTGTTGTTGAAACAATCTGCCAAAGAGTGACTTCTCTCCTTAAAACAAAAATAATCTCATTCCTAAGTTCAAACACTCTTTTCTATACTTAACCCTTGAAAGCCGTTGAGCATTACTAAAAATAAGAGCAACTGTGTTGTGCGCCCATCTCCTCATATAGCACTTTAAAAAGCCCCTAATTTATAGATTTGGCCTTAGTAATATTAACTGTTTGTATAACCGTTGGCAGAATTTTATGAAGGGATGGACGAAGTTCTTTAGCGGCCAGAGCCTCCCGATTTATCATGCAGTGAGTCAATACAGCATCAGGAACTGCAGCTTTAACTTTCGTTTGCAAACAACCATGAATTCCAGGCATTGAGCGAGCTCCGTCTGTGCATACTCCAATGCACCTATTTTGTAATATAACGTTTTGATTAAAAAAATATTCAGTATGTCAAAATGGCTTTCAGCTGTAAGCTGTTTTCAGTATCGACTGACAGAAAAGAAGTGCCCCTGCTCGAGTAAATCGTAAAATGTCATTCTTTTATGCCTCTGTCACTAGATACGGGAATACTATTAAACTATTGAGCAAATGAGTCACCAACATTGTTGATACTATGTCAATCGCTGCTGGTAAAGTCAGAGTTTCTGCAACCGTGTGTGGTTTCTTGCATTTAGCAATTCTTTGAGAAGTCTTAAGAGGCCAAAAAGTGCCTTAGACGTCACATTCGTCGTTCTAGCAAAGTTCTTCTGGGTAGATCGTAAAACATTTAGTTTCCTGACAAAAATATCTTTTGCTTCTCCGGTTAATTCAGGATGTTTGGCTTCAAGATGTATTTAATTTGTTAGGTTTCGCGCTATCAGCTGCTAAACTCGTTAAACAAACTACACACAGAGGAAGTTCTTCCCCATTGGTTGTGGTTGCGAAGCCTAGCAATAAATAGTTACCATAGCTTCTCGTTTTCGCCTTTGGATTATCTCCCTCCCCTCCGCCAGTTGACGGACCACTGATGTCTTTATGTTTGTCACTAATCTGGAACCTCTTCATACTGCAGTCAAGTCTTCCTCGCCATGTCTATAATTGTAAGACCATAATTGTAGTAGTCACTACAAGGATGCGTTGAGATACACGAGCCAAACCTTGCACTGCGCGTGTCAGTTATGGAAACGGTAGTGGCGCAGGCGACAAAGAGTATAACATCGACGTAGGGCGAAATTCAAACCCGATCAGCGGTATGTCGTTTGACAAAACATAAACCTAATTGCTACTCACAATATAAATTTTTTCCTAACATGACGCGCCCCCTTCCACGCCATGCCAGGATTACAACGGGGCCACTGTCACACTTAAGCGAAGTATGCTTATGCTAAATGATTGCACATCCAAGCTTGACAACTTGGGGCAAGGCGTGGGAGCGATCTTAAAGACGCAGAATTCACAGCGGAAAGAAAGACTTCCTGTGAACAATATCAAATTACTAGAAGAAATCAAGTACCGGTATATAATGCGGATTGCAGTATATGCCAATACATGTTTCAGGCTTTCACCCATTTTGAATTGGCGTAATACGTTAATACCTCCATCAATACTGTTTTTAACGAGTGCATTTTGATTGCTGCGGCTGCCCTGTGCAAACAATTTCTTTAGCTACTTAGTTATGCGAGTTTTATATTTACTTATTAGTTGGGCGCGCTCAGTTTTGTTCTTAAACATATTCTAACACCCGCTTCTCTTTACAAATATGTAAAGCACGGTCAGAGGATGTCACTGCAAGATAATTTGTAGTATTTATCACTCACTCATCGTTTGATTAATAGAAACAGTGCGATACATGTAGACTTGTTATCTTCATTAATACTTTTTCCTCTCACAATTTCATATGTCCCGCTGAACAACTGCTCGAAAAAACAGCAACGTTACAGACAGTAATTCTAACATTAAAGAAACGTGGTGCGAGGCCAAGACAACAGTCGGCAGAAGTTCACCCAAGAGTACTCTAACAGTGTTGACGCTGGCGTTAAGCACCACTTGCCACCCACATACTGCATTGTTGACAAGTTACTTCCTACATTGTTGATGAGAATAAGTATTTTCTCCTGTGCTATAATCCTATTCGCCACGTATCTTATAATGCAGCTCTTGGCCTTTATATGCAGAACATAAACGCTTTCGGTTTCACTGATACAGTGCAGCATTCGCTGTGTGGGCGACTTAAGCGTTTCTGTTTATATCTGAAGTTGCAAGGACTGGTTACAACTTACACATTCAGAGAAAACTTATGAAGTCAGTTGAATTCACAGATAACATTGCTGACCTAATAACTTGATACATGCCTATGACTAAAAAATAGCTTGATATTATGTGTAATGTATATTAAGCATTTTTTCGTCATATAGAGGTAGGCATCAAATTTTAAGATTAGTAATATTGTCTATGAACACCTGTGACCTCAGAAAGTTTCTGTATGTGTAACATTTTAACTTCTTTCCTTCTAACCGTTAACTCACGAGGTATGGTCTCTACGACCGAGCGAAAAAACTTTCTCCAAGGTCAGTTCTGGCGGAATGCTTCTATACTCCCCCTCCCCTCCTTAAATCGCCAATCCTACAATCTTTTGCTGTCGGTTGCTTTATCACTTTTTTGTTGACACGTGTTACTGTCATGAGTTGCGGACCCTTGGACCGGGCCTCGTGAACTACTTACCTGCTCCCTCCTGTATACTACAAAGTGTATTCACAGGAACAAGCCAATTTTAACGATCCTAAGTTTGATGAAATTGTGAGTGGAAGGAGGAATATGTCAGAGATATACACAAAAATAAAAACGACAAAGACGATTTAACAATAGATAGTGATCGAAGTTCTGTAGCAAAGGATCCTTCAGATGACGGCAACTGTGATGGGGACCTTTCTGTTTCACCAATAAAATAAAGTGTTACTGCTTAAATGCATTCTGAGTGCTGGTAAAATTGTAGATACCAGCACTGAATGCTAATTTTGCACAGATCTGTTTGTACCTATCTAAGGCAATTTTTATGTGCAAGTGAAAAACTCTAGAACTTTGTTTTATGTAAATATGTATCTGCTACAGAGATACCATAAATTTTCAGAACGTAGTCCCGCTCTCTAACAGTTTATGTCTACTATTTAAAGACTGCACAAAAGTATGTGATTTTATGTGATAAAAAGTAAAATACTGTAGGCTTATTTATTGCAACAAGTAGTATTTAAACAACAGTTAAATAACTGTAAATATATAAAACGAATTTGAAATGATTTCCACCTTACATCTCCGAACTTGGGGGGGGACCCTGGCACCCCCATCTCTTAGTACATGTTACAGAAAAGTCATCGCGTGAGTTAAGGGTTTTGAACTTAAGATATAATTTCCGATATACTGATAAATGATTAAATCTCCCACATGGCGAATGGTATACTGTATCAGCACTTTAGTGAAGTTAACAGTGTGTGTTCATGTGAAGGTGATAAAATGAGCTACATGTTAATAATATGTTCATCTAACAAACAAAATTAAACATAGAACTCAAGTACACAACCGAACTGCTAGTTTTCGCATGGTACCTGCAACGTTCAAAATGTAGTGTATTTGCAAAGATATAAATGTATTATACGCCAACTGAAGATTGGTGAAACCCCGAAACACGCCTTGGTATAAATGTAGTATACAGAAAGTGGGTGGTTGCTGTATTTCTTCAATTCCGGCCGCAACAGTAGAGCTCTACTAACATCAACATGGATAAATGTGAAGAATTTGGATCTGAGATTCAACCTACCGAAAGCTACTACAAACAAAGCGCCGTGTTAATTTCCGATATTATGCGCATGTGACAAACCTGCTGACATGTCGCACGCTGCGTGCTTCGATGGTCGCTCCCAGTTACAGCTGCGAAGACTGTCGACGCCAACCACGGACTGACACCTCTAATGTATGTCCACCAGCGAACGACGAGATGGCGCTGGCACGGAAACACAACTCGGTCTTGCTTTGCACTCTTGGTTCTACGGTAAGAGCGCTACACACGCCCCCAACCGACCAACAAACTCTATGTGTGTATACTTTGTTCATCATAAAAATAAACCTGATGTAAACAAATACAAACGCGATGATTCGTCAGAAGCCGAAACAAACGTACGCTGGTGTTGTTACGCCCTTGGAAGTAGATACTATTTATGTATTAGATATCTTATTACTAAGTTACAATATACGAAGCTTTGCGTTAGTCCAATGTATTAACAGCGATCAACGTTTTTCTTAATCGCGCTTGAGCTATTTCAAAAATAGTGTACAGTCACAGTCTCTGTACTGTTGTGCTCCGATTGTCGCGCCGTTAATAAGCAGTATGAAAATGGCTGAGGCTGCTTCCTGCTCCGTAGAGAAACATGCGTGTGGAACACGGAAAAAAGTGCCGAGAAATAGGTTGTTTTTAATGTTTTCCACAAATTTACAGAGAAAATCGGCTTTGAAGTTTTCCGAAGTACCGAAAGAGCACACCATTCGCCATGTGGGCGATTTAATCGTTTGTTTACCAGTATATCGGAAATTACATCTGAAGTTAAAAACACTTAACTCACGCGGTGACTTTTCTGTAACGTGTACCACGAGGTGGGGGTGTCTGGGTCTCCCAAGTTCGGAGATGTAAGGTACAAATCATTTGAAATTTTTGTTATATATTTACAGTCATTTAACTGTTCTTTAAACACTCCTTGTTGATTTTGTTGCACTAAATAAACCTGCAGTACTTTACTTTTTGTCACATAAAATCACATACTTTTGTGCAGTTTTTAAATAATACACATAAACGAACTGTTAGTGAACTGAAAACTTCAGTTGAGATACAAATACAAATTGAATGTATAGCGGAATCGGTGACGAAGTAGATTGATGATTTGGTGCAGCTCATGGGTCGCTCGTTCTAGATCCGCCTTGGTCATTTTTTTCGTTCAATTTGAAATACCTACATCACGTAATTCTAAAATTCATCATCATTTTTATGGATAATGCATGTCTTGTTTCCAATTACATACTACAGGGCGAAATACCTGTTTTCATTGCAAATATAAATTCTTAATTATCGATAAGTTATGAAAATTTGTTAATGAAGGTTGCTTAAAGTTAAAAAAAAACAGAATAATTAAATTTTTTGGACAAAAATGAAAAACCAAAAACTCTTTATCTAGATTATGTCCTTTGTTTCGTTCACACGAACCAGTGTGAAAGTATCGTACAAACGTGAAAACCAATCATTTGCGCAGCATCAGGCACATCATACAAATGCTGCATTTTTATATTTGCGACGTAGTGTATTGTATGGCATTGTGACCGGGCACTTGAATTACAGAAAATTGTGCGCACGTTGGGTACCGAAAATGTTGACGGATGTGCACAAAACCAAACGTTTAGACAGTGCATTGACTGTCCTTGAACGGTACCACAACGACGGTGATGATTTCTTAAGCCAGATTGTTACGGGCGATGAAACACTGACTGGCCTACGTCACACCAAAATCAAAGCAACAGTCCATGGAAGTTGAGCAAGGGGATCGTTTTGCTGCAAGATAATGCCCATCCGCATGTGGCGAATCAGATCAAAGATCTCATCACATCTTTTCGATGGGAAACTCTAGATCATCCTCCGTACAGCGCCGATCTTGCGCCCAGTGTCTACCATCTGTTCCTGCACTTGAAGAAACACCTGAGCGATCAGCGTCTTCAAGACGATGACGAAGTCAAAACAGTGGTGACGCAGTGGTTAACAAGTCAGGCGGCAGAATTCTATGAGGAGGGTGTTCAAAAACTGGTACCATGTTATGACAAGTGCCTCAGTATTGACGGAAATTATGTAGAAAAGTAGATTAAGGTACAGGCTTTCATGTAAAATATAAAATTATTGACATTTTAGCACGTCTTTTTTTTTAATTTCAAAACGGAACTTACTAAAAAACATGCCTCGTATTTAATTTGAACGAACAAATCGGAAATACAGCCCGTTTTTGCAGCACACTGAGAAACTCAGAGTTTAGTGCAATACATCCATGGTACTGTCTTGCAGGTGCACAAAGATTTGCATTCGTAAAGTTTTATGAAAGAAATTTTTTTCCAAAATTAAATGAAACCAGAAAAATTCGTCAAAAAAAAGGCCCAGTTTTAATAATGTCCGTCCAAAAATCTGTCAACCGTCAAAACTAAATTTTACGTGTCCCATAACATGAAATTCCGTCAAATTTGACGGGAAATTCGTCAAGTTGGCAACGCTGCTCCTAGTAGGCTTGGCATTATACTGCGGTCACCTGCTGAAGCGACTACGCTTCACTCCACTTACTCCGTACCGAACTGTCAAAAGTCGCAACTTATTTTAAACCCTCAACAGGCGTACCATTTCCTTTGGTGGTCTCGATATCGCGAACGGTGTCGCTGCCTGGCGCAGAGGCCACCGAGTATTCTTCCGCGTTTTTTTGAATCTCATTGGATTTCGTTTCTCGTGGAGCGGAAGCCAAACTGAGTCCAGTACAGGCAAGTGCTGTCATAAGGGTACGTTTTATGCTGTTTTACACGCACACAGACTGAGCGATAATGCGGGACAACAGCTTTACCGGCGCATGTAACTTGGACAGCACTGGCCGGCCAGCTGGTCCAACTAACCTGCAATAATGTGAGCAGTTGCAGTTTAGACGTAAAAGGAGACGAGCAGAGAAACAACATAACTTTGAAAGTCATTTAATTTTTAAATAGAAGGAAATAAAATTCAGCAAAACTCCAGCACTCTACACGCTTCTTAGGTGACCAGAAGGAAAGCATAAAATGCTCACGTTCTCACCTAACACTACTCAAATTACAAACGAGAGTGACGATAATTCCTACCTTTAAACATAGGGCAATTTTTCTGAGATGAGCTATATGTGTTGCAAAATCATACTACAGGGATTTCACGGTATTGTTGAATACTGAGGCCACTGAAGGTACTAATTACATTCAGTCGTCTGGTAATCTCTTAGCTTCTTTCTTACTCGAATCAGAGAAACATATTTCAGTTCTGCAACTGTCATCTGCTACGTTGATATGTCAACGACAGTATCCACGAAGCCACCCAAGCGCCGCACTTTCTCCTTTTATGAGGTGCCGTTCTATATGCTGCCAGCGTTCGGCTGCGACATGTGGAAAACTGCTGGCGTTAGTTCCTCCCGCAAGGAGGAAATCGTAAAGCGTCTGTTTTTTCTCACCTTATTGTCCACTTCCTGCACCAAACTTTCATTAACGACCGAAGGACGCCCACTCCGTTCTTCATCTGCACATTTGTGCGGCCATCTTTCAATGCTCTCACCCATTTACTTACCATTCCACCACTCATAATGTTTCTCCGTAAACTACACAGATCTCACGATGAATATCGATCGTTTTTAGGCCTTTATCACTAAGAAGTCATAACAGTCCGTACTTCACAATCGGCGGGACTCACGATTATCGGAGCCATCATACTACACAACGTAAACAAGGAAGAAAGTGCGTAGAGTAACGTACAGGCTTTCATGTAAAAATGAAAACTGAACTGAAATTACTTCCTTAGATTTTCTTCCTATTGAGCAATGTTTTTAGCTAACAGTATCAAACATCTCTGATGAATGGCAAACTCAGCAAAGCAAACATAATTCGGTGGCAAATGATTCTAATATCTGTTGTAAACAAAGACACAATAGTAAGTAAGAGTGGTTCAAGTGGCTCTGAGCACTATCGGACAACATCTTAGGTCATCAGTCCCCTAGAACGTAGAACTACTTAAACCTAACTAACCCTAGGACATCACACACAGCCATGTCCGAGGCAGGATTCGAACCTGCGACCGTAGCGGTCGCGCGGTTCCAGACTGAAGCGCCGAGAGCCGCTCGGCCGCTCCGGTCGGCTAGTAAGAGTCCCTAACTCACGAACTGAGTGTAGAGAGTAGAAGCAGGAATCCTGAAACGCCATCCAGGGAAGGGACCAAGTGGATGTGGATTGCCATTGCCTTCCTCCGAACTGTTACGAAGTTAGAGCGTGTTTTTGTACATAGACTGTGATCAGTGCTGATACGGTGTGGTGTTGTGTTTGTGTTTTTATGGACAAGGAGGGAGAGGATGAAACTCGGTGCTGGCACTCAGTGTAATTATCTCGAAAAGCATGAAGGGGGCCTCCGACCTTAACGTTCCCATCCGACGAACGAATCACCATCAACATTGTCACACGTCCTCTCTTCATGAGAGATTGTGGAGAGGTTTGCAATTTAATCCAGTATACTGGCGCAAAAACGCGATCAGGAAGCTTAAACTACCATCTCTCTTCCCCTGGCCGGCCAAATGCTGGCAGCGAAAGTATCATCCACCACCAGGATTCAAACTAGTTTTAAACGTACACTAAATGCCTCTAGCACCAACAGCACACTAAGAAAAATATGCTTTCTCTATGAGTTAATGCTGCGAATTCTAGATAGTGAGCGCAATACATTAGTGTACGGTACTCCTTGCTAATTGTAACTTTGCATATGTCGAGCGAGGAGAGCGGACAAGCTATGCTGCGTGGATTTACGGGTTGCTCGATGAGGAAGGGGGGGGGGGGGGAGGAGAATAAATTCCAGCTCCATGTATTGTAAGCACCAGTACAGGAAACAGAAACCTGTCTTTTGAGCTTCCATGAGCTCCTGATAACCAGCTTTCTTTTCCGAAATGGAGTAGAATACAGCCCTGATGATGAGCCATCAAGCGCATCATCACTCATTTTCGTAAAAATCACAATGAATATAGCGCAACAAAAGACAACGACAGACAGCTCAGCTCAACAACAAAGAAGACGACAATGCTGTCAACACGGGCTAATGGTACGCTGAGCTATTGGCAACGAACATCTCAAATCACTAGGGCACGAATTCTCCCGGCTGCTGCCGACTGCTTAACCGATCTAATTGGGGAGCTGCGTACCAGGTTACAGAAGGTTGTTTGGGGGAGGAGAGCAGACAGCGAGGTCATAAAAAAATGGTTCAAATGGCTCTAAGCACTATGGGACTTAACATCTGAGGTCATCAGTCCCCTAGACTTAGAACTACTTAAACCTAACTAACCGAGGCAGGATTCAAACCTGCGACCGTAGAGCAGCGCGGTTCCGGACTGAAGCGCCTAGAACCGCTGGGCCACATAGACCGGCTACCGAGGTCATCGGTCAGAATACAGACTACAATGTTGTAGTGAGTTACTGCGTGTTTAACAACTAGTGTCTAGTGCTCTTTTTGTTTGTTTTTACGACTGACGCGAACATGTCTGAAAAGAATGTCAAACGTTATGTACGACATTAGTTTAGAAAAGAGTGGGTAAGTGGTAAACAATTAAAGGATTGGTTGTTAGAGGTACACAGTGAACCTAGTAGTGCCCGTTGTAAATATTGCCAATGCAACCTGAATGTGCATTTGTCAGATTTAATTCTGTATGGAAAAAGTAAGAAACTTTTAAAAACAGCTGAACCTTTTTCATCTTCAGGACAGTCAACATTGCCATTTCAGTTCATCAAACATACGTACGAACGTGCAGCTGCTGATGCTGCTCTTATATTGTTTGTAGCTAATCACTGGCCGATTAGCTCGTTGATCATCTTTCAGATCCAACAAGAAATTTTTTCGAAGTATTACCATGCATCTCTTTTATGGCTACACTGTACGAAGAGCGGTGCTTTAATCAGAAACATTCTCTACCAGCACTTTAAGGATACAGGATACTTATAAATGGTGGAAAAATCGAAATTTTTTATGACTTTATTAAATTCTATAGTCTTTCCTGATTACATTGATATATTCATTGTAGGGTTTCAATTGAAAAATGACCTTTATATGCCAAATTTTAAAGTTACAGTCATCTATGCCTCCGCGCCCCCTTATTTCTGTTACAGAAACCAGTATTATTTCGAAAAGAAATGTGAACTTTCTGTTTCCAATGATTATACGTATGATACATTGTATATGTTGGTGACAGTGCAGGTTTCTAGGGTCTGTAAATGATTATCTTTGCTAGTATTTACTTCTGTTTCGCTGAAGCAGTTTGTTCACGTGGTACTGAATGTTTGTTGTCGAAGTGCTACATATATTTGTGGGAGTACATATCCTTCAGTGTGCAATAAATACGAACTATGCCAAGCATCAAGAAATTCAATAAACGGAAATTCTGTGGTAACCAGTTCACAAACAAAGCAAGCCACACTGTTGAAAGTAACTTATGCATCAGTTCTTCGGGGAAGAAACTCCCACATGGCTCGCCTCGTGGTGATAGAATGCCTCAGTAATGGTGGGTATTAACAATGGGGTTTACCAGAAACTGGAATGTGAGGTCCCTAATCTTGCACTAATCCCCTGTGTTCGCCATTCAGTTCAGTTAACAGTGTTCTCTGCTGCCCAAATGCTACCAAGGAATCTTGAGTTCTTAATTTGTTAAACTTATTCTTGGTTTTCTAAATATTCTTCTCGACAAGCTGTGTATAGGGAGTTGTTTAAAGCAATAAATGATGGAACCGAACCCTTAAAATTATACACCAAGCAGACAAAAGGTGGCTATCGATCGAAGTTGTTGTTAATCGCATTTTAAGTCAGTATCATGAACTACAGACACATTTTGAAATATCCAGACATCAGACTAAGTACTCACAGCTGAACTATTATACAGGGTGTCCATAAAGTCCCTTTACAACTTCAAAATTTTATTACAATGGCAGTTGTTGAAATATTTTAACAAAATTGCTTTTATTGTAATCACTGTTCATTAAAGTTTTTTATGTACACTAAAATTTTGTGTTTCAGATACTCTGTTCGTGGAAGGAACTGAACTTCTATAAAATGTCAACTCCTCAAGAGAAGACACAATGTGTGTCCTGGTTCATTGAGACGAAATCAGATGTTCAGACTCAACGAAACTTCAGAACGAAGTATGGAAGAGATCCACCATCGCGCCCTTCAATCCGTGCATGGCACAAAAAAATTATGGAGACAGGGGCAATGTTGGATAAAGGGAGGAGTGGGTGACCAAGAACATCCGAGGAAAACATCGATCGCGTTTTATACGTCTTCACTCGTTCACCTACGAAGTTCATCTGCACTACTGCCAGACAGTTGCAACTACCACGCTCAACTGTGCATAAGGTCGTCCACAACAACTTACGGTTGCACGCTTACAAAGTGCAAATGTCGCAGACATTTGAGCCATGCCAAAACGGACAGAGTTTGCACAAAACATGCTGGAACGCCCTTCGGAGGATGAAGCATTCCTCAAGCGAGTTTGTTTCAGTGACGAGGCAACTTTTCATGTTTCTGGGGCATTAAACAGACACACTGTGAGAGTCTGGGGATCTGAACCACCTCTTGTGACTAGGGAGCTTCACCGGGATAGTCCAAAAGTGAATGTGTGGTGTAGAATCACGTGCAACCGAATAATTGGTCCATTTTTCTTCAACGAGTCATCAATTACTGCAGATGTTTACCTCGACCTTCTGACCCAATATGTAGCACCACAATTTATTGACTTAAAACCAACTATCATTTTCCAGCGGGATGGAAATGTTCGTCGGTTCCTCAATGAAACATTTTCAGGCAGATGGAATGGGAGGGATGGGCCAATTCCTTGGCCACCAGGTTCGCCAGATATCACTCCCTTGGACTTTTTTATGGAGGTATGTAAAAGATATCGTGTATCAAACACAGATACGGGACATTACTGACTTGAAGCAAGGGATTCGTAATGCCATTGCCACCATTGATGACACAATGCTATAGTGAACATGGCAAGAAATCGAGTACCGGCTTTATGTGCTTCGTGCAACTAAAGGCGCCCTTATAGAGGTCTATTAAACACTGTCAAAAAAAACTTTTATAAACACTGGTTGCAATAAAAGAAAGGTTATTAAAATATTTCAACAACTGCCGTTCTAATAAAATTTTGGAGTTGTAAAGGGACTTTATGGACACGCTGTATAGTATGTACTCTGACGCCATCAATAAACTTTATCTTCTGTTCCTTAGACCAACTCTAGAAGAATGTCCAAAGGTCACTAAATCATTCCAGTCTAGTACAGCAGACCGTTCAAAGCTATTGTGAGACTTTGTTCTTCTTATTGTAGGTCTTACGAGGCGGATTGTTTTCCCCAGTTATAAGAGGAATTAGCTGATGGTATACTTTAGAAAATGCAAATCCCCTAATATTTACCATGGCCATATGATGAAAGACCATAAAATAAATGCAGGAATCAAAAAAGTTTTTTGCAGTAGATGCGTAAATTTTCTGCTATGCTTAGCAGAGGAGCTCCAGAGGCGACTGCCGAATACTGTCAGGGTTTTGCAAAAAGTGTGCCTAATTGCTCCAGAACAGTGTTTGAAGGTGGTGAAAGAAAGTAATCCCTCTAGCTCAAGAATTTCAAATATCTGGCACAGAAATAACAAAAATTGACTTTCAGTGGTCAAAAGTAACTACTGTTCAATGGAAAAATGTCGAAAATACAAAGAACTTTGGCAATAGAGCATTCCGTTTCCGCCGAACATTCCTGGAAGACGGCGGGCTCTCCTGTGGAGTGTTATCGACACCATAACACCGGCTTGGAATTTAACTGGCAGTTAACTCGACCGTGGAAAGAAGCAAATCTGTTGGAGGGAACCGTTGCCTGCCCATATTGCGGACTATACTGAGGTCTATTGGCAGTATGCATTAATTTTGTGCTCAATAACTGCATCCTGGTTCCTTTCGCGACTGCTTTATATTTGTATCGTTTCTCCGGTCTGCTGTAGCGACCGATAGGAACTCATTTGTTTTGATGTGAGGCATCTTTTCGCGAATTGTAACGAAAGTGCATTAAATACCTTTCGTTCTTGTCACGTTACTGAACGGGA
This sequence comes from Schistocerca cancellata, assembly GCF_023864275.1. Lineage (NCBI taxonomy): Eukaryota > Metazoa > Arthropoda > Insecta > Orthoptera > Acrididae > Schistocerca > Schistocerca cancellata. The sequence goes on along the minus strand of NC_064627.1, from coordinate 389,086,901 downwards.
TGGGCGGCTAGCAGTGTGCTCAAAGCGCCTTCCTTAATTTCACTCTGTGAATCTCTTGCTGTTATTCTTTTATTTCATGCTTAAGGAATTTCATACTTTATTATCTACTAGCTTTGCGCCCACTGTTTCGCTTGCATAGCCTGTATGCTCCACACAGACGTTTTAGTTTTGTTTTCCTTTAAACGAATTTTTATGTAGTTCACGAACTGCAACACCTAAACTTTTCATCTAATTAAAGCCATAGAAACATGATCTTTCCCGGATGTACTTCTGACCCAAAGGCTATTCTGGTAACTACAGTCCAAGATTTTTGTTAATCGTGCTTTTTGCGTTCTTGTGATGATATTTGCATAGAAACTTTCGTCCGCTGGCATATATTTCTTTATATCTAATCGAAAAGTGAAATACCCGTTTTAACATCTTTAGCTTTAAAAATTTTTTAATATATAACGAAATACTTTCTTAAAATTTTTCATTCCCTATTTCACCTCCTGGGGGTTAAATCTCCAAAAACAGTGAAACACGTATTTTTCTAATCTCTAACAGAGTGACACAACACAAATTTTCATAGATTTAGCTTCAAAAATGCTTGCATAATGAAATATTTCCATAAAAATTTTCATCCCTTATTTCACCCTCATAGATGCTGAATTTGCACAAGCAGTGAAACACGTATTTTTTAAATTTCCAACTCAGTAGCCAAATTCAAATTTTCATAAAGTAATATTTTTATAGAACATTTCATCTGCTATCTCACCCCCCTTAATGGTTGAATTTCCAGAAACACTGAAAACCATTTTTTATTTGTAATGAAGAAGTCAAATAGCAATGTTCGAACATGTAACATTAAAAATACTTTAGTAGTTCTTTAATAATGATTTCTTTTAAAAAATTTTAACCCATTTCTACGCTTCCATAGGAGTTAAATTCGAACAAATACTGAAATGTGTGTTTCTTTATTTCTGATTGAAAAACCAAATACCAATTTCCGCAGGCCTAGCGTCAAAATGGCCTTCATAGTGACATATTTTCAAAAAACTTCTCATCCCCTATTTCATACCGTTAGGAGTGGAATTTCGAAAAATCCCTTCTTGTGAAACGCCTACAATATAAGATCAACACTCTCCAAATTTCACGTTTCTATCCACAGAGGTTTGGGCTGGGCGTTGATGAGTCAATGAGTGAGTCAGTCAGTCGGGACATTGACTGTTAATGAAAACTGTGTTCATTTAAACGTGTCAGCCTTTCGCTCTTTTGTCATTCCATTTGACTTTGCCACTAAGTGCTTATTCTTTTGACTTTACTCACTGCCCAGCTAAGTTTTATTTGAAATCTGTTTTACGAGTTTAGTGCTTATGCATTAGTTTCAAATTTTACTGGAATGGTGAATAATTATACCTATATATGTTTGGTATAGGCCAGATTAGTCTCCATCTAATGTGATATCTATCAAGGACCTCACTATATCCCGAACTTGGTCCGGTGATCTATTTCAGTAACATAGGTGGTGGGCTGGTCCGTATTGCTTGTGCTGTTTTTTGAACTAACCGTCTGTGCAATAAGTATCTGTCATTTGCTTATGTACTCTTAAAATCTTGTTTTGATTTTATCGTAGTTAGTAGTTTTTATTGAGCCCTAAGCCATTTGGTCTCATTGCCAAGTATAATTAAAGGTTTCAACATTTATGTCCTTACTATCTAATTGTTCTTTGTATTTTCATTGCAAGTGCTAATCTCACTGCGGTATGCTCTTACCATTTGGCCTCAAGCCATTAGAACAGTTGCTAAGAATAAATTTGAATGAGTCTCACTTTGTAATTTATTTTGATGACTTGTACTGAACATACTTATACCTTTAATTAATAGCATTACCAATGAAACATACCTTTTATTGGGTCTTAAGCAAGTTTTGTAGTTGCTAAGTTATTTCAGTTGATTTTCTTATATTTTCAGTCCATGAACAATGACGCAGGCTGATTAACTATTTTGTAGCCACTGCAGAGTATTTAGATTATTAGACTTCTGTGATTTCATTGGCCTTGATTTATAGCTCATTGTTTGTCACTTATGAGTACTGCAGCTACTAAAATTTTAATTTAATTTGGCTCACTGAGGGAGATACTTGTCATTTGACCTTAAGCCAGTTTGATCGGTTATTCGTTATCTGTAACCCCTTGTAAGTGTGCTGCAAGTATTCAAAACTTTAATTCTTTTTTTTTTTTTTTTGCTTACTGTCATCTCCTTATTTGTGAATTTTCTCACTGCAAAGATTTTGATCATTTTTAATAAACTGTTCTCAAAATATACTTCATTTACAGTTCCAGTAAGTTTCCAGTCCCCAACCAGCTCCCTACAGCTTCAACACTCCTTCTGAAATGAAGAATTCCCACCCATTATGGTGGTCATTGTTTGATGACTGGCGTTTCTAATCTGCTTGTAGTTTAGAAAGATTATTTAAGGCACATATATTCTCTTTCTGAAAAACGTAACTGCCTTCTGACTTCATCAACAATTTGTTTGCATTGCCTTTAGCACTGCATGTTGCACAGTGAAATTTAAAGAATGTGCAGAATGTGAGATATGTGAAAGGTTCAAAAACACATCAGCTGATTTCATCTTTCAAGAATTGTATGTTATGAGAGCGGTGACTTTAAACATGATATTATATTTGTGATTCTTGAGCTTCTCCCGGCGTATTTGATAATCAAAATATCCAAAGGTGTACTGCCGGTCTACAGTGTCCAACGGGCACAATATTTCGGCGATCATACATGTCGCCATCATCAGGTGAACTGACGGACTGAGCTCCTGTGAACGTGCCAGCACGGAGATCCGTATGGCTGCTCAGAGGGAACTGCGTTCGGTCGCTGCGGCGGCCGATTTAAATACCCTCCGCCCGCGGCGCGCTCCATCCGCCGTCCGCGTCCCGCGCCACGGTCGCGCGGTGGAACAGATTTCGACGGCGTCTGAGATGACGTCGGTGTGATGGCTCTGTCCGCCGTGGTCGTCACAACTATACGTTTGCTCGATTTACTCTTGATTTACCCAATCGCTGGTTCCCAAGCCTTGCTAAGATTATAGCCACAGTCACGGTTTATGAGATAGTCATTGGTGCGAATTTCGATGGCCTCTCTAACAACGCTGTCCCAGTATCTCGACGACTGTGCCAGAATCCTCGTGCGTTCATACTCCATAGCGTGATTTTCCGACAAACAATGTTCAGCGACCGAGAACTTGCTCGGATACATCAGTCGAGTGTGCCTCTGGTGTTCACGGCATCGATCCTCGACGGTACGCATCGTCTGACCAATATACGACTTGCCACATTGACACGGAATCTGGTACACGCCGGCCTTCCTCAAACCGAGGTCATCTTTGGCGCTCCCCACCAGTGCACGAGTTTTATTCGGAGGACAAAACACAGTTCCGACCCGGTGTTTCTTCAAAATGCGGGCGATTTTCCCCGAGAGTGCGCCTGTATATGGAATAAACGCAGTGCCTACCTCCTCCCTCGTGATTTCATTGATATTATATTTGATGCTAACAGGCTTTACCTAATCTGAAATATTTTCTGCAATGTGTCTTTCTTCAAATTGGAAGCACACTAGAAAGTACATCTTTAATTGAGTCTTCTCATCTATAAAATTTGCTGTAAGTGTATGGTTATTAATATAATTTAAAACTGCCCACACGTTGTTTGCTTTTGCAGTGGCCAAGTCGTTTCTAATTTACACATTAGAAAGTTTGATAACCTTTTCAAATTTGTAAATTATAATTTCTGCAAAGCGTATGTATGACTTTTTAAAAATGTTGTGTTGTCATAATTTTATTAAATGTAATTGTCTTCATGACAGTGTCAGATTTACTTATGGGTTGTTGCAAAGGAAAATGGGTTCAAGGTGAGGGTTTCACAAAAAAAAATGAATCAAGACTTGGTTAGGAACCAAACGATTGTGACATGGAGGATACTGATTGAGACTCACTTTGATATCCCAAAAGACATGTTTATCTTAAGATGAAGCAGACAACAGTGAGGACCATTCACAAGAAACAATTTCTCAAATTTCCACAGAAGAATCATTGGTTGATTGCAATATTGATCAGTTTCCTATCCAATACTATACTAGAAGTATTGTTGGATGTTTGGACTTCAGACATCTCTTCACATTTGATGAGGAGCCAGAAAAAAGGTAACTATCTGATGAGTGTAATGGCTTTTTCCTTTTTTAACCAGTTTAGTGAAGTTATACATATATTACTTGAAGCTCTTATAGGTGAAAGTGATGTTGTTGACTTATGTTGCACAGCATTGAAAAATATGTTGTATGGAAAGACTGAAATACTTACTATTGTTATGTACTTTTTAAACGGTAAAACCTTGCTGTGATAGCAGATATACACACAATGTATTCTATAATCTTTTAATCCACAAATTTATATGTAAAAGTTAACAATATAATATATACACCATTATTATTACAATTAACAATATCCAAACTGAGTCAAACCTGAGAAATCTGAGTCTAGGAAGAATAAAGTTGAACTGTAAGCTGAGTCTTTAAATGAGGCAAGAGCCTGTGGGCTGAATGAGTGAACCAAGAGCAATGGGAGAGTCGAGAGCGATGAGTGAACCAAGAGCACAGAGCAAAGCGTCTCCAAGAGCTGTGAGTGGTGAGTCAGTTCTTGCAGCTCACTCACTGCCGAGTATTTCTCGTCCACAGAGCATTGTCTCTCATGGTGAAGCACTGAATGGGCTGGCACACCAAGTCCTTGCTAGCTGTTTTTTTTTTTTCAAATTAAGAATAGAAATAAGAAGCACAAAAGTGTTACCTTAAAGAACTTATATCTCTTTACTTTCTATTTGTTTCCAAGCCAACAAAAGCTGCTCACTACAGCAAGGTATATCAACACAGATGTTTACATCAGCTACAGTGTATTTTTCTGCATCATGGTGTATGCCATAGCGACTAATTCAGTACATTGTGTGGGACACTGTTGCAGCAGCCTGCCCTAGGATCACCGACGTCAGTGGAGAAACACTTTGAATCAGAAGAGCTGCCACTCCTTTTTTCTCAATCACTGATCACTCACGTAGAAGAATCTAGCTCTTGGAATCAGTCAACAGTGAATCACTCATCTCTATTGGCTATGGCTTCATGTTTACAAGCTGTGCGATGCTACCCAAAGTTGTTTATTCTTTCGTATCAGTGGAACTTAAACCACTTAAGATTATTCTTAACTGATTTTATTATTACCATACAACTTTTAAGAAACCAAAGTAATCACAGTACTGTGTGACAGAGAGCAAAGCATAAATTCACATTCTTCAAAAGAAATAACTTTCCCTCTTTTATTAGACTTCTCAGTACCTTATACACTTCAGCTTCTTTTCCACCGATTTTATTTTTGTATATACATTTTTTTCTCTAGAATTTGTCGTTGTACCATGAATAAATTTGTCCACTCACCTGTTCGTCCGACTGTGGAATAAAAGCACTGTCAAATGATTCAGCCAAATCTGACATAAAGATCTGAGGCTGTTTATTACATACTTTACTCACTATTTCACCAAAAACAAAAATGACACCTTTTGATCTGATCTGTTTGAAATAAGGAAAGCACAAGGAAAACCTTGTCTCATGTTAGCAAGCACAAGACTAGTAACCAATTCAATACCATAACCACTGGTTCCACCAATGCATATATAGGCACTGGAAAACTCCAGCATTTCACCTTGAGTATTATTTATAATAATGAGAAAATAGTCTTATTTTCTCAAAAGTGAATGCCTTAGGCTAATTACACCTTGAGCAACACACAGGGGTTAACGCTAGTGCTGATCTCATTAACCGATGCTCTACATTGATACAGTAGCCGTTATATCTCGTGACATCTGTACACGAAGTACTATATTGTTCAAACGTTATGCAGCATTTTTTCGTTACTGAACGGGTTTGCTTTAACTTGGAAGTAAATAACCTGTCTCTTGTTTTGTTGTGTAATTCACGGAACTGAATTGTTTCGACGACGTAAATAGCTGCCATATTTCTTTCTGTTTATATCAAGACTGAATGATTTATAGCATTCTGATGACCTACACAAATAGTCACATTTCACGTACATAACGCCCTGAATAGTGATATACACAAAAAATATCGTGCTACATTATCTGAAGTCTATGTTCATGTTGTATATAGTTCATGTTGTCTTACATTAAGTGAAAACGCGTTTCTTTCAGTGTGCTGATTCCAGGCACTGAATTTCCAGAAGAATTTTAATTTATTCTCTTCTGATGAATTTTAATTTATTCTCTTCTGATGCGATCGACACACCGTGTCTCAACGACTGTTGATCAAAGTACAATTTCTTAGAAACGACTGGAAGTTCGCACATTGGACATTTTATTATCTTACTAACTGTTCTCAGTTGCATGTGCACTTCTTTCGCGGAACATGTTTAATTATGAGTCTTTTTAAACTGGTTGATACATAAATTATAGAATTTTTTGAAAATATTTGTACGCCTACCCTGAAGTGTGGAGACATTTAACTTTCTTAGATGTTCCAGTAGTATGTTTTACTCAGTATCCTATTTTATGTAATCGTACTTTTTCCCTCACTCTAAAGATGTGTATGGAAGGATACATGACGGATGTGAACAGCGTCAAATTTTGAGTCAATGAAAGACACGAAGATGCTTTATACTCGTATGATAGAGCGCATGACAGAGTTTCAAAGGGGTCTCATTGTGGGTGACCATTTTGCTCGCTAGTCGAATTGTGCAATACTCAGATCTATAGGGCATTTGAATGTGAGAGACGGCCAATGTTGGAATGTACGGGAACTTGAGAGCAAGGACACTCGCAGTCAAGCTTCCGGTTGACCACATCTGAGAACCACAAGGGAGAGTAAGCCGATCGTAGGTCCTTCACATCTGTGTCCACCACGTTTACAGTTTAGCGTTAAACGTTTACAGTTTAGCGTTTACCGTTGGCCGTTTAGCGTTTACCATTAAGCGTTTACCAAAACATGTATATCATTAAGTGTTTAGCATTTACTGTTTTCTGTGAAGCATTTAGTGTTTACTTATTAGATTTTACGGTTTAGTTTTTACCATTACACGTTTAGTGTTTACCATTTAGCGTTTATCATTAAACGTTGAGTATTTGTGGTTAAACATTTACTATTGAGCGTTTACTATTAGGCATTTAGCGTTTACTGTTTAACGTTCGGCGTTTACCATTAGTGTTACGCTCTTAGCGTTTACCTTTTAGCGTTTACTAGAGGGAGCACTGGGTATAAAATACACAATAGGCCAATTTCCATCCAATTGGTTTTCCAATACTATGTTGGAAAAAGGAGGGGAGTGAGGTTATAATGCACACAACAGCTCTATTTCCATCACCTCCTCCACCTCTCTTTGTCTATTTCCTACTCCTTGCTCTCTCCATTCATCACTTCCTCCCCTCTCTCTACCTGTCTCTTCCTTCCTCCTCTCTGCCCTTCACTTCCTACTCCCTCTGCCTGTCCGTCTCCTCCTCTCCCCCCCTCTCTGTCTCTCTCCCTCTCTCTCTCTCTCTCTCTCTCTCTCTCCAACTCCTCCATCCTCTCTCTCTGCCCATCTCCCCCTCACTCCTTCTCCTCTTGTCTCTCTCTCTTCATCTCCTCTTCTCTCTCTCTCTCTCTCTCTCTCTGTGTCTCCCCATCTCTTACTGTCCCTCTCTATGTCCATTTCTTAACCCCCCTTAATCCATCTAACCTCCCCTCTCTCTCTTCTGATCTTGAGTCTTGTTCATTGTTATTACAAACGAAACCTTGACTGGGAACTGAAGTTGCTTACAGCAATGGTCAAATCACTTGCGATCATTGGTATTCTGGGCATGAGAGAGATTTCTCCAGTTTCTGGATCTGTGGGGATAGTAACTTCAATAACAGTATTTCGCATAGTTTTAATCTGTGAACAGGTATGATTACCAGATTCTGGAAGATTCAGATTCCATTGTAGTATTCCAATTGTAACCCAATAAGTCATAAATACAACTTTCCTTTTTTCTGTTAAAGCCTACTGGGAGGAAGAAAACAAAACTGCACGTTGTTGTGTGAACAGTTTTTGTTGAAAACGAATATGTGTGGGAGAAACAATTTGTCTAATGGTTTAAGTGGCCTGCTATCGTAGTTAAGATTGACTGCGCATTTTCAAACCATACTAGAGAACAGCGTTTTCTTTTTCACAACCTAATTGTACATTAAACCTGTACACTGTTGTTTCAAAAAATATATGCCCATATCAATCAAAATGTTTATTAGAGTATCCATAAAAAATTTGGATTAAATCAGTCAAGAATATTTCGAGATTTTTGCTAACAATGTTTCCCTTTTATGTATTGCAGGAATTTATGCATTACATATATTAAGAAAATATGTATCTCATGTCCGTGAGATTGTTTAGTAGAGTATTGTGTAAAAATGTGAAGTAAATCAGTGAAGAACTTCTCCAGATTTTTGCTAATATCTCCCTTCCCAATACTGTACATACAATTTTCAACAATATATGTTATAAATGTATATAGCCTATATCCATCTCACTGTTCATTAGAGTATCGTATAAAATTTGAAGTAAATAGATTACGAAATTTTGGAGATTTTTGGCAGCAACGTTCCCCCTTTATATATTTGTATATTACATATATTAAAAAATATATAATCTCTGTCCATCTGAATGTTCATCAGAATATCATGTACAAATTTGAAGTAAATTGGTCAAAAGCATTTCAAGATTTTTGGTAATGACATATGTATTACATACATATTTATATACCTTATATATATTAAAAACATATAGCATATGTCTGTCCTAATGTTCATTAGAGTAGCGTGTAAAATTTGAAGCAAACTGGTCACGAACTTTTAGAAATTTTTGGTAACAACATTAATCAACGACTGTACAATGGTCAGCCAGAACATTATGGCCACATACCCAGTAGCCGTTACATACATCTTCAGCACGGATAACAGTGGCGACGCGTCGTGGCATGGAAGAAATGAGGCCTTGGTAGGTCGCTGCAGGCAGTTGGCATCACATCTGCACACACAACTCACCTAATTCCCGCAAATTCTGGGGAGGGAACGATGAGCTCTGATGCCACGTTCAATCATATCCCAGCTGTGTTCGATTGGGTTCAGATCTGGCGCGTTGAGAACCCAGGACATCAATTGGAACTCATAGTTGTAGGATAAGTGGGTTCTGGGCGCAATTTTGATGTCAAATTCATGTGCAAATTAATTAAATTAGTAAATTAATCACTCCCACCCCAGATGACGTCATGTGTTTTTCCCAGCCGACACGTGGGTATCTGCCCCTCATCCTACCCACCCCTCCCAATCCTCTTCTCCCTCACCTACCAACCCTACTAGTGAGAATTTCAAATTTAGAATTTTGGCGGGAATTTCAGAAAGGGTGGCAATTTCTTTGTCCCAGGGCTGTGCTGACATCGCAACGCACCCCTCCCCCTCCACCCAGTATTGGTGGGAAATAAAAATGGCGACACCCTTTCTTGGGCTTGAACCTTGGTCCTTTTCGACAGAAAGCACACGTGCACTCCCCAACAATGGAAAGTATCCAGATGAAGGAGAGGCAGTAAAGGTCGGTCCTAATTATGCAATTAATCACAGAAATCAGTCCTAATTACACAACTATATGCATAGCGCTGCACAGGGAGTGCTTAAAATCGAAATACAGTTCAAAAATTGACAATGGCATACAACTGGTGTTATCCTGCTGGGAAAAAATAGGACAATACCACTCAAAACTAGCAGCATACATACTTAAACACTACCTGTTAGCTACAAAAGGCAGGACTGGAAGGTACTATCTTTATTTTTTGGTGGAAAATACGTTAAACTGACGAAATGCTGGTGTTAGACAGAGAAGAGTTTAATAAGTGTATTACCTGTAAGCATACAGATGAGGACCATATCTATCGCTTTTTGACGTTGGAGTCCGCTACAGATGCCTCCCCCTGCACTGCTCGACAATCACCCTGCAGCCCAGCTAATAAAAGCCAATACACTCTACTGCAACTGATGGAAAATGCTTCACTGTTCTTATTACTCTTTAAAACCAGCGTGAAAAAAAAAAAACAGCACTCGTAATCAACAGGTCATAATGCAACACATGTACTGGGGAAAATCGTCGTCCTAAAAGACTGCATCAGGAGAGAGGGGCGGCAGTTGCAGCTGTGTCCACCTCGATGGGTAGATAGGTAGGGACAGAGGCCTGTTCTATATTGTCGCTGATGGTCCTCAGTGATATCCTGCTGGTGGAATTTATATACTGTCTTCAGTTTGCGGAAATCAGTCAGAGGCACACAAAAGACACGAACAGGACGATTCATCCAATCTGTTAAACATATTTCTCAGAAAGACAGGACCCTCTGAAACAACGACGATATACTGGCGAACTCTCCAGATCGCTTGTTCAAAGTCTGCTGCTTTGAGAACAGGCAGTTGCTACCACTTGTCGCATTTCTTTGCAGCACACCGCCGGCAGATGAGCATGAGGTTGCTGGTGGGGCCCAGCCTGCCTTGGTGCAATGGTCCAGGCATCAGCCCTTCACCAACACAAAAGGCTTATACACCAACTAAACACTGTGAGATAAATGACATTAAAATGTAGCCACAACACACAGACCCCTCGCCACATCCTGGTTGGAGCGCAGCTGTGCTGAGCGCCCACACACACAGCTGGCTCACTCCCAATGCAAGCCGTTCTGCAGGGAAAACCTTCACTGTAGCAGTTGCATTTAATGCCAACTGATCTCTCATAAGCGAGCATCTATTAAAAAGGGAAACACAATCGCGACGATAATAAATGACCTCTTTCCACGAAAATAAATGCAGTCCATTTTCTATAGTTTTATGAGCAAAATCGGTATAGTTTTTATGTTTGTCTTCATGATACATTTCATATCTCTCTCCCACCGTCTCCCGTTATTCTGCGACATACAACGAAGTGAAAAACAAACTACAAAATCGCCACCGATTACACATGAGCTTACTGCAGCGGTTGGGCTACACATCCACTGTACATGCTCACCATGTGTAAAATAAAATTAAAAAAACTTGCACTATTTTGCTGCAGGAACTACCGTTCACTGCAGATGTTCTCATTATTTCGAAATTGTCATCGGAGTAAAGAAAAAGCGATATTTTTAAACTCCAAAGAAAAAACATCTATATTAAGCTATTTCTTTCAACTTTATGGAAATATTACGTGGTTTCAGAAACTCCTTTACCTTCAAATCAGTGCCTGTAAGTAAACTGTAATGCAAGTATGTATTACAAACATTTCAGACTTGTGACATAACATTGCAGAATACAGCCTTTCACGTCATTTTCATTCGACAACAACAAGCTATAATTCAAGAGGATGTTGCTGTTTTGAACACTGTGTCAGGTACCGTTTTACCAATGTGACTCTGTATCACACTGGTGTTTATGAAACAAGTCGTGAAAGCCTGTCTTGTAATAGAACCTCATATGAGATTGTACCACATCTCTCACTTCCGATACATGAAAACAAATACTGTCTACGTGCTTACATGTGAAATTTTTGCTCCATAACTTCCCTCTGCTGATCTGCCTATAAAGTTTGTGTCATCCAGCAACAATCATTCACAATAGCAGCAGATTCTTCGTTCTAGTTTGTAAGCAATTCGATCATCACACCCTGTTTCACAGTCTACTCACATGTCAGGAAAAACACTATCGTTTCTAGGTTCCACAACCATGTCCATGTTCATGTGTGTGTTGTGGATGGCTCCAATAAATCCGACCCAGTCCTCTCGCTTGTAGATCAATCTTCAAAACCTATCCTTGATGCACCGCATTGTGGGTCATCCTCTAGACACCATTCTGGATGTAATGTGTGGTGGATCCACCCATTAACCCTGTCTCTGATTTAGCCCATTGTGGATCCGTATCTAGACACTGTTCCGGATATAACATGGGGTAGATCCATATTCTAACACTAACTCAGGCCTATCCATGGTCATGGGATCCGTCTGCAACACACATATGAACATACACATACAGAAAGTAGAGCAAATGACGTGCATCTGTAGAATATTTGGTTGTGAGTGACTAGAGGCATTCGAGTACAGTGCTATATTATATTGTTCAACTAATGGCTGTTCTACCTTGTACATAAGAACACTAGAAAGGACTGTCTCCATCCTTCCAAAGGACACCTAGCACACAAAATAAAGGAATTGGGATGATCACGTGCCATTATTGTGGATCTTCAAGAGCAAAAAGGAGGTGTTATAGGTGGAGCAGGATGCCTTGGTTCGTTGTTATTACTGGAGAAGTTAAACAATATTGTTACGAAATATTGATATATAACATGCATCGAAGAGTTATGCTTTTTAGCAGGATGAATTTAAATGTGCTTACATCTACAACAGAATCATTTTGTGATGAGTTTTTGCTATTTGTGGGACTGGAGCACTGTCGAAAATAACATAGATGTACTTGTAACCGAGACTTCGCGATTGGTAATATGCATGCTTAGTCTGTATACGTATGTGATTAGAGCACTCAGCGGTGGACAGTTTGGGTTCAAATTCTTAACTTGCTAACTGTTCGTCTATAAATTATGTTACCAGGGAATGCGCTCTCTGTAGTAACGGAAAAGGAAAACTCTCATGTTCCATGATGCTAAGTGCAGTCAACACACTGTCAACTAACAAATAACTTATTACTAGGATAAAAAAATATCCTAAATCTACAATTTGTAGATGTCCTGACAGGGAAAAGTTGGAAGGTATAAACAAAAGTAGCGAAGGTCATCAGGTAAGCAATAAGAGCATATATTTATGGGAATAAATATCAGAGCAGCAGCAGAAATCAGCTCTGTACACGTGTCAACTCCCTGTTGCAGGTCCCTACTTGGTAGAGAGGAAGTCAAATGAAAGTGCCAGACTGAGTTTCCATCAAGTGCATCACTACACAAGTCTGTAGACAAGTTCTCTGGTGTGTCCTAGCAGTGCACGGATTTGTTTCCAGACTGTGAGTTTCCGATGTGAACCACTCATTGAGTTTCATCTAGGTACGAGGTGAGTGTTACTATACTTTTCATCTTCCTATCCAAAATGCACACATGTATAACATCTGCAAATATTTTCATATAAAATCAAACAACGCAGCCATATGACCATATACGTGTAGAAAACTATCAAAAAGATATGAAAAAAGACATGAAATCGGTAAAAATCAAGAAAACCCTGATATAATTACGACAAATTGATGGTAAACACGTAAAATTGAGGGAAATACGACAAATATGTTAAATAGCGAAAAAAACTTGCAAAATTACGTAAATTGTCTGAGAATACATAAAATTAGTGAAAAAGTACCATGAAATGTGGGGAATTGGGGTGGGTTGGGGGTACGCAGACACTCAAGACTGAGAAAAGCTTAAAATTTATGCTCTGTCTTCATTCAGTTTTAACCCTCCCTCTCTCCCCAAAAACTACGTGAATTTTCGTAACACATACCTTAACAAAGGCGATATAAGTATTGCACAGAGGAGCTATATTAAAGCAGGTGAAACACATATGTATCCCAATCCAGATGTGTGTTCTCAATAAGGCAGTCAAATATAGATAATACCGAATTAAGGATGGTTCTCACACACAATATTATTTATTAAGCATTAAGGAGAAGAATCAGTGCGTTTATCAGACTTTAGCCAATCCCTAGAGAGTTCTGTAGGAGAGTGGACCGATATCACTTATATCACCTTTAATGGTGTGAGGAGAGTGTACTTGAGAGATGTGGTGGTAGGACGATATTGCTATATTATCCTACACATGAGCAAAACTACCTAACATCAGACCAGGACTTATTTGTGCAAGAGGAATGCTACCAGAGCCGTGGTGATGCTACTGTAAATAGCAATAAGACTGTTATATCTCCTTTGGCTACTGATCGTGGTGCTTACTCTTTCGTAAGAAGTTGCTGCTTCTTTGTGCGCATTTTCGTGCAGCAGGGAGTGGGTGTATCAGCTGTCGAAAATATTCATATAGGTTGAAAATATTCATGTCGCTTTTTCCTCGCTCTGTTTCCTAGAGAGATATAGCCACATCCATCAAAACCGCTACTACTACCAATAATAAACACGACTGGTGTGGGAAGTGTGATTGAGGGTATGTACGTTTCCGACTTAAAAAGATGTATAAAATCCATTCATGTCTTAAGAGACAGAACAGCAGTTTTCTGACTTCATTCTAATTGATTCATAAGCAGCTAGAGAGCAGATATACACTGACGATGCCTTCCCAGGACACCAGAATAGTGTAGAAGGAAGTAGTTATATCATTTTAAAGTTTGCCACCATAGTGATTGGAATAGGAAACTTTCAGGGTGGTTGAATGTCTGATGTGGGTGGACAAATATATCCTGCATTGGAGTATTAACAGCGTTGAATTTCACATGACTAATACTGTGAAAACCATACGGCTTTAACAATATAGCATTTTTGGGTGCAGACCCGTGTAGCCATAGGAATGTATGTTTATGCTCTATAATCATTTCTCTTATGCTGGTACCCTCCTGATACTGACTCCAGACAGTGGAAGAATACTTCAGAATTGGTAGCACAGTTTATTTAAGTGAAAAGTTTCAAACCGCATCTGTCTGGAGCTCCATCATGTACAAAGAACACATTTCTTCTTAACCATCTATTATACCAATGCAAGACTCTCGTGTCTGCTATACACCAATAAGAGATGAGACCCTCCTTGACACACACACATCTGGGGAAATCTTGTGCTTTTGGATGAGTGCTGTGGGTAAGGTTGGTGCTGCAGGGAAGATTGGTCAAGGACAATGTGAGAGTAATCTGTCAATCCCCGACTTTGTCCTATGACTGCGAGAATACTCTGTGATGCCCATCCACACAGGGAAAGATGGCTAGTCATAATCGTAAATTCTGCTCTATGATCGATGTGCTGAACATACGAGGTGCATTCACGTTCTAAGGCCTCCGATTTTTTTCTAATTAACTACTCACCCGAAATCGAAGAAACTGGCGTTACTTCTCGACGAAATCGCCCTGCAGACGTACACATTTTTCACAACGCTGACGCCATGAATCCATGGCAGCGGCGAAGGCTTCTTTAGGAGTCTGTTTTGACCACTGGAATATCGCTGAGGCAATAGCAGCACGGTTGGTGAATGTGCGGCCACGGAGAGTGTCTTTCATTGTTGGAAAAAGCCAAAAGTCACTAGGAGCCAGGTCAGGTGAGTAGGGAGCATGAGGAATCACTTCAAAGTTGTTATCACGAAGAAACTGTTGCGTAACGTTAGCTCGATGTGCAGGTGCGTTGTCTTGGTGAAACAGCACACGCGCAGCCCTTCCCGGACGTTTTTGTTGCAGTTTTTGTTGTTGTGGTCTTCAGTCCTAAGACTGGTTTGATGCAGCTCTCCATGCTACTCTATCCTGTGCAAGCTTCTTCATCTCCCAGTACCTATTGCAACCTACATCCTTCTGAATCTGCTTAGTGTATTCATCTCTTGGTCTCCCCCTACGATTTTTACCCTCCACGCTGCCCTCCAATACTAAATTGGTGATCCCTTGATGCCTCAGAACATGTCCTACCAAACGATCCCTTCTTCTGGTCAAGTTGTGCCACAAACTCCTCTTCTCCCCAATCCTATTCAGTACCTCCTCATTAGTTATGTGATCTACCCATCTAATCTTCAGCATTCTTCTGTAGCACCACATTTCGAAAGCTTCTATTCTCTTCTTGTCCAAACTATTTATCGTCCATGTTTCACTTCCATACATGGCTACACTCCATACAAATACTTTCAGAAATGACTTCCTGACACTTAAATCTATACTCGATGTTAACAAATTTCTCTTCTTCAGAAACGCTTTCCTTGCCATTGACAGTCTACATTTTATATCCTCTCTACTTCGACCATCATCAGTTATTTTGCTCCCCAAATAGCAAAACTCCTTTACTACTTTAAGTGTCTCATTTCCTAATCTAATACCCTCAACATCACCCGACTTAATTCGACTGCATTCCATTATCCTCGTTTTTCTTTTGTTGATGTTCATCTTATATCCTCCTTTCAAGACATCATCCATTCCGTTCAACTGCTCTTCCAAGTCCTTTGCTGTCTCTGACAGAATTACAATGTCATCGGCGAACCTCAAAGTTTTTACTTCTTCTCCATGGATTTTAATACCTACACCGAATTTTTCTTTTGTTTCCTTTACTGCTTGCTCAATATACAGATTGAATAACATCGGGGAGAGGCTACAACCCTGTCTTACTCCCTTCCCAACCACTGCTTCCCTTTCATGTCCCTCGACTCTTATAACTGCCATCTGGTTTCTGTACAAATTGTAAATAGCCTTTCACTCCCTGTATTTTACCCCTGCCACCTTTAGAATTTGAAAGAGAGTATTCCAGTCAACATTGTCAAAAGCTTTCTCTAAGTGTACAAATGCTAGAAACGTAGGTTTGCCTTTCCTTAATCTTTCTTCTAAGATAAGTTGTTGCAGTGCAGGAAGCACTTTTTTCTTCAAAACATTTTCGTAGGATGCACCTGTTGCCGTAGTGCCCTTTGGAACGCAATGGGAAGGATTACGCCCTCGCTGTCCCAGAACATGGACACCATCATTTTTTCAGCACTGGCGGTTACCCGAAATTTTTTTGGTGGCGGTGAATCTGTGTGCTTCCATTGAGCTGACTGGCGCTTTGTTTCTGGATTGTAAAATGGCATCCACGTCTCATCCATTGTCACAACCGACGAAAAGGAAGTCCCATTCATGGTGTCGTTGCGCGTCAACATTGCTTGGCAACATGCCACACGGGCAGCCATGTGGTCGTCCGTCAGCATTCGTGGCACCCACCTGGATGACACTTCTCGCATTTTCAGGTCGTCATGCAGGATTGTGTGCACAGAACCCACAGAAATGCCAACTCTAGAGGCGATCTGTTCAACAGTCATTCGGCGATCCCCCAAAACAATTCTCTCCACTTTCTCGATCATGTCGTCAGACCGGCTTGTGCGAGCCCGAGGTTGTTTCGGTTTGTTGTCACACAATGTTCTGCCTTCATTAAACTGTCGCACCCACGAACGCACTTTCGACAGATCCATAACTCCATCACCACATGTCTCCTTCAACTGTCAATGAATTTTAATTGGTTTCACACCACGCAAATTCAGAAAACGAATGATTGCACGCTGTTCAAGTAAGGAAAACGTCGCCATTTTAAGTATTTAAAACAGTTCTCATTCTCGCCGCTGGCGGTAAAATTCCATCTGCCATACGGTGCTGCCATCTCTGGGACGTATTGACAATGAACGCGGCCTCATTATAAAACAATGCACATGTTTCTATCTCTTTCCAGTCCGGAGAAAAAAAAATCGGAGGCCTTAGAACTTGAAATGACCTCGTATGTATATAACCTAATTGCATCGGTATAGGACGGTGTCTGGTACACTTTGGTGTATATTACTGAGTGGACATACTGTACAGTCATCCATCTGCGTCTGAAATCTAGTATATGGTGTAAATGACCGAATCAACAAGCAGCACTGTCATCTAGCTGCATTTGCAATACATTAAATGGTGTACCTGACTGAATGGACATATTGCCCAGTCATCTATTTGCATTCAAAATCTATTACATGGTACTTGCAAAGCAGTGGAGGGATGATTTAACGATAATACAGGAACTGGGAAGCATTCTGCTGTGTAATTGGCTGGCGTTGAAACTATGGAACAACAGCTAAAATTGATGGTGCTATCAACTACAGTGTGTGTTACAGTACATTGGCCCATATCAACAGTGTCTTTCCCATCCCATTGGTCCACTGATATGCTGTTGATTACCAAAAAATGATTGACTGACAACATTGTTTGAGATGGGGAGAGCCTCGCCAGAACGCTGGATACCTGGTACTTGTCACTGTGGAGTGTAGGATTAAATGTTGAGATCATCACCTTCAGACAGTTGTTTGGAAGGGTTCGTCAATGCTGCAGATCAACCTATTTCCAAATGCTGCAATGCCCTCCACATTTCTTTCCACCAATAAGATAACAGTACTTCTTTTTATTTCTGCTACTTGGTGCATGTTGTTAGCAGCAGCTTCCAGTGATGGTCAGCACCAAAACAGTAATCACGTACATGAGTGCAAAATGGGGAAACAATGTTCTTCAAAATGGAATACTGAGACATCTTTTATTTCTACCACCCTGTGTGTTGTGGGAGCTGCATAGTTTACACCATGCAATGTTTAGCTTTCTGTGAGAGGCAATGGATACATATATTTTAATGTCATTTTAGCACCTGACACAGACCTTGAAGTCATGGTAGAAAAATAAAGTGTATGGCTATGTACAAAGCTGTAGTCATACACTGCTTGAATGTCTTACAGCTTAAAAATTAACGCATTAAACTGCTTATGAAAGTACAATACAGGAACCTTCTCTTGTGACTGATAGTCTGTGGGATATGATCTTCCTCTAGTACAGTCAACAGAATTTTTCACAGATCTGTGCAAGCAACTTCAACCACTGGCCACCTGCTCCAGTGGAGCGATACTTGTATACATATATAATATGCTCGATGTCAACACGCAGATGGCATTTTTTTTCGACATATCGAAAGAGAGAGACATGGTAAAATCTTATAGGAGATTCTATTACAAGGAGTGGTATAACTCGTTAAAGTTTTTTGCTCAGAATACTAATAGAAATCAGCTGTATCTATTGTCGTACAATCATGAATGTTTTTATTATTATCGTCATGATTGCATGTTTAAAAATAGGTGTTACAACAAGTCCTGTGTTATTTTATGCTTCATAACTTCTAATTATAGCTATTGAGCTATAGTTCATTGCTGAACCTAGAAGTGATAGTGTTTTTCCCTACATGGGAATAGATTCCGTGAAACAGGCTGTGATGATCAAATTGCTTACAAAACTAGAACTCAAGAATCTGCTGCTATTGCGAGTGATTGACTGCTGGATGACATAAACTTTATAGGCAGGTCAGTAGAGGGAAGTTATGGAGCAAAAATGACAAATGTAAGAACGCAGACGGTGTTTGTTTTCGATGTACCGGAAGAGAGAACGCGGTAAAATTTTATAGCAGGTTCTATTACAAGACAGGCTCTCTTGATTTGTTTTATAAATGTCAATGTGATACAGCATTGCGTCGGTAAAACGGCACATGTCATAGTGTACAAAACAGCAATGTTCTCTTGAATTATAACTTGTTGTTGTCGAATGTAAAATGATTGATTGCTTTTTTCGACATGGCGTGAAAGGCTGTCTTCTGTAATGTTGTTTTATGTGTCTGAAATGCCTGTAATACATACGCGCATGACAGTTTGTTTACTGATGCTGATTTGAATGCAAGAGAGGCTCTGAAACCATTTGTCCATCAAGCTGAAAGAAATCGCTTAATATAGATGTTTGTAATACATACATGCATAACAGTTGATTTACAGACACTGATTATACATGAGGGTGGCTCTGAAACCATTTGTCCATCAAGCTGAAAGAAATCACTTAATGTAGATGGTTTTTTCTTCGGAGTTTAAATTCCCGATTTTTCTTTACTCCGATGACAGTTTTTCGAAATAATGAGGACATCTGCAGTGATTGCTCAGTTTTCACAGCAAAATAATGGAAGGTTTTTCTCGATTTTATGCAGGATGGATGTGTTTAGGGGGTGTGAATCCCAACTGCTGCAGTTTGCTCATCTACAATCAGGGTGCTATAGATTTTTTTTCACTTTGTACGATGTCGCAAAGGAATGGGAGGTGGGGGGTGGGAGAGAGATGAGAATTGTATCCTGCAGCCGAATGTAAAAACTATACCTATTTTGCTCATGAAACTATACGAAAATGGACTGCATCTGTATTCGTGTAAAGAGGGCATTTATTATCGTCATGATTGTGTTTCTCTTTTTAATAGATGCTCACTTATGAGAGGTGAGTTGGCATTAAATGCAATTGTTACAGTGAAATGTTTTCCTTGCAGAACAGCTTGCATTGGGAGTGGGCCACTGTGTGTGTGGTCGCTCGACACAGCTGCACAACAACCAGGGTGTGTTGTGGTGGCGGTGTGGGGGTCAGTGTGTTGTGGCTACATTTTAATGACATTGATCTCACATTGCTTAGTTGATGTATAAGCCTCTTGTGTTGGCAAAGGGCTGATGCCTGGACCATTGCTCCAAGACAGGCTGGGTCCCACCAGCAACCTCATGCTCGTCCGCCAGCGGTGTGCCGCAAAGAAATGCGACACTTGGTAGCAACTGCCTGTCCTCCAAGCAGCAGACATTTGAAAAAGCGATCTGGAGAGTTTGCCAGTATCTCGTTGTTGTTTCAGAGGGTCCTGTCTTTCTGTGAAATACGTGTAACAGATTGCATGAAGCGTCCTGTTCCTGTCTTCTGTCTACCTCTGACTCATTTCCACAAACTGAAGACAGTATATCAATGCCACCAGAAAAATATCTCTGTGGACCACCAGCGACAAGATAGAAGAGGCCTCTGTCCCTGCCTACGGTAAGGAGTGGGAGGGATGAGGGGTGGTAGGGGTGAAGGGAAAGACCGCCTCTAAGATGGTTAGTTTGTGGGCACCCATCGAGGTGGACACTGCTGCAACTGCCGCTCCTCTCTCCTGATGCGCCGGCCGCGGTGATCTAGCGGTTCAGGCGCTCAGTCCGGAACCGCGCGACTACTACGGTCGCAGGTTCGAATCCTGCCTCGGGCATGGATGTGTGTGATGTCCTTAGGTTAGTTAGGTTTAAGTAGTTCTAAGTTCTAGGGGACTGATGACCACAGATGTTAAGTCCCATAGTGCTCAGAGCCATTTGAACCATCTCCTGATGCAGCCTTTTGGAATACGATTTTCCCCAGTACGTGTGTTGCATTATGACCTGTTGATTACGACAGTTTTAATGTGTAATAAGAACAGTGAAGCATTTTTCCATCAGTTGGGGTAGCGCGTATTGGCTTTGATTACCTGGTCTGCAGGGTGATTGTCTAGCAATGCAGGCGGAGGCATCTGTAGCGAACTACAACGTCAAAAAGCGATAGTACAGCCCTCATCGGTATGCTTACAGTTACTACACTTATTAAACTCCTTTCTGTCCAACTCTAGCATATCATCAGCTGAATATATTTCCCACCAAAAAGTAAAGATAATACCTTCCAGTCCAGCCTTTTTTCCCACCACTTTGTAGGTAAAAGGGTAGAGTTTGAGTACGTCTGCCACTAGTTTTGAGTGGTATTGTGAATTTTTTCCAGCAGGATAACGCCAGTTGTATGGCATCGTCAATTTGTGAGCTGTATTGCGATTTTAGGCACTCCTTGTATAGCGCTAGACATATAGTTGTGTTATTAGGAGAGATTTTTATGATTAATTATATAATTAGGACTGGTCTTTACTTCAGTTTTGCGACCAAAATATATAAAGTATACTGACCTTATCTTCCTCTCCTGCATCTGGATAGCTTCCAATTGTTTGGGGGTGCACATGGGCTTTCTGTCCAGAAGCTCCATGGTTTGAGTCCTGGAATGGCCACCACCATTTTTAATTGCCCGCCAATTCCAGGGTGGAATGGGACGTCAGCACAGACCCGGGACAAAGAAATTGCAGCCATTTTTTAAATTCCCGCCAAAATGCGAAAATTCCACCACAATTAGTAATTCCCACCAGAATTTTAAAAATCCACAAATAGGGTAGGTGTGGAAAACACATGACATCATCTGGGGTGGGGCTAATTAATTGAACAATTTAATAAATTTGCATATTAGTTTGATATCGAAATTGCACACAGAACCTCCTTACCCTACTACAACTCATGACCGTGTTCCTCGAACCACTCCATCACAACCGAGCGAGGTAGTGCAGTGGTTAGACACTGGACTCGCATTCGGGAGGACGACGGTTCAATCCAGCGTCCGACCATCCTGATTTAAGTTTTCCGTGATTTCCCTAAATCGCTCCAGGCAAATGCCGGGATGGTTCCTTTCAAAGGGCACGGCCGACTTTCTTCCCCGTCCTTCCCTAATCTGATGAGACCGATGACCTCGCTGTCTGGTCTCCTTCCCCAAGCCGGCCGCGGTGGTCTAGCGGTTCTGGCGCTGCAGTCCGGAACCGCGGGACTGCTACGGTCGCAGGTTCGAATCCTGCCTCGGGCATGGGTGTGTGTGATGTCCTTAGGTTAGTTAGGTTTAAGTAGTTCTAAGTTCTAGGGGACTTATGACCTAAGATGTTGAGTCCCATAGTGCTCAGAGCCATTTTTTTTTTTCCTTCCCCAAAACAACCCCACTCCATCACACTCCTGGCATTATCATATGGTGCATTATCTTGTTGAAAAATGCCACTGCTGCCAGGAAACGTGATCAACATGAAGGGGTGTAAATTTTCTGCAAACTTGGCCATCATGGTGTCTTGCATGAGCTCCGTTGAAACCATGGATGCCCACATGCATATTCCCCAGAGCATAATGGACCCCCCGCCAACTTGTCTCCATCTCGCAGTACAGATATCAAGGAGCTGTTTCCCTGGAAGGCGACGGATTCGCGCCCTCCCGTCGGCAAGGCAAAGAAGGTATTGGGATTCATCAGACAAATTCAGTGCTGTGCAATTGCGCCAATATCCAGTGCCGATGGTCATCTGCCCCTATCAGTCGTAGTTGCCGGTGTTGTGGTGTTAACTCTGGCACATGCGTGGGTCATTGGCTAAAGAGGCCCATCGTCAGGGATGCCCGGTACCCTGTATGTTCAGACATATTTGTACTCTGCCCAGCATTAAAGTCTGGTGTTAGATTCGCCACAGTTTGCCATCTGTCCTGTTTTACCAGTCTGCTCAGCCTACGACATCCAACATCTATAATAAGGGGTGTTCGCACAACCCCGCGACCTCTGGACGTGGTTTCACCTTGGTTTTGCCACGTGATGGAGACACTCACCACAACGCTCCTTGAATAACCGATAAATCGTGCAGTTCCTAAATGCTCTTGCTGAACCTCCGTGTCATCACAGTCTGCCCTCGGTGAAATTCCGACAGATCGCGCGCCCTTCCATTTCTACACTCGGACAGCACGCTCTTTGATGCTACGTGCACTGTTCGTATTTCTGACTAGCAGTCATTCCTTGCTAGGTGACGCTGCTATCGCCTGGACAGGTTTATATCGGTAATAGGGCAGTGGTCATAATATTTTGGCTGATCAGTGTATATAGTAGCATTGATTGCAAATGTTTTATGACACTTTGGACATTTCTTCAATTGAGTTTCCTTCCACAAGAAAGGCCAGGTATCTGAAAATGAAATATGATTTAAATTTTAAAGTACGTGGAGAGATCATTAGCCTGCACTGATGAAGCATTTTTCATTAAGTAACCTTTTTTGACAGTGAAAAATTCATGTTTATGGAAGGATACTATTTGTTTTCGAAGTCATTTGGTACTTAAAGGAAAAAATGCAATAGTTAAATAAGCTTTAGTAGCATCCTCACAGGCGGCCGGTGTGGCCGATCGGTTCTAGGAGCTTGAGTCTGGAACCGCGCGACCGCTACGGTCGCAGGTTCTAATCCTGCATGGATGTGTGTGATGTCCTTAGGTTAGTTAGGTTTAAGTAGTTCTGAGTTCTAGGGCACTGCTGACCTCAGATGTTAAGTCCCATAGTGCTCAGAGCCATTTTTACCATTTAGCATCCTTATAAATACTGTGTAATGTGTTTCTATTCATAAATTTTCACTAGGAAATAAATATCGATATTTGAAATGTTTAGATGACACTCTTCGTCCTTTTTCACTTCCCAGCTGTTCACCGTACAAACTTCATCAAGAATATCCTTTATGAAGTTCAAAAATGGTTCTAATGGCTCTGAGCACTATGTGACATAACATCTGAGGTCAGGCCGGCCGGAGTGGCCGTGCGGTTCTAGGCGCTACAGTCTGGAGCCGAGCGACCGCTCCTGTCGCAGGTTCGAATCCTGCCTCGGGCATGGATGTGTGTGATGTCCTTAGGTTAGTTAGGTTTAATTAGTTCTAAGTTCTAGGCGACTGATGACCTCAGACGTTAAGTCGCATAGTGCTCAGAGCCATTTGAACCATTTTTTGAACATCCGAGGTCATCAGTCCCCTAGACTTAGAGCTACTTAAACCTAACTAACCTAAGGGCATCACACACATCCATGCCCGAAGCAGGATTCGAACCTGCAGCCGCAGCAGCAGCGCGGCTCCGGACTGAAGCGCCTAGAACAGCCCGGGCACAGCGGTCGGCCTTTATGAAGTTCACTATCGTCATTAATAAACTTTATAACTGCCATTTCCATAATACTGTTACGATATTCCGACTTATCATTTCACGGGTTGTGTCTTATAACCCTATTTTTACCGTTACGTACTGGCTACACGAAGTGACCCTGTGTTGACGTTCCCTCTAGTGTGGACACACCAATATCTGCATCGACAGCTATACTCCCAAGTCACCACACGTTGTTTGGCGAACGATACTTCTGGTACCCACTATCTGGCTCCCCCTTCCCTGTTGCATTCGCGAATGGCATACGGGAAAAATAATTAAGACAAACCTCCGCATTAGCTCTAATTTCTTGGATTTTCTCATTGTGGTCATTTCGCGAGATGTATATGGAAGGAAGTAATTATGTTGCCCAATTCTTCTTGGAACGGAGGGTACTCTCTCAGAACTCCAGTAGTAAACCTAGATCTTGAAGCGCCTGCCACTGTAGTTTTTTGAGCCACCCTGTAACGTTCTCGCATCGACTAAATGAACCTGTGTTGGATGTTCTGTATCTCTTCTGCTAGTCCTGCCTTGTAAGGATAGGGGCTGATGAGGAGTACACAAGAATCGGTCGGACAACCGACTTGTAAGCCACTTCTGTCATAGATGAATTATATTTGCTTAGGATTATTTATATGAATCTCAGCATGGGATATACTATTTGTTTTATATGGTCATTCCACTTTAGGTCGGTCCAGATGGTTACTCCTAGATATTTCACGGCAGTTACTGTTTCCAGCGATTTGTTACTAATAGTGTAGTTATGCTATAGAGGAATTGTTCTCCTATGATGCGCAGTATGTTACGTTTTTTTACGTTCAGGGTCACCATTCAACAATCCTCTGCAGGTCCCCCTCCAGTTCGTTACAATCTTCTAACGTTGCTATCTTCTTATACAGGGTGTTACAAAAAGGTACGGCCAAACTTTCAGGAAACATTCCTCACACACAAATAAAGAAAAGATGTTATGTGGACATGTGTCCGGAAACGCTTAATTTCCATGTTAGAGCTCATTTTAGTTTCGTCAGTATGTACTGTACTTCCTCGATCAACGTGATCAAATTGTAAATTTTCACAATCAACATGTGTGGGCTGACGAGAATCCGCACACAATTGTGCAATCACGTCATCAACACAGATTTTCTGTGAACGTTTGGGCAGGCATTGTTGGTGATGTCTCGATTGGGCCCCATGTTCTTCCACCTACGCTCAATGGAGCACGTTATCATGATTTCATACGGGATACTCTACCTGTGCTGCTAGAACATGTGCCTTTACAAGTACGACACAACATGTGGTTCATGCACGATGGAGCTCCTGCACATTTCAGTCAAAGTGTTCGTACGCTTCTCAACAACAGATTCGGTGACCGATGGATTGGTAGAGGCGGACCAATTCCATGGCATCCACGCTCTCCTGACCTCAACCCTCTTGACTTTCATTTATGGGGGCATTTGAAAGCTCTTGTCTACGCAACCCCAGTACCACATGTAGAGACTCTTCGTGCTCGTATTGTGGACGGCTGTGATACAATACGCCATTCTCCAGGGCTGCATCAGCGCATCAGGGATTCCATGCGACGGTGGATGCATGTATCCTCTCTAACGAAGGACATTTTGAACATTTCCGGTAACAAAGTGTTTGAAGTCACGCCGGTACGTTCTGTTGCTGTGTGTTCCCATTCCATGATTAATGTGATTTGAAGAGAAGTGATAAAATGAGCTCTAACATGGAAAGTAAGCGTTTCCGGACACATGTCTACATAACATATTTTCTTTCTTTGTGTGTGAGGAATGTTTCCTGAAAGTTTGGCCGTACCTTTTTGTAACACCCTGTAGATAACCGCATCATCTGCAAATAGCCTCGTAGAGCTTCCGATGTTGTCCACTGATATCATTTGTATACATTGTAAACAGTAACGGTCCTGTCACTCTTCCCAGGGGCACTCCTTAAATTACTTTCATATTTGTAGATTTTGTTCCATTAAGAGCAATGTCTTGAGTTCCGTCTGCAAGAAAGTCTTGAATCCCCTCATATATCTGGTACGATACTTGTTAAGCTCGGATAAGTTTTTCACTGTGCCTTCCTGAAGTCTAGGACCAAGTCATGAACTTGAGTGCCGATGTATACAGGGCTGTGGATCTCGTGGAGGAAAAGAGCGAACAGTGTTTCGCAAGATCTCTGTTTGCGGAATCCATGTTGAGGAGATTTTTCATTCTCCAAGAATGCCATAATGCGTGAGCATAAAGCGTGTCCCATAATTCCACAACAGACTGACGTTAACGATAAAGGCCTATAATGATGTGCATGAATCCTACGACACTTCTTGAAACGGGAATGACTTGCACTTTTTTCCAGTCGATAGGTACCCTTCGTTGTTACAGCGGCCTACGATAAACTATTGCTAGAGAGGAAGCAAGCTCTTTCAGATAATATTAGTAGAGTCGTGCAATTATCTCATCTGGACTTGATGCCTTTTCACAACTAGGTAATTTTAGATGCTTTTCTATTCCGCGATCATTTGTGCTAATATCTGCCATTTTTGCGTTCTTGCGATGATTGAAAGGAGGGATCGAATTACAATCTGCCGCGATGAAACAATTTCGGAAGACCAAATTCAGTACTTCAACCTTCTCTCTTTCATTTCTCGTTTCGGTGCCAGTATGGCCACATTTGACAATGATACCGTCTGCCGTTCCAATCGTTCATTTGATGTGTAGTGTGAATCAGCCTTTAGAGTTGTGCGGAGTGCGCGAAAAATTATCCGACGTACTGCTCTCCAGAGTTACTCGGAGAAGCTTGTTCTCAGACACGGATTAAATTAGTCTAAATAAGAGTTGCCAGCTTCTCTTTGACCTACGAGACAGGGTTACACTTTTCAGTACTCGAAAGTTAATAATTAAACTCTTTGACTATCTATACAGGGGATTTTAAAAAAAAGTCACACATTATTATGTCAGGCCAAGTAATTTTTATTGAATCCTACACTAAACTTCAAAGTGGCACAGAAACATGACACTGTTTTTCAACGTAGTTACGAAACCTATGTAAACAATAGTCGGAACGCACTACCGATCTCAAACTGATTCCATATCTCTAGATTTCCAGAAGGCTTTTGACACAATTCCTGACAAGAGACGTACCTATGGACTATAGTGTCAACAGTGCGACTGAATTCGCGATTTGCTATCAGAAATATCACAGTTCGTAGTTATCAACAGAAAGTTATCGAGTAAAACATAAGTGACAACTGGCGTCTCCCGAGGAAGCGTTATAGCCCCTCTGCTGTTGCTAATCTGCATAAACGAGTTAGGAGACTATCTGAGCAGCCCTCTTAGATTGGTTGCAGATGAGTCTGTCATTAACCGACTAGTAAAGTCATCAGAAGAAGTCATCGAAACAAATTGCAATATGACTTAGATAGCGCACCTGCATGGTGCGAAAAGTGTCAATTGAGTCTAAATAAGGAAATGTATGAGGTAATCCACATCAGTGCTAAAAGAAATCCGTTAAATCACACGAATCTAAAGGGCGACACTTCAACTAAATGCTTAGAACTTGCAGTTACGAACAACTTAAATTGGAACGCTCTCATAGATAATGTTGTGGGGAAATCAATCCAAACACTGCATTTTATTAGCAGAACACTTACAAGACGCAACAGGTCTGCTAAAGAGACTGCCTACATTACGCTTGTCCATCCTCTGCTAGAGTATTACTGTGCTTATGGGATCCACACCAGACAGGGCTGACGGAGGACGTCGAAAAAGTCCACAAAATGGCAGCCTGTTTTCTGGTGCCGCAAAATAGAGCAGACAGTGTCACGGATAAGATAAACGTATTGGGGTTGGCAATGATTACAAAAAAAGGTGTTTTTCGTTGCGATCTTTCCACAAAATTTCAATCTTCAACTTCCTCCTCTGAATATGAAAATGTTTTATAAACGCCACCACACTCAGGGCGGAAATACGCAGTAAGAAAATCTGCGATTGCTACGAATCAGTTCTTCAATCGCCTGAACATTGTCTTCTGTGCTCATTGTCGATCATCATAATAAAATATGAAGAATCAATGCTCGTACGGAAAAATTTAAGTCTTCATTTTTCCCACGTGCTGTCCGAGATTGGAACGGCAGAGAAGTAGTATGAAAGTGGTTCGATGAATCCTCTTGCAGGCATTTACGTGTAAACTGCAGAGCAGTCATGTAAACGAAATGTAGATGTAGAGTGTTCACTTCCTAGCCAATAGAAATCAGCTCCTTGGTCACAGAGCCATTCGAGAACAGCCGTGTGAAGGCCCTGATTGTGAGAAAATCTGCTATTGCTACGAATCAGTTCTTCAATCGGCTGAAGACTGTCTTCTGTCCTCGATGTCGATGGCCTTCCTGACCAGGATTAGCCACGCATGTGCAGCCTTTGTCAAATTGTTGGCACCATTTCACTACAGCTGGACGTGACACTGAGATTGGTCCATATAGCGCCAGAATTTCGCTGAAAATCTCTGTGCAGTTAGATGTCTTTCGCACGAGAATCGTGCCGTCCAGCGTACTTCAACTTTGAAGTACGTTTCCACTTGCCGTGCCATTTTACTCCTACACTATGATGCACCTGTTAGCCGTACCGCAGCAGATCTGTCTCTGCAGGAAATGCAGAATTTGAATTCTCTTCAGACAGTGAACCAATTTTGTTATGCAGTGTCTTAGAGTGGGACGACCGTGTAACTCACTCCGCACACTTCCACAGCCGTCACCTCGCGACAGTGGATATCTGCACTCGCCTGTGACTAACACGTCTCGCCAGTGACGAACTTGTCAGTTAAGATTCCGCGCAGCATACAGTGGCTGATTGGTAGTGGCCAGGTTCTGTGCAAAGCACTGGGCGAGTTCATTCATTTCTTGTGAAGGGGAGGCCGACGGTGTACGCAACCTTCGCAGGTCACCGATGACAGAATCGACGCGCACGTTCTACAATCATTGTCAAACGATTTTACGGAAACTACTCGGAAAAAAATTTCATTTTTCCATTACTTATACCTTTACATGTAGGTTCGTGATGTGACCATCGCTTCGTTGATCGTCATAGTTTTTGTGATATTTACATGCAAGTAAGACACTGCGAGAAAATCGAAAAAGTTTGCACTCAAGGCCGAGCGCTTCTAGGCGCTTCAGTCCGGAACCGCACTGTTGCTACGGTCGCAGGTTCGAATCCTGCCTCGGACATGGATGTGTGTAATGTCCTTAGGTTAGTTAGGTTTAAGTAGTTCTAAGTCTAGGGGACTGATTGCACTCAAAAATAGAGGTCGCTATGATTTTGCGTATGGTTGCTGTATATGAAATTTAGCTAGCATGTTGAATATTTCGTTAACCTTGGGTAGAGTTATCTATCAGTCACCAATCTCTAGAAAACTGATCTGATGTAGTACACTCATTTGCGATCGCGCTGCGCCACCGATAAGAGCACAGTGAAATATCCGCAACATTCCTCATATCTCATAAACGAGTTCAGATATCGAAAAGAGATTTTCGCAAATGATACCACACAAGGAGGAGGGTATTTTGCCTTACGTTCATTATTCAAAATTTCGTTATCTACTGTGATATTCCACTAACTACAGATTTTTTTAATGAAAGAATTTAATTTTTTAGGGCCATCGATAGCTGGTGAAACGAGAAACGCTTTGGGTTTGGGAACAACATAACTGAAGATATTACACGTTACTTTTGTACCGAGAATGCGCTTTTCCATAAGCTAATGACCTTACTTTTCTTCACTTCCTCACTTAATAAATTACTGTTTCAGAATTCTCTTTCAGTTTCGTGTCTGCACAGCATGTTAGCGAGGTGACATTTTGTAAACTCCGCTTTGTTTTGGCATAAGAAGATCATTTTGACCTGGCAACAAGAGAAATGTGTATGTTTTACTGAAAATACGCCACTCACGACGCTTGTCTGAAAATTACAAATGTTTAACAAGCCAAGCGAAAATAAATCTCTGCATTTTCAGCAGAATTCTTTTTAGATAAAACGCAGCATTTTCAATGGGACAGTTTTTAGATACTAACGAAAGTAGAGGTGACAGTTGTTTCTGAACTGTCACTATGCAAGTGTGGGCATAGAGGGGCACCAATTAATATTTAGAAAAAATGTTAGCTTCATATGAAACTTCCTGGCAGATTAAAACTGTGTGTCCGACCGAGACTCGAACTCGGGGCCTTTGCCTTTCGGTGAAATGCTCTACCATCTGAGCTACCGAAGCACGACTCACGGCCGGTATTCACAGCTTTACTTCTGCCAGTATCTCGTCTCCTACCTTCCAAACTTTACAGAAGCTCTCCTGCGAACCCTGCAGAACTAGCACTCCTGAAAGAAAGGATATAGCGGAGACATGGCTTAGCCACAGCCTGGGGGATGTTTCCAGAATGAAATTTTCACTCTGCAGCGGAGTGTGCGCTGATGTGAAACTTCCTGGCAGATTAAAACTGTGTGCCCGACCGAGACTCGAACTCGGGACCTTTGCCTTTCGCGGGCAAGTGCTCTTCCATCTGAGCCACCGAAGCACGACTCACGCCCGGTACTCACAGCTTTACTTCTGCCAGTATCTCGTCTCCAACCTTCCAAACTTTGCAGAAGCTCTCCTGCGAACCTTGCAGAACTAGCACTCCTGAAAGAAAGGATATAGCGGAGACATGGCTTAGCCACAGCCTGGGGGATGTTTCCAGAATGAGATTTTCACTCTGCAGCGGAGTGTGCGCTGATATGAAACTTCCTGGCAGATTAAAACTGTTTGCCCGACCGAGACTCGAACTCGGGACCTTTGCACATGGAATCCTCCTAAATCACAATGGCCCTTATGTCCACTATATGTATATGTGTTTGAGTGTGTTGGTGGGTTAGGGGCGCTCAACGATAAGGTTATCAGCGTTCATACGAAAATTAATACAAACAGATGCGGTTAAAACGTAGAAAAAGCAAGAAAAGAAATAAAAAGCAACGTGAGATAAAATTGCACTCATTGTAACCCATTATCTCCAAGCACAAGGACACTAGCTCATATCATGCGAGGTAGTATCAAAAATCGTCAGATGTTCTAAAACTGTCAATTAAAACGCAAGAGGAAAACTACGAGGGTGAGTCAAATGAAAACCTTAAATATTTTTAAAAATATTATTTATTGTGCAGAAGTGGTACAAAGCTGTATCACTTTTCAACATAATATCCCCCACGCTCAATGTAAGTCCTCCAGCACTTACAAAGTGCATAAATTCCCATAGAAAAACATTCTTTTGGTAGTCCATGCAACCACTCATGCACCGCATGGCGTACCTCTTCATCAGAACGTAAATTCTTTCCTCCCATTACGTCTTTGAGTGGTCCAAACATATGGAAATCACATGGGGCAAAATTTGGTGAGTAGGGTGGATGAAGAAGACACTCAAAATGGAAGTGAACCCAGGTTTTGTCCCCAGAAACGATTCTTGCAAGGAAGTCATGACGTTCTCGTTCAAAGTGCCAAAGAAGTTCTTCACAAGCATCAACACGTCGTTCTCTTATTCCAGGAGTCAGCTGCCGTGGCACCCCTCTTGCAGACACTTTGTGAAACTGGAGCACATCATGCACAATGTGGTGTGCTGACCCATGACTAATCTTTAAACATACTGCAATGTCATTCTGTGTCACTCGGCAGTTTTCCTTCATTATGGCTTCAACTGCTGCAATGTTCTGTGGAGTCTCAACTCGTTGTGCCTGACCTGGACGAGGAGCATCTTCCACTGAAGTCACACCATTTGCGAACTTCCTACTCCGTTTGTAGACTTGCCGCTGTGACAGACATGAATCACCGTATTGAACCTTCATTCGTCGATGAATTTCAATAGGTTTCACACCTTCACTACGCAAAACCGAATAACAGAACGCTGTTCATCCCTGGCGCAAGTCGCAAATGGGGCAGTCATCTTTATACTAATACTGCGACAGTATGTGTGCATCTGCACTATGCTGCCACCTACAGGCCATTCTGCACGCTGTTTGTAGCACGCTTACCAACTTACAGGATAACAGCGAGAAATTTCGAATTGTTATTACAAATTTAAGATTTTCATTTGACTCACCCTTGTAAAATAAATTCACAGGAATATGTGGCTGGATGATCACTTAGAAAAACCAAACCGATGAGCCAGCCATCTTGATAATACGAGGGCGGTTCAGAAAGTAACCTCCGATCGGTCACAGTGCGGGTTGTGGGGGGAGTAGCGACGCCATCTGTGCGTTCACGCACTCAACAGGTCAGTCGGCATCAAGCCGTGGTCGAGTGAACGTCGTACCTGCGCTAGTTTAGTTTTTGTGGCAGTTTGAAATGTGTGCTGCAATAGAAAACCCCGCCAAATGTGAAGTGCGTGCTGTCATAAGGTTTTTTACAGCCAAAGGATATTCTGCAGCAGCTATTCATCGTGAGCTTTGTGCCGTGTACGGACCAAGAGTTATGAGTGAAGGAGTTGTCCGTGAATGGGTACGTTTATTTAAAAGTGGACGAGAAAACGTTCATGATGAAGAGAGGAGTGGTAGACCATCATTGGTGACTGACGAACTCGTTCAGACAGTTGATGCAAAAGTTCGTGAAAATCAACGTTTCTCAATGTCGGAGTTGTCTACTGGTTTTCCACAGATTTCTAAGACTCTCTTGTACGAGATAGTGACAGCAAGATTGGGTTACTGTAAGTTCTGTGCATGATGGGTGCCCAAAATTCTTACCGACCACCACAAAACTCAAAGAATGGCCTCTGCATTAGACTTTCTGTCACGTTATGAGGACGAAGGAGAACCATTGTTAAACAGAATCGTGACCGGTGACGAAACCTGGATTAAGTACGTGAACCCTGAGACAAAAGAACAATCAAAGATGTGGGCACATTCAAATTCGCCTACCAAACCAAGAAAAGCCTCGCAAGATTTTTCTGCCAGAAAACTGATGGCAACGGTGTTTTGGGATGCCAAAGGGGTGTTGTTGGTTGAATTCATGGAACGTGGTACGACCATTAATCAAGACATGTACTGTGAAACAATAAAAAAGCTACGACGGGCTATACAGAACAAACGCCGTGGTATGCTGACTTCCGGTATCGTTTTTTTGCACGATAACGCCCGTCCTCACTCTGCTCGCAGAACAACGGTCCTTCTTGAGTCCTTCAAGTGGGACGTTATCAACCATCCACCTTACAGCCCAGACCTGGCGCCAAGTGATTATCACCTCTTCATGCATTTGAAGAAATGGTTGGGTCACAGCGGTTTGATGACGACGAAGAGCTCAAAGATGCGGTCACAGGCTGGCTCCAGGCACAAGCGGGTGATTTTTATGCAGAAGGAATTTCAAAGCTTGTGAAGAGATACGATAAGTGCCTCAATCGCTATGGAGACTATGTAGAAAAATAGTGCAAAGATGTAGTTGTAAGATGTATATATTAAAATATTTTTATTTAACTTGGTGTATTTTTTTAAATCAACCGGAGGTTACTTTCTGAACGGCCCTCGTACATTAAAAAGGTTGCCATAAAAGTTTAGGGATCAAGTTGGGCACTGCACAAAACTTAAAAAGAGGTACCAAATTTGTGTCATTATCATTTTAAAAAGAGGGCAAATCGGTTGACAGTTGACAGTTGACAGCTGAGCTGCTACCATCTCGTCTGAAGACAAAAGACAGTCTATTGAAATATGGCACACAGTGATTTGCACAGCACAAGTACCATAAATTGGAGGGCCCTCTCGTCAGAGCAAGAACCATATGTCATATGGCTGTGCCCTATGCGAAGACAAATGAGAAGGACCTCAACCTGTGTGCATGGCTGGAAAAGTATGTCATGGCCAAGTTGTGAACTTTACTATATGCAGCATATTATCTGTCATTTCCAACCACCCATCTTCCCAATGAAGCATGACTCTGGAATTCAACATCAAGGCGATAGTATGTAGGGTGATGACACACCGAAGTATCTGAGGATCACAACATGCATCCTTGGCTACTACATCCTTCCCCCCATTTGTTCCCCAAAGCACCCATATGTGCTGACACCCAGCAGAAAGAAACCTTCTTGCCCAACCGTTGTAGTTGGAGGAGAGTGTCCTGATATTGTGGACTAATTTATCTGCTGGGTACTAGCGCTGTGGAGAGGGAAGGGCTTTCAGGGAGTCGGAACAGACGAGGAATTTAGCACTCGCAACACATCTCATCTGCTCCAGTTCTCACAACATCGCACGTAATTCTAAGGCCGAGACAGTTAAGTACTGAGGCAGTCGGATCTCGAGGACACTATGCGGCAAAAGAACAGACCAATGAACAGTGTCCCCCGAGACCCATCCATAAGTGCAGCTACAGCGCTGTGATGCTCGGTTAAAATAATGTGTTAAAGACATCTGCAGGAGTGCAGCCTCATGTGTACTGCACAAAATACAAAATTACATTGGGCCTCTGCAGTAACCACTGAGGCAGTCAGTTAAAATTCTGCTCCACATCAAGTGACTCCAGCACATTCTTCATGTAGGTCCAAAATGGTCTCTTTACTCAGGGGCGATTGGAGAAAAGGCATTCCATAGATGGACAAGCAACAATGTGGTATGCTTGTGAATTGGGAGCATCGAGGAACTTATCCAAGGAGCTTCAGTCAACTTCAGGGGCCGAAAGCAGAAATTCCAATTGCCCAAGTCCTGATTCCAATGATGGAATTATTATGAGAAGTGCTGTTTCCTCCCAAAACTTTCATAAGCTTCTTTCCATTGTGTGCTGGTCACCACATACTGCTGTGGAACATCACAAGTCAGCTTAATAAGCTCAGGTAACAACCTATTTTGAAGCATTATGGAAAGCCTGGTCCACCATGTTCAGTTTGGGAAACCGCAAACACAGGAGACTGGCCCTGGTGTAGCCAATAGTTAACAAAACAGTGGACAAGATTTGCCTGGAACTAGTATGTTACAGGTTGCTGCTGAATACATTTTATTTGAGGCTATTTGAAATTCTGTGAGAAGCAGACAATCAATGGTTTCACTACTCTAATTTTCCTCTCAATATAGCATTTTGTATTCTTGTTTTCCTTTAAGTTTCCTTATTTTTACTTCTACCAGGTTCCTTCTGATAACATCTCCTGGCCTTGCTTGTAATGTCATCTGATTCTACTTCATATTTGTTTCGTTATCTGTGGGATACAAACCAAATTTCTTACTTTTTTTGTAATATTTATAAGACATCTATTCTATATCTACATACAATCTCCACAATCCACTGTATGGTACATGGCGCAGGGTACCTTGTACCACTACTTCCCATTTCCTTTCCTGATCGGATCGCAAATAGAATGAGAGAAAAGAGGCTATCTGTATGTTTGTGTAGGAGCTCTAATTTCTCTCATCTTATCTCCGTGGCTCTGGCGCGAAATATGCATTGGTGGCAATTGACTCGTTCTGCAGTCAGCTTCGAATGCTGATTCTCTAAATTCTCTCATTAGTGTTTCACGAAAACAAAATATATCGAGACCCAGCGATTCACATTATCTAACTCATAATGAAAAAGAACCCCACAGAAAAAACATCATAAAATATATAGTGATATCTGGCTGAATAATTCATTCACCCATGTAACTATTAAAATAATATATTACTTGGCATTATCAGGTAAAGAAAACTTGATATTAATTTCGAAAAATAAAATAAAAAATATTAAAATGGATAACAACGTTTTGTATTGAAAATATCATAATAAAGACTATAAAATAATAATAATAATAATAAAGAATAATAATAATAAAAATATAAAATATCATAATAAAAATATAATAATAAAGAAATATTTATATTAACTGATAATAACAACAATCTGTGGTTTAAGGCCAAGGATGTTCCTGAGATATACTAAAACTAATAATACTTTTAAGTATACTGATTATGAAGACAAAATTACTAAGAAAATTTAAGATCCTCCAAATTGGAGGGCCTGACTTATAACAAAAAAGAAAATACAATTTATATTAGTAAATCTGGTATGAATTCTTTCATTTTATCATTGAAAAAACAAGAAGCCAAACAAATTCATAAAATACCATTATCCATACTTACCCAAATAATTATGTGAATTATCAAATTCCAAAGATTTAACA
Source organism: Schistocerca cancellata (assembly GCF_023864275.1). Classification (NCBI taxonomy): domain Eukaryota; kingdom Metazoa; phylum Arthropoda; class Insecta; order Orthoptera; family Acrididae; genus Schistocerca; species Schistocerca cancellata. The sequence goes on along the minus strand of NC_064627.1, from coordinate 389,050,417 downwards.
TATATTTTATCTCGTTTCTTCCTTAAAAGTTTCTGAACAGGGTATACCACTGGCTATTTTGGCTATCAGTTTAATAAGTCACAGCTGCTAAATACTAACGCAAATTCTTTACAGACGAATGGAAAAACTGGTAGAAGCCAACCTAGGGGAAGATCAGTTTGGATTCCATAGAAACGTTGGAACACGTGAGGCAATACTGACTCTATGACTTATCTTAGAAGCTAGATTAAGAAAAGGCAAAACCGACGTTTCTAGCATTTGTAGACTTGGAGTAAGCTTTTGACAGTGTTGACTAGAATACTCTCTTTCAAATTCTGAAGATGGCAGGGGTAAAACACAGGGAGCGAAATGCCATTTACAATTTGTACAAAAACCAGATGGCAGTTATAATAGTCGAGGGGTATGAATGGGGAGCAGTGGTTGGGAAGGGAGTGAGACAGGGTTGTACCCTCTCCCCGGTGTTATTCAATCTGTATATTGAGCAAGCAGTCAAGGAAACAAACTAAAAGTTCGGAGTAGGTATTAAAATCCATGGAGAAGAAATAAAAACTTTGAGGTTGGCCGATGACATTGCAGTTGAACAGAATGAACAGTGTCTTGAAAGGAGGATAGAAGATGAACATCAACAAAAGCAAAACGAGGGTAATGGAATGTAGTCGAATTAAGTGGGGGGATGCTGAGGGAAATAGATTAGGAAATGAGACACTTAAAGTAGTAAAGGAGTTTTGCTATTTGGGGAGCTAAATAACTGATGATGGTCGAAGTAGAGAGGATATAAAATGTAGACTGGCAATGGCAAGGAAGGCGTTTCTGAAGAAGAGAAATTTGTTAACGTCGAGTATAGATTTAAGCGTCAGGAAGTCGTTTCTGAAAGTATTTGTATGGAGTGTAGCCATGTATGGAAGTGAAACATGGATGATAAATAGTTTGGACAAAAAAAGAATAGAAGCTTTTGAAATGTGATGCTACAGAAGAATGCTGAAGATTAAATGGGTAGATCACATAACTAATGAGGAGGTATTGAATAGGATTGGGGAGAAGAGGAGTTTGTGGCACAACTTGACAAGAAGAAGGAATCGGTTGGTAGGACATGTTCTGAGGCATCAAGGGATCACCAATTTAGTATTGGAGTGCAGCGTGGTGGGTAAAAATCGTAGAGGGAGACCAAGAGATGAATACACTAAACAGATTCAGAAGGACGTAGGCTGCAGTACGTATTGGGAGATGAAGAAGCTTGCACAGGATAGAGTAGCATGGAGAGCTGCATCAACCAGTCTCAGGACTGAAGACCACAACAACAACAACAACATTTTGGCTTTTGTTGTTCATTCTCATTAAAATTTCTTTTCATTTTTTCTCCATCAAATACATTTAATTTATGCACTTGTTCCACATCATATAAATAAAATAATCGTGAAAATGATCTTCAGAACATGATATTACTAAAGTACTAAACTAAACTAAACTATATATAGTTGGATTACAATGAGTAACATCTTCAATTTCAAAAATTTCTGTTGACCAATAAGCTGTATAACTTTGTTCAAAAATCCCTTTAAGTTTACTAACTCTAACTTTATTGCCTAATTCATGTTTCGGTTTAGCATTAGATCCAATGATAACCAGCTTATAATTTTCATCATTAACTTCTATTGGCTCAATTTTTATTACTGAAAATTTTGTATTATTGTATTCATCAACCTGTTTTCCAACTAGTTCAATCCATTTATAATTTCCTTGTAAGTCAAACTTTTTCCAAATATTTCCCTTCAGTGTTCTATTGAATCTAACTACAACAGACGCTTGTAATTGAGTAAAAGTTGAATTATGGTTAATATTACATTTTTCATAAGTTCTTGAAAATACTTATTACAGAATTCTTTACCATTATTTGGATCATAACTGTTTATTAGATCTTTTATATTTTCAACATTCCACCTTTAAACTCTATATATCCTTTATTTACTTTAAAAATGTTATGCACTTTTCTAGCAAATTGTTTAATTAAATTTTCTATTTTTGGATCTATTTCGTTTTTAATTTTTTCTACATCCCTAGATTCTATACTTCCAGTGTTTTGATTATTTTTAATATTTCAAAAAATGTCCATTTGCTATATTCAAAATTTCATTAAACATAATTATCTGACATTAGTTTCAAAACAAATGTACACAAATGCCACAAGTTGTGTATTCGTTGTCTATTACAAGTGAAGATATTTAGCCACTTCTCTAGGTATATTTCCTCCAAATGAATCAAACACAATTTTTTTTGTCTTTAGTCTTGTAATAACAGATCCAGTACAAGCCGGCATGCTCAGATGCATCTTGATTAACTGTTCCAGATTCAAATTCTCTAGGATGATTAGGTAATTCATCAATCATAAAAACACCATGAAAGTATTTCATTTTTAACTGTTAAGCAATTTTTTCTATATCAAAATTACTTAATGCATTAGGATACAAATAATATTAATTATTTTTCGCAATTTTTTATTCCAGCACCAGCTTTCTTTCCCATTGCTAAATTATGTCTTTTTTGTGTTCCTAGTTCATTATCACCATTTTTCTTGTCCATTACTGCTTTGGCAATAACAGCTGCTCCACCAGCTGGTGAACCAACAGTTGCTAGATATGGTAATGGTGCCAATAATAAGGGAAAAAATCCTTCTTCATGTTTTGTTAATGCTGAACCTTTTTTCTTTTTTGTTTGTATTAGATAATTTTTTTCAGAACAGGTATACCTAATGTTAAGAGTAAATTATCACCAGTTTTTTATCTCTTCTTCTTTTTTGAGCATCAGTTGCACAATTATCAATAATATTTAACTGTTCATTATTTAGATTTATTTTAATTAAATTTGGTTTAATTTTGCCACTAGGTAGCAAAGTATAAACAATGCTGAAGTTTTTAATTTAAGCAGGTAAAAATTTTATAATGATTAGTATTTTTACTATCCCCAACCATAGTCATCAAGATCCTAGCGCATACCTAATTGCTCTTTCTATACATAATTCCTGTAACTGTTGTAGAGGATAATTTTTCTGCAACCAATAGATGAGAAGCGATCATTATTTCTGTTGCAGTTAACTGAAGTTGTTTATTTGTTTTATATCTTTTCAGTAAATCTATATTATCTCTATGTGCAATGTCATGTTTTTTGCCAGCTTCATCTAGTGGATTTATTCCTTGATCTCCTTTAGCTAATCTTTCATCTGATTTTGCGCCCCAGACCACAAAATCCATAGCCAGGTTAATGCATTTCAAAATATAATTTAGTAATTAACATGTTAATCAGTCATCTTCCATAATTTTCACTTTCCCAGAATGTGTGTGGCACATTTTGAAAAATCTAATCCAATATGGAGTTCCTTTCGGATTGCTGATAGTAAAATCATTAAATTTATTTGCTAAAATTTATGTTATCGCCAATTTTTCATTATGATAATTTTTGTTTCCAGCTGTTGTTCCTCCATGAATGACTGTTAATCTGTCAATTAAATCTCTAACATCATCCTCCAAATATATTCAATTATTTTTTCTGTGTGTTTTTTATTAAGCCTTCATCTATTTCTGCACCTGAAAAACCTGAAGTTGAAAGTGGTTGTCTTAATTTTGGAAAATAATCTTCAGCTATTTCTTTTATCAAGCTTACACATTTTTAAGCTATATGTAATCTTATTTTATTTGGATTCATATCAGAATATAATGCTCCTGAATTAAATAATGTATCTGCATTATTTGATAAATCAACAGCATCAAATTTTTCATCTGTCTCATTAACAGTAATATGTTTTTAATGGATAGATTCATTAATCCAATATCCTATCATATTATTTTCCACTAATAGTTAATTTACCTAACTCAAATTTTACGGTTAAATTACCAATATGTTAAAATGTACCAAAGCTTTCAATCCAAAGACTTTATCTACATTGTGATTAATATACTTTAAACTTCTTTCACTTACATTTATTTGTCTAGTTTCACCTTCAGCTTGAGCTATCCTTTTCTGTCTTTAATCTCTTCTTCACATTTACTCAACATATTCTGTATTTCTCATTAACTTAAAAAATGTCATACTTATTAGACTGATAATCAGACCATTCATACTTGGCACTTTCATATCCTGGTATATCTTCAGATTCTTCTAAATGTCTATGACAATATGTAATCATTTGTTTTTCAGGCTCTCTACTTTCTTCAGTAGATTTCAGTACATTATCACCTAGCATTTAGCACCAGTAACAGGTTGATCTTGGGTTTTAAATTTTTCATGTTCTGATCATGGTTGTTTTTTCCAAAATCTAAATCCTTCTTTCAACTATTCAGTTTTTTCTATTTCGTTTACTTTTCTAACAACCTCTGGGTCATATTTCAAAAACATTTATTAAAAATAAAAAATCTTAATGAAATATAATTTAATCTATGGATTTATAAAAATTAGTAAGATAATGCATTCTGCTTTTAAATTTCCCCCCAAAAAAGGCAACAACGTGTATCTAGTCCACATTTAGCTTCTCTGCTAGCGCAAGAACAGTTAGTATAATGGTGACCAATTTTTTCTAATTTTTCATTTTCAGTTATATAGACACGAGTTTTTTTTTAAAGTAATTTATATGTTCAAGTAAAATACTAATATCATGGTCTAATAGATTTGCAGTTACATCTTTCAAAGAACTCATTCAATAAGGAAATCTTTTATGGAACAGCTGTATTTCCCATCATTAGATTTCCTAGTCATACCTACTGTAAAATGTCCAAACTCATCATTCCAACATTTTCTTAAAATTCAGCAAATCTTAAATCACAGCCCACAAACTCATGATATATGTGATTTAAATTTGTATCATCTCAGCTAAAGATATTAAAAAATTTAGTTTGTCCCTTACGATTTCCTTTACTATTTTTTAATATGTCTTAGCTAAATGAAAACAATTGTTGTTGTGGTCTTCAGTCCTGAGACTGGTTTGATGCAGCTCTCCATGCTACTCTATCCTGTGCAAGCTTCTTCATCTCCCAGTACCTACTGCAACCTACATCCTTCTGAATCTGCTTAGTGTATTCATCTCTTGGTCTCCCTCTACGATTTTTACCCTCCACGCTGCCCTCCAATGCTAAATTTGTGATCCCTCGATGCCTCAGAACATGTCCTACCAACCGATCCCTTCTTCTAGTCAAGTTGTGCCACAAGCTCCTCTTCTCCCCAATCCTATTCAATACCTCCTCATTAGTTACGTGATCTACCCACCTTATCTTCAGCATTCTTCTGTAGCACCACATTTCGAAAGCTTCTATTCTCTTCTTGTCCAAACTAGTTATCGTCCATGTCTCACTTCCATACATGGCTACACTCCATACAAATACTTTCAGAAACGACTTCCTGACACCTAAATCTATATTCGATGTTAACAAATTTCTCTTCTTGAGAAACGCTTTCCTTGCCATTGCCAGTCTACATTTTATATCCTCTCTACTTCGACCATCATCGGTTATTTTACTCCCTAAATAGCAAAACTCCTTTACTACTTTAAGTGTCTCATTTCCTAATCTAATTCCCTCAGCATCACCCGACTTAATTTGACTACATTCCATTATCCTCGTTTTGCTTTTGTTGATGTTCATCTTATATCCTCCTTTCAAGACACTGTCCATTCCGTTCAACTGCTCTTCCAAGTCCTTTGCTGTCTCTGACAGAATTACAATGTCATCGGCGAACCTCAAAGTTTTTACTTCTTCTCCATGAATTTTAATACCTACTCCGAATTTTTCTTTTGTTTCCTTTACTGCTTGCTCAATATACAGATTGAATAACATCGGGGAGAGGCTACAACCCTGTCTCACTCCTTTCCCAACCACTGCTTCCCTTTCATGCCCCTCGACTCTTATAACTGCCATCTGGTTTCTGTACAAATTGTAAATAGCCTTTCGCTCCCTGTATTTTACCCCTGCCACCTTCAGAATTTGAAAGAGAGTATTCCAGTCAACATTGTCAAAAGCTTTCTCTAAGTCTACAAATGCTAGAAACGTAGGTTTGCCTTTTCTTAATCTTTCTTCCAAGATAAGTCGTAAGGTCAGTATTGCCTCACGTGTTCCAACATTTCTACGGAATCCAAACTGATCTTCCCCGAGGTCGGCTTCTACCAGTTTTTCCATTCGTCTGTAAAGAATTCGCGTTAGTATTTTGCAGCTGTGACTTATTAAACTGATAGTTCGGTAACTTTCACATCTGTCAACACCTGCTTTCTTTGGGATTGGAATTATTATATTCTTCTTAAAGTCTGAGGGTATTTCGCCTGTCTCATACATCGTGCTCACCAGATGGTAGAGTTTTGTCATGACTGGCTCTCCTGAGGCCATCAGTAGTTCTAATGGAATGTTGTCTACTCCCGGGGCCTTGTTTTGACTCAGGTCTTTCAGTGCTCTGTCAAACTCTTCACGCAGTATCTTATCTCCCATTTCATCTTCATCTACATCCTCTTCCATTTCCATAATATTGTCCTCAAGTGCATCGCCCTTGTATAAACCCTCTATATACTCCTTCCACCTTTCTGCTTTCCCTTCTTTGCTTAGAACTGGGTTGCCATCTGAGCTCTTGATATTCATACAAGTGGTTCTCTTCTCTCCAAAGGTCTCTTTAATTTTCCTGTAGGCAGTATCTATCTTACCCCTAGTGAGACAAGCCTCTACATCTTTACATTTGTCCTCTAGCCATCCCTGCTTAGCCATTTTGCACTTCCTGTCGATTTCATTTTTGAGACGTTTATATTCCTTTTTGCCTGCTTCATTTACTGCATTTTTATATTTTCTCCTTTCATCAATTAAATTCAATATTTCTTCTGTTACCCAAGGATTTCTATTAGCCCGCGTCTTTTTACCTACTTGATCGTCTGCTGCCTTCACCACTTCATCCCTCAGAGCTACCCATTCTTCTTCTACTGTATTTCTTTCCCCCATTCCTGTCAATTGTTCCCTAATGCTCTTCCTGAAACTCTCTACAACCTCTGGTTCTTTCAGTTTATCCAGGTCCCATCTCCTTAAATTCCCACCTTTTTGCAGTTTCTTCAGTTTCAATCTGCAGTTCATAACCAATAGATTGTGGTCAGAATCCACATCTGCCCCTGGAAATGTCTTACAATTTAAAACCTGGTTCCTAAATCTCTGTCTTACCATTATATAATCTATCTGAAACCTGTCAGTATCTCCAGGCTTCTTCCATGTATACAGCCTCCTTTCATGATTCTTAAACCAAGTGTTAGCTACGATTAAGTTATGCTCTGTGCAAAATTCTACAAGGCGGCTTCCTCTTTCATTCCTTCCCCCCAATCCATATTCACCTACTATGTTTCCTTCTCTCCCTTTTCCTACTGACGAATTCCAGTCACCCATGACTATTAAATTTTCGTCTCCCTTCACTACCTGAATAATTTCTTTTATCTCGTCATACATTTCATCTATTTCTTCATCATCTGCAGAGCTAGTTGGCATATAAACTTGTACTACTGTAGTAGGCATGGGCTTTGTGTCTATCTTGGCCACAATAATGCGTTCACTATGCTGTTTGTAGTAGCTAACCCGCACTCCTATTTTTTTATTCATTATTAAACCTACTCCTGCATTACCCCTATTTGATTTTGTATTTATAACCCTGTAATCACCTGACCAAAAGTCTTGTTCCTCCTGCCACCGAACTTCACTAATTCCCACTATATCTAACTTTAACCTATCCATCTCCCTTTTTAAATTTTCTAACCTACCTGCCCGATTAAGTGATCTGACATTCCACGCTCCGATCCGTAGAACGCCAGTTTTCTTTCTCCTGATAACGACCTCCTCTTGAGTAGTCCCCGCCCGGAGATCCGAATGGGGGACTATTTTACCTCCGGAATATTTTACCCAAGAGGACGCCATCATCATTTAATCATACAGTAGAGCTGCATGTCCTCGGGAAAAATTACGGCTGTAGTTTCCCCTTGCTTTCAGCCGTTCGCAGTACCAGCACAGCAAGGCCGTTTTGGTTAATGTTACAAGGCCAGATCAGTCAATCATCCAGACTGTTGCCCCTACAACTACTGAAAAGGCTGCTGCCCCTCTTCAGGAACCACATGTTTGTCTGGCCTCTCAACAGATACCCCTCCGTTGTGGTTGCACCTACGGTACGGCCATCTGTATCGCTGAGGCACGCAAGCCTCCCCACCAACGGCAAGGTCCATGGTTCATGGGGGGGAAACAATATATTCCTTTATGTCTTCCTCTAGTAAAACGTTCTCTAACTACATCTTGATTTTCGACAATGAAATAAATGAAATGATCGTATGGCATTGTTGGCCAGGAGGCCCCATGTGGGGAAGTACGGCCGCCGTATTGCAAGTCCTTTTTAGTTGATGCAATTCGGCGAATTGCGAGTCAATGATGATGAAGAACACAAAACACCCAGTCATCACGAGGCAGAGAAAATCCCTGACCCCTCTGGGAATCGAACCCGGGACCACGTACGCCGAAAGCAAGAATGCTACCGCAAGACCACAAGATGTGGACAACAATGAAATTATCGAATACTATAAGTAAATTATTTTTGCACTGATCTAGGGGTATAATTTCATCTTATTTTTTAAATAAGTGTAGTAATCTTCTCATTATTTTTATCTTCAACTTTTTACACCTTTTTATAAATTCTTGATATTTCAGTTGATCTAAACTTTTTGAATAAAGATACAAGTGTTTTATCTTATTGCAATTTAACCATCCTGGAACAAGAATGTAACTATCGATCATTAATGTTGTTTTTGCACAGCCACTTGGTCCTATTATTACGCAACAGATAGAATTTGGTAAAAGCTTAGCATGTTTAAGTTATGGTCTGTTCTCTGGAATTCTTATTTTTGGTTCCCAATCAGTTTCTGTTTAATTAAATAAATTTTTGTTAATATTTAGTTAGTCACCTATTTCAACTGAGTGGTGAGTCATGTGTCTCAAAAAAAGATTGACTGTGCCTGCATGAGAAAGTTATAGCAGTGTTGCACTAGTTGGTTTTTATACATTTCTAACTTCAAATATTATACAAAAAAATGAATTATATTGTGACAGAGAAACAATAGAAATTCCTGTTCGCCAGTTTAGTTTGAAAAACTATTCATTCAAACAAGTCTAATTTACATATTAAAGTGGATGAAATTTTAAACAGAATTATTATTGAGAGAGATGTTAAACTATGTAGGGATATAAAAGATAGTATTGAAAAAAGTGTGCTTGGGTGTAGTGGTCAAACTATTGAAGCTAATGAAAAACGAGTTGCTAATAATGTTCCTAGATTTACTTCATTTGAATTAATCTGCATAAATTTTAATTTATATGAGGGACTGTTTATGAAACATACTGATCATTTTAATTGGGAAACTAATATTATTGCTTCATTCAAGCCTAATGCTGAATCTGGTGGACCAATAATTCACAAATCACATATCCTTCATATATTCCAATTTATGATACTATACAGGAATTAGAAATAACTTCATCTGATGCAATTATAATTTGACTGGTTTCAATGGCGCTACTGTAACAGTTATTTTAAAAATGGGTTAATAAATTTTTATTTTTAATAAATAACGGACAATGTAGAGAGCTACCAGTTCTACTCATTCCATGTGAATGAGGAATCAAAAAATAATCTACATATTGCTAACAAGCACACAGTAATTAAGATAAAATTAGGAGATAGATAGCTTCACCATAATCATGTCACTTGTACATGATCTTCAGTATTATTGTTGCTAATGGAACAGGTTATCCAACTTATGATGGAAAATCTAATAAACAATTACTTGACAATTATGTGACAAAGCTATTTGATTTTATAACTATAAAGAAAGGAAATAATGTTATGACTAGAATAGAGCATACTTTTATTTCATCATTACTTTTGTGGCATTTGACTTTGTCTCATAATGGTAAACTACATATGGAAGGACATATACTTAGTAATGCTAAAGTAAAGAGCAATAAAAATAAATTGCTTCATCCACTGAACATGCTTGATGGTTTCTTTAGGAACTATAAAGAAATTTTATGGGAAGGGTATCTTACTGTATTTTTTACTTGGAATTCCAGTGCTGGAGGTGCTCTTCTTAGATAGCGTGACTACAATGAAGCTAGAGTTGAAATAAAAGATACACTTTCAGAAGAAGGTAAAACTGTGGTAGACTCTATGGAAATTCGAGTACCTATTGTTAAGTATGAAATGAATTATCAGTTTTAACAGTGAGAAAAGACACAGAAAAATCCTAAAAGTCCAATATCTTTCTATGACCTACAAACTGTGGAAGTTGCTGGTTTAGTAACAACAAAATTTCAAGCTAGATTTCACAAATTGGTACAATTTAATAGGATTTTATATGTTTTATTTTGTTTTGTTCTGTTTCAAACTAATCGAAAAAATAACCAGTTGACTGACTGATCATCATATGATCACATAAATATGCATAATCTGTATTTCCAAAATGGAAGGAACAAAACATTTCCTCAACTAGAGTAGAATTTTAACGACCATGTAATTATTTGAAGGCTTATGACGCTTTTCTCGATTTTAAACGAGTTACTCAACTGAATGGAGATCTTGACATAATCCTTATAATTTCATAACAATTTATCCTACATGTGTGATTAACATGACACGTAGAAAAAATACTTTTGCAAGTCAAAAGAAAACAGTGAAATTGGTGGGTACATTTAACGATAAGGTACCAAGAGACATACTTCTCTACATAGTCATGTGTGGTAAGAAAAATCTGAGATGGAACTCTCAACACAGAATACTTACTGAAAAATCTTAATTAGTGGATGATATCTGATTTTATTCATTATATTTTTTTGTAGACAGCCCTTTCCATGTGAATTGTGTTAGCATTTTGGATTTTTAAAATTAGTTTATATTTGGCTGAAAAATTAACTAAAGTCGATCTATTCAGCAGGCGCTGTTTCTGGACGTCGGCTGATGAGATATATTGTGTATCTCCTTTTAACATTTTTAATGTTCGGATAATAAGTTGCCGTCTCTTTATCTAAGAATAGATGATGCATGCAGCTAGCCGCTATCTCTGTGTAATGTCTTGTCTGTATAGACGTGTATCTGTTGCCTTTAAGATCCCTTCACCATCACACATAAATCTATACAGTAAAATAAGGCCCTCCCAGTTCTTGGCTGATCCGTGATAAGACAGGCGAAAATTTAGACTAATGGAGGATTATTAGTATTATCTCTATTTTCATTCGCTCTCTCTCTTTCCCTCCTTTATGTATGTACAGTTTTTAATATAATATTTCAGTACGTGAAATCAGCCAAATAGAATCAATAAAGTCCTTCGTCTTGGTAATCAGCGGCTGGCTTGCTATAAGAGATCTTTACATTTATTATTACTGTTAAACACTGCAGTCAGTCGGGAGAATCAATCGTTTGGACAATTTGTTCCTTTTATGAAAGATTGCGAATTCCAGATGTCTACAAAGACTTTTTGGACGATTTAACACAGACTCAGTGATTGCAGGCTCTCTTCGACACAGCTGAAACTTCCCCACTAATTACAGAGCCAATGTGATCATCAAATGATTCAGAAAAAACTCATTCGTTCATTCACTCCAGAACAAAAAAGTCACAAACCTTATTTGTGGAGGAAATTGTGTATTAAATCCATCTCCATTACATGTCCAGATCTCCGGTGATTCCACGCCTTAATTATTTTCCTTTTACAGTCTCTTTCTCCTCAAACAAACCGCTGGCGGCCCAAATGTTAATTGGCTCGCTTTAGCGAGAAGAAAAGCAGAATATGTATCTCTCAGAAACACGTCAATCCCTCAACAGATACTCCAGAAGCTCTCCTAGTTACCACTCTAACAACAATGGAGAATGCATATATGCATCTCTGTTATTTCAAAGAATAAACGCACTAGAAAATACTTTGGCGTCGTCGAGCTGTCGCCGCATGTATCAGATCAGATAACTTTTCCAAAGTGAATGAATGTGGATGGTTTGATTGAAAATGATTAATTGATGCGTGGTAGAGGGTATTTGCTGTGGGGACATTACATCCTGCCTTGAGTGGGCCTAGCAGCTGAATGGACTCAGAGGCGGTGAGTGACAAGTATTTATCTCTATCTGGCGCAGGCAGAAGGCTGCTCCATGCTATGAAACCACAGTTTTTGGACAGCTTTAGTGCCAGATTTGTTTCAGTAAACCTATAACAGATGTCTCAGTTTTTGTTCTTGAATCAACTTCATCCCTCACATACCAACTATATATGCGATCTGTGAACGTTATTTCCTTGCCCCAGGACCCAGCTGAATAGCTATAGGATTGGTTTGACTGGCCAATACTGTCGTTATTTGCTACTGTCATCCACTGCTCGAGCCCACCCAGAAGAAGACGAGGACATCCACTGTCAGAGCTCTACCATCTATACAAGTCGTTGCCGCGACACTGCCAGAAGAAGGACAATTAGCAGCCAAGTTGCACTCCATCAGTTACATTCAGCATGAAAAAAGCCAGTGGGGTGAAGTGAATTACACAATACATATACTCCAGAGGTTGATCGTTCATTCTTTATAATGAATGTTAGTACCTTTACTGTCACTTCTGAATAATATTTGCTTAATAATGTTTATGTATTTATTACTGTTAGGGATTTTTATTTGTCTATTTTTCCTGTGTGCATTAGTCATACGTAATATTTCACTATATATTTTTAGATATTTGAGTGTATAGTTGTTGGGGGTTTTAGGTTTTTAGGAATACTAGATCGACTAAACCAAGTGTTGTTTCTAATTCCTGATTCCCAACACATAATTCATGTTTGGTCAAGCTTATAGGCTGCCTACAAGACATATATGGTTCTTCCTGGCTGACGCCATACATTCGATCTATCTCTCTATTAACATAATGGCTAGTGAAATTGGAAATAGCGCTGCCTCCTACTTCTTCTGTTTCTTCTTATCTGTCTTGATGGGCATGTTTGATAGTCACTCAATGAACTCAGGAGCAGGCTTAAACTGTTTTCTGAGAGAATTATGTCGCTCCAAATGCCCTGTCCTCAACAATCGTAATTTCCATAAATTGGCATTCTTTGATGACTACATGTTTTGTCAAACTGTTGCTGCATACTTAATTGACTTCAAAATAGCATACAGCTTATTTAATTTTTTCTTGTATATCTAAGACTGCAACAATATCTTTAACCCTTGCATTTAATACCTCGATTGACTTTAAAACACCTCTAACATACCTAATATTAATTATAACTTCAAGTGTTTTTCCAAATTCAAACTGCTTCTTAGTTGCCTCATTTGCATGCCTCACAAAGGTAATACTACTGGTAATATCTTGTCTATCCTTCACAGCAAGTCTTTCATTGAGCAAAGTAATCTAGCCAGTATGGTTCCTGAGAACTTCATTGAACATTTGTATATTCATAGCAATATCTTTCTGGTTCCCACTGAGGGGTTCAATACCATCACTAAACGCTGCAGTTCTAACAGTATGAGTTTTGCTGATCGACTGAATTTTCATGGTGAACTGTTTAATACTTTTGTTGCTATTCCCAACTTTCATATTCACATATGGAGAAATGTTCTGTCCATACGTCCCTCTTCTCTCAGACTGAACTCCTGATAAGTGTGCGAATTCGTCCATGATGTAATTTGTACTAATGTAGATACCCCCTTCGCTGATATACAAGAGAAATTCCTGGAAGTTTCGTCTACATTGGCCATCATTCAGTTTGCCATCACTAACCAGAAATACCTCCTAAGTGTGATTCCAGCAATCCCTGCAGGTCTTTACAAATTCATTGAATGTCATTCCAGTTCCTACAAGTGCTCTACATACACTGAGGAGCCAAAGAAACTGTTACACCTGTCTAATATAGTGTAGGCCCCCCCACGAGCACACAAAAGTGCCACAACACGACGTGTCGTGGACTTAACTAATGACTGAAGTAGTGCTGGAGGAAATTGACACTATGAATCCTACAGTGCTGTCCATAAATCCGTAATAGAACGAGGGAATGGAGATCTCTTCTGAACAGCACATTGCAAGGGCGTCCCAGATATATTCAATAATCGTCATGTCTGGGGAGTTTGGTGGCCAGCGGAAGTGTTTAAACTCAGAAGAGTGTTCCTGGAGCCACTCTGTAGCAATTTTGGACTTGTGGAGTGTAGCATTGTCCTGCTGAAATTGCGCAAGTACGTCGGAATGCTCATTGGACATGAATGGATTCAGGTGATCAGAAAGGATGCTTATGTACGTTTCACCTGTCAGAGTCGTATCTAGACTTATCAGGGTCCCATATCACTCCAACTGCACATGCCCCCCCCACCATTACAGAGCCTCCACCAGCTTGAATAATCCCCTGCTGACATGTAGGAGTCACGGATTCCTGAGGTTGTCTCCATACCTGTACACGTCCATTCACTCCATACAATTTGAAACGAGACTCGTCCGACCAGGCAACATGTTTCCAGTTATCAACAGTCCAGCGCTAATGTTGACAGACGCAGGCGAGGCGAAAAGCTTTGTGTCATGCAACCATCATCAAGGGTACACGATCATATCGATGATGTTTCGTTCAATGGTTCGCACGCTGACACTCGCTGATGGCCCGGCACTGAAAGCAATCACGAAAGGGTTGCACTTATGTCACATTGAACGAATCTATTCAGTCGTCGTTGGTCGTTGGTCCTGTTCTTGCAGGATTTTTTTCTGGCCGCAGCGATCACTGAGATCTGAAGTTTTGCCGGATTCCTGATATTCACAGTACCTTCGTGAAACGGTCGTACAGGAAAATCTCCACGACTATCTCGGTAATGTCCGCTCGTGCGCGGACTGTAACACCACGTTCAAACACACATAAATCTTGATAACCGGCCATTGTAGCAGCAGTAACGGATCTAACAACTGCGCCAAACTCTTGTCTTATATAGGCGTTGCCGACCGCAACGGCGTATTCTGCCTGTTTACATATCTCTTCATCTGAATATGCATACCTACACCAGTTTCTTTGGCATTTCAGTGCATATGTTTTACTTTCAAACTTTATAGTGTGAAGGCAGTAATAAGGTTAGCATTATCCCTCACCAAAAGCTTCAGAATCCTAGAACATATCTGACTCAAATAAAAGACATCCACTCCCGTATGACGACCAAAACGTAAATATTTCCGTATTTGATCTTGGTTTTTCCACTGCAACATCATCAAATATAAACACGATGTTTATCTTTACTCTTTCTGGTGGTGGGATATCGTTGCTTTCGCTGAATGTGATGTATGTTCCACCATCTATGCCATCAGCATATCCTGTAAAAGTTATTTTGGTTGAAATAGCGTTTTTGAAAATACATACATATGCTCAAAGCAGTCATCTGGGTTTATTAGTAATGACTTGATAATATTCATCTTCCTGCAGTCAGATGGACCTACAATTATCACTCTTATATAATGAGGGAGAAGTACCCCATTCTTTTTCTCCTTCCAGTCTTCTGCAGTATTGGCAGGACCAGTTACTTCGTAGTCCTTGTGTCAAGAGTGTTTAACTACTCAGGCAAGGTGACGATTATGTGATAATATTAATATGCTGGTGGTTTTATAGCAAAAATATCTCTATAAATTTTAATTTATAAAGTCTTACAGATTACAGCCAGACTTTTCGCAGTGGTAACATGGGTTGCCGCCAGGTCACTGAAGTTAAGCGCTGATGGGTTTGGATAGCACTTGGATAGATCGGTCACAAAAGTTAACAGCGGCTGGGAGAACAGTCTGCTGACGACATGCCCCTTCATGTCCGCAATCGGTGACGCCAGTAGGCTGATGATAACACAGCAGTCTGTTAGTGCCGTTGGGTCGTATGAGGCCTGTTCGGACGCAGTTTACTTTTATAGATTGTAGGGAATATGTACATGCTTAAACAGGAATGTAACTATATTCCTCCTTATTGCATGTTTGGTTCATATATATTTGTACGAACTGATCCACTGCAGTAGTCATAATGTTGAGCAGTGACTTCTGCTGGATGCTTAGCTTCATGCACAAACTCCATTGGCCTGGTCCACATCGCCTCAAAGAATCTATTCACATATGACTGCCAGTGTAGTCATTCCTGTAGAGTATGTGGGATTGTATCACATAGACTTACTAAATAAAAACTAGACCGCGCATTGGCGCTAGTGTCGCGTCCCCACATTGAGCGTGATAGAAGCCGCCATTTGCAGGGAAACTGTGCGTAAACATGGTTCGTTGGTGCGCCACTTTTAATTGTAACAGTATAATGGAAGCAAAGACAAAGACGGAAACAATGTTACATTTCACAGGTCAGTCATTTCTGGTTGCTTGTTACTTTCTATTTCTTGTGTATGGTATTTTCATGGAGAAATAATATATCATGAGCGTTTGTTTTTGTTTAGGTTTCCCCTTACAAATGATTTTCTAAATCGGAGATGGATGGTTGCTACTCGGAGAGAGAACTTCCAACCGACAGAAAATTGTTTGCTGTCCTCTCTTCATTTTGAAGAGAATTGTTACATGGAAAATTATGTAAATAGATGTCAACTGAAGGACGATGCTATACCGACAGTATTTGAATTTCCAACTCATTTGAAAAATGTATAGTGTCCTGGAAATCGTGCAATATAGGCCTAGGATAAATAGTGTGGAAATACTGTCAGTGTGTATAATTTTGAACGTTCGTTTTCCAGGTTACCAAGGCAATCAAATATATATTAAGTATGAATCAGAGGTAGGTCGAATAACTGCGTTTAGATACTTAACATGTGTTGTCAGGTGGTGATTATACTTCGTAAATGGTCAAATCGTTGATCAAATGTTGTAATCTCAACCACTTTCAGAGGTGCTATCAGTGTGCGAATGAAATTCCTATGGTGTTTAAAGTGATATGGGTTATTACAACTAATCATACCAAAATTCGAGTGTAGACAATACTGTGCTAAACAAAAGTAAGCGTGCAAAATGTACACAGTAATCGGCAAAAAGCAAAGAGGACCTGACAGGAAAATGACGTGAATTAAATAATAATCGTACTGTCTGCTACTTTAAAAGTTTCATGTAATTATCAAATGCAAATAACTCGATGTAAACTCTCTCCAGCTTGTCAGGAAAGAGCCTTACATTCTTAAATTTCGCGTCTCTATGCAGACGTATTTCGGAAATTAGGAAACTTCATTCATGTAAGTATACTTTTCAAATAGACTCGAATACTCAGTACTTTTTTAAACAAACGGTGTGGCAGGGTCTGCTTGTATCACTTGCATACAATACGTTTATGAATATATTCTCTTGCAGATGGGTGCAGCATCTCTCACTAAAAAATTAATTGTTCATAGGAATTCCCCTGCAGAGACTGTATGATTGCCTAATATTACTTGTAGCGACGTCAGGCTTCAGCTGAAACGGATGTCAGTTAATCAGCAGATCGGCCGGCACATGTCAACAGCGTTCGCGCACTGACCACTAGGAGCGCTGTGAGACGCGTTATCCTTGTTGCAGCGCGCGCTCTGTGAATTTAATTTTCTTTGACTTTTTAGTATTCCTGTTACTGTTACGTTTCTTCACTTAGTTACCGAAAAACTGTTAATATTCGTTACACTGGGAATGTTTTGTAATGTTTTTACTGCTGTTATGTGAGCTAAAAATAAACTTCTTGTCTAAATAAAGTGTCGAACAGAATTATGCGTCGCGCGCATCTCATTCTCGCTGCGAAAAAGAACATGATAACGAGATCGCAAGTACAGCGCACACAACTTGCGGCAGTGGTGACCCCGACGTGTTGGTACCACAGGAAATTCGGAAATCAGGTGCACGAATGTACTTCGCCGTGTACCTTTCCCAGTTGTAAGCGACAGGCGGAAGCAATCGCTTCGGACTGTCGGTCGCCGTCCTTGCGTCTCTTTATGACAGATCGCAAGACAGGGCGCAAGTTTTTGGTGGACACGGGTTCCGTCTTAAGTATTTTGCCACGGACCCAGTTACACTGGTATCGACTAGCCACCTCGTTTTGCCTTTCCGCGGCTAATAATTCAAACATCGCGACGTATGGAATGCAGTCCATCGAGTTGGACCTGGGATTACGTCGGCCCTTGAAGTGGAATTTCACCGTGGCGGACGTAAGCGAGCCTACAATCGGAGCCGATTTCTTAGCGCATTATCGACTGCTGCCGGACGTCGCCAACGCCCGCTTAAAGCCTAGTTTACACGACGACATTGGGTTGCGCCACTCCTTCCGTGGAATGAGTTGCACGCAAGTGGTTTCGTATATGACTGTAGACACGGCGGTACCAGTATAGACATCGGTTTCGTCGTTTTGTCGGTCCCTGAGTCGTGTCTGAAATGAAAATTTTGGAAGCTGCACGTCGCACGAGTTTTGTTGGAGTTAAAGATTGTTGCGTGGAATCGCTGCATAAGAAAAAAAAATTAGAAACGTATTTCGATTTGTGACTGGATGAAGAAAAGACGTCAGCTCGGTTGCTCAGCATCCTTACTGAAATAATTTATAATGGAAGATCCAAGAAGTTCTTTTAATTATCTTAGAATGTCACAAGAACTGTTCACGTTTCTGGCCAGCCGGTGTGGCCGAGCGGTTCTAGGCGCTTCAGTCCAGAACCGCGCTGCTGCTACGGTCGCAGGTTCGAGTCCTGCCTCATTCATGGATGTGTGTGATGTCCTTAGGCTAGTTAGGTTTAAGTAGTTCTAAGTCTAGGAGACTGATGACCTCAGATGTTAAGTCCCATAGTGCTCAGAGCCATTTGAACCATTTTGTTCACGTTTCTTCTAAATAGAGTTAATTATGCGATAAGGAATAAAGGTACTGTAAGGCATGAAGCACTGTAGACAGAGCTGAAATTACATATCATATTGCGTGGATTGCAATCGAGAACACTCGGCATGCTATAAAATGCGGTGTAAGTTGGTGACGACGCTTTTTCATTAACACCAACAATTATTAACATTAACAGTAATAATTATTAACATTAACAGTAATAATTACTCGAAGCAGGCCGCATTAATAAAAGAACGGTTTGCAAACTACTCTCTTGAAGATAGTTCTGAACAGTGGTAATATTTCAAAATTCTAACATATGTGAATGGGGAGCACTGCAGCGACGTTTTAAATAGATGAATCTTGAATAAAGAATGCAGCTTCTTGAATTTTTATAGCCTACCTTCCTGTCAACAACATTGCTTAACAAAGACTTTGGCAAATCGAACGATGGCATTTCAGTCTTGTAGACGAGAGCATTGCCACAGCTAAAAGTACACTTGCCTGTATTTTTTCTTAATTCAGTTGTATATGTGATCCTAACTCAATAAATTTTGCCCTGAAGCTCAGATATTGTCAAAGCATCTATGTTATGATCGCACATGATGGTCTCAGCGGCAGCAATATGTTGCTTATTTTTGCAATCAGCATCACTGAACTCCCACAAACACCTATTCAAAGCATAGATATCCAAAAACCGAACACTATTCTCCGTTCCCCACTTCATATTTCAGTTTGTCTACACTCTACGAACACACATAACCTCAAAAACTCAAGGAACTAGTGTCCCCAAAGTTGGAACACACCGAAAGTGTTTAGCTTCACCAACGAGTTGCGCAAACGCGCGGCGCGCATGCGCAGTGGCCGATAGCGCAGTTGCCTGCAACCTAGTGTCGTCGTGTAAACTAGGCTTAATAGACAGCGCCACGGGAGTATCTGCCGATGGGTTCTGACGTAGCGCGGCAGCATACGACGCCAAATTGATCCACTCGAAGAGCGATGACCACGCCTGACTTCCAGGACAATTCCCAGCTATGACAAGGCCTCCTGGGGCCCCACAAAAGATATGTCACAACACTGTACACTATACCAATACTATCGGAGGCCCTCCGATTTCGTGTAGACCCAGGCGTCTTGCCCCTGACCGATACGCTGTCTCCAAGGAGGAATTTAATACAATGTTGAAGGAAGGCCTCATTCGCCCGTCTAGCCCCACGCCCCCGCCCCCCCTCCCCCCACTTAGTGCCAAATAAAAACGGTGCATTGCGTCCTTGTGGTGATTACCGAGCCTTGAATGCTAGGACAATACCAGATCGAAACCCTGTTCCCCTTACGCACTATGTGGAGAAAAGGTGTTTAGTGTATTAGAATGTGCAAAGGCATTTACACAGATTCCTGTTGCCGAAAGAGACATTCCGAAAACGGCCAACATAACGCCATTTGGTCTGTTCAAAATCCTGTTTATGACGTTCGGATTGAGAAATGCTTCCCAGACAAGGCATAGATTTACAGATTCCGTTTTGCAAGGGTTGCAGTGTTGTTTTGCGTGTCTTGATGATATACTCATCTTCTCAGCGACCCAAGAAGAACACAAACAGCACCTAATTGATGTATTTAAACGCCTTGACGAACATGGAGTAGTGTTGAACACCTCAAAGTGTATTTTTGGCCAGATAGAGGCTACCTTTTTAGGCCATCGGATTTCATCAAAGGGATCACTGCCAATACCGGAGAAAGTAGAGGCTGTATTGAGTATTCCACGGCCAGAAACTGCTGAAGAACTGCGACGATTCTTGAGGGTCCTTAATTTCTATTGACGTCACCTACCTCAAGCGGCAGAACTCCAAGAGCCTCTTACCGCAGCTTTAGCTAGTCCTAAGATTAAAGGCAAAACGCCGATATTGTGGACACAGTCGATGGAAAACGTGTTGGAAGCGGCCGAGAAAAGTATAGCAGAGGCAGCCCATCTGGAACATTCGGCTTTGGAAGCACCTCTCATGCTGGCAGTAGACGCTAGCCAGATGGCGGTGCCGCCTTGCAACAATATGTAGACGGTGCCTGGCGGCCTCTCGCTTTCTTTTCGCGAAAGCTATCTCCTGCGCAGCAACAATGGAGCGCGTACGACCGCAAATTGTTGGCGATTTATGAGTCCATTAAATATTTGTGTACACAGTTGGAAGCTAGAGTTTTTGTCATTTTTACAGACCATAAACCCCTCACCCATTCCTTTCGGCAAAATAATGACAAATGTTCTTCGAGACAATATAATCATCTGGAGTTCATCGCACAATTCACTTCTGATGTATGGCATATATCGAGAATCTACAATGTCGTTGCAGACTGTCTATCTCGGGTGAGCAGTATCACGAAGATTAGAATTCGCACAGCTAGCCCAAGCACAGGAGTCTGACCTGGAACTTCGAGATTGTTTACAAGATGCCACGTCTGGCCTTCAGCTTCAGCCAGCTAAAAACGCAAAGCTATATTGCGAGGTTTCAACTGGGAAAATTCGTCCATTCGTTCCTACTGCGCTATGTAAGCAAACCTTCGAAAGTCTGCATAATTTACGTCACCCCGGTGTGAAGGCAACAATTAGACTAATAGCTAGCAGATTTGTGTGGCCTGGAATAAAAAAAGACTGTCGCACATGGGTTCGCGCATACGAACAGTGCCAGCGCAGCAAGAATTCTCGCCATGTCTCTGCACCGGTGGGCAAACTTCCAGGCGCAACAACACGGTTTGCCCCTATTCATATTGATGTAGAAGATCCGCTGCCCCCTTCAGAAGGACAACGTTACCTACTGACAATAATGGACCGATTCACACGCTGGAAAAAAGCCATACCAGTAGATAACATTTCTGAGATGCTAGCCACTGCATTTGTGTCACACTGGATCGTCCGTTTCGGTTGTCCACTTCATATAACGACGGACAAAAGACGCCATTTCGAATCTGACCGATTTGCCCAGCTAAGTAAATTTTGCTGTGCATCACACAACAACAAGTTACCATCGTGCCAGTAACAGCATGATTGAACGTTGGCAACGACCGCTTAGGCTTCCCATGGAGTTCGTGGACCCACACACAATTTCGTTGGACGATGTTAAGGCACCAGTATTTGTTGCCCATCTCAGAGAAACGCTGGCGCAGATCCGACCGTGACAAGCATCGCGCCATGGTACATCGCAAACATTCATACACCGAGAGTTACGAACCTGTATACATGTAATGTTGTGAGTAGAGGACGTCGAGCCGCCACTCACACCGCCATATACTAGTCCACATCGTGTCGTCATTAGAGGTGACACAACCACAAGATGAATGCTGTTTCACCGGCCGTGGTGGCCGAGCGGTTCTAGGCGCTTCATCCCGGAACCGCGCGCCTGCTACGGTCGCAGGTTCGAATCCTGCCTCAGGCAAGGATGTGTGTGATGTCCTTAGGTTAGTTAGGTTTAAGTAGTTCTAAGTTCTAGGGGACTGATGACCTCATATGTTAAGTCCCATAGTGCTCAGAGCCATTTGTACCATTTGAATAGTGTTTCCATTGATAGGGTGAAACCAGCGTTCGTCCTACTGGACTCTTCACATTCACGTCTGCAACGCAATCAGGCAAAACCTCCGCCCGCCACCCAGCAACCTCACCGGCTCCAATTAAACGGCAAACGCGTTCCGGACGACGGGTACACTTCCCAGCACGCTTCAGGGACATCACTTCCGGCATCATCCAA
The DNA here is from genome assembly GCF_023864275.1 of Schistocerca cancellata. Lineage (NCBI taxonomy): Eukaryota > Metazoa > Arthropoda > Insecta > Orthoptera > Acrididae > Schistocerca > Schistocerca cancellata. Next base: position 389,027,878 of record NC_064627.1, on the reverse strand, counting down.
GGACGGCCCTCCGCTTTCCCCAGGGGGGCTAGTGTAGCTATGTCGGGCGTCAGCCCAAACGGATGTCAGTTATCAGCTGATACAAGGTTACTAAATAATAAGGTTGGGCAGTAAGCGCTCTGCTCTGCCATTGGCTGGCTTAGTGATGTCAGCGTGGAAGCAAGTGCTCACAAGCAGACGACACGGCATGAGCGTTTACGTCAAGTTTTTGGCGAAAGATTTTGTTTATACCAGAATTGAGATGTCTAAACTGCTTTTCTGCTGCTAAAATATTACAGTTAAAACTGATGAATTATATTCTTTCGCAGCTTATGCCTCACGCATCGGTAAAATATCAGATCACAACCACACTGACACACACTTGAAATTCGAAACCTCGGCTCAAATAAATCAGAAACTATTCATTTAATCGTATTGAAATGAATTTACTTAAGAGCTCGAAGTTGCACACACTTGTTTGTAAGAACAGCATTCCTTCTTTCTAAAGCTGCTATAGTATTCATCAAAGTAACTTTATCTGTGCCTGAAAAAAAAGAACTGTCATCTGTACACGTGCTCTTATTATGATGTTTCTTATTTGGTGACAGCTTTTCCAGAGTTTCCAGAGATCTCTTATGTAGTTTTCGTTTCTTATACCATTTGGTTCTGTCTTCTGTTGTGGGTGACACATTGACAGTCGCACTACTGCATGGCAAATTGCACAAAGGAACTCTATCTGGCTTGAGCATTCTTTTTTGGGGCAAATTAAGCAATTCAGACTGTAAATCCCATAAGTAATCTGTTTCTGCGAAATGGCGAGAACATATTCGTGCATGCGCAACATTTACACTGTCTTTCCTACAACATTTCGACAACCATAGTTTTTGTAATGTTTCATTACGCGGGAAACTGTGATACATTTTCCCTTTGTGCTCCAGTTGTTGGAAAAACAGCCCGTAACAGAACAGCCTGGCATTGTAAAAATTAATTTTCTCACTCACTTGTAGATTCTCCAATAAGAATTTCACAGGACGAACCATAAACTATAGAGCTGGCGAATACAATGTTGATCCCGCTGTCCACTATCGCTAACTATTTCAGTTCCGAATCAAATATCAATTACAGCAAAAACCGTTAACACTCCCGAATTCCGAATGTTTCCGCTGTTGACTGAGTACCTCAGAAGAAAGAACTCAATCAAAATACTCCTTCAAACACAAAACAACACAAGAAAAACAATCACGCACAATTCGAATGTGTGCTGTTTGGCACAGCTACTTCCACCGTGACGTCATGCGCACAACTGAGAAAACACATTGCTTTCTGCGCATCGCTTTCTGCGCCCCCCTGAGCTGATAGACCGGCGCATGTCAATAGGATTCGCGCGCTGACCATCAGGAGCGCTGTGAGATGCTTCCTTATCGAGAGCCTGTATAGGGAGAGAGTGGCCAACCGGACAATACGGCGGCCATTTTTCTGCCAAACTGCGGGCGTGGCTTTCGAATGGCCAGTAGTGGAGCAGTGGAGTACACACTCACCGAATCAAAAGCACAAGGCAATATGGCGAAATCATTAGTTAAATGCCTTTCTTTACAGCTATAATATACTCATAGTAGCCTACTACCTACAGCACAGGAAAATTTGATACAGTGGCTGTAAAAATTATTCGTTACGTGCATTTATCTCCTTTAAAGTTCGTTTACTAGACATATTGCAATGAAAGTAACACAAATAAAAAAATATTGTGTATAGCATTTGTTTTGTATCGGAAGTGCATAATGCTAAAGATTTAACGTACCTGTATTATGTCAGATGAATGAAAGTCGAAAGCAGTTGTTTACTTGTGACATGCAAAAACTGTGAGATGTATTAGTACTTCTCGTCACATCCACAAACTTTTTACATGTCACAAGTAAACAACTGCTTACGACTTTCTTTCATATATAAATAACAAACGAAAAAGATTACAAAAATCAGGTAATGTTAAATGTAGGCTACTGTAATAACGATCAAATATAACAAGAAAACTACCGTATCCCTTCTACCCCACAGTAAGTTGTTGTTGTTATGGTCTTCAGTCCTGAGACTGGTTTGATGCAGCTCTCCATGCTACTCTATCCTGTGCAAGCTTCTTCATCTCCCAGTACCTACTGCAACCTACATCCTTCTGAATCTGCTTAGTGTATTCATCTCTTGGTCTCCCCCTACGATTTTTACCCTCCACGCTGCCCTCCAATACTAAATTGGTGATCCCTTGATGTCTCAGAACATGTCCTACCAACCGATCCCTTCTTCTGGTCAAGTTGTGCCACAAACTTCTCTTCTCCCCAATCCTATTCAATACTTCCTCATTAGTTATGTGATCTACCCATCTAATCTTCAGCATTCTTCTGTAGCACCACATTTCGAAAGATTCTATTCTCTTCTTGTCCAAACTATTTACCGCCCATGTTTCACTTCCATACATGGCTACACTCCATACAAATACTTTCAGAAATGACTTCCTGACACTTAAATCTATACTCGATGTTAACAAATTTCTCTTCTTCAGAAACGCTTTCCTTGCCGTTGCCAGTCTACATTTTATATCCTCTCTACTTCGACCATCATCAGTTATTTTGCTCCCCAAATAGCAAAACTCCTTTACTACTTTAAGTGTCTCATTTCCTAATCTAATACCCTCAATATCACCAGACTAATTCGACTACATTCCATTATCCTCGTTTTGCTTTTGTTGATGTTCATCTTATATCCTCCCTTCAAGACACCATCCATTCCATTCAACTGCTCTTCCAAGTCCTTTGCTGTCTCTGACACAATTACAATGTCATCGGCGAACCTCAACGTTTTTACTTCTTCTCCATGGATTTTAATACCTACTCCGAATTTTTCTTTTGTTTCCTTTACTGCTTGCTCAATATACAGATTGAATAACATTGGGGAGAGGCTACAACCCTGTCTTACTCCCTTCTTAACCACTGCTTCCCTTTCATGTCCCTCGACTCTTATAACTGCCATCTGGTTTCTGTACAAATTGTAAATAGCCTTTCGCTCCCTGTATTTTACCCCTGCCACCTTTAGAATTTGAAAGAGAGTATTCCAGTCAACATTGTCAAAAGCTTTCTCTAAGTCTACAAATGCTAGTAACGTAGGTTTGCCTTTCCTTAATCTTTCTTCTAAGATAAGTCGTAAGGTCAGTATTGCCTCACGTGTTCCAACATTTCTACGGAATCCAAACTGATCTTCCCCGAGGTCGGCTTCTACCAGTTTTTCTATTCGTCTGTAAAGAATTCGTGCTAGTATTTTGCAGCTGTGGCTTATTAAACTGATTGTTCGGTAATTTTCACATCTGTCAACACCTGCTTTCTTTGGGATTGGAATTATTATATTCTTCTTGAAGTCTGAGGGTATTTCGCCTGTTTCATACATCTTGCTCACCAGATGGTAGAGTTTTGTCAGGACTGGCTCTCCCAAGGCCGTCAGTAGTTCCAATGGAATATTGTCTATTCCGGGGGCCTTGTTTCGACTCGGGTCTTTCAGTGCTCTGTCAAACTCTTCACGCAGTATCGTATCTCCCATTTCGTCTTCATCTACATCCTCTTCCATTTCCATAATATTGTCCTCAAGTTCATCGTCCTTGTATAGACCCTCTATATACTCCTTCCACCTTTCTGCTTTCCCTTCTTTGCTTAGAACTGGGTTTCCATCTGAGCTCTTGATGTTCATACAAGTGGTAGGCCTACTAAAAACTGTCTCCAAGAGTACCTACAATTATTTACTACGAACAATGTTTCAGCTACCACAACTGCGGAAAACGTGCTTACAACTTGCCTGCACTGTCAACAGTCAGGCAATAATACTGAAACCAAAATAACAGCTAGTGTTTGGATTCGGAACAACCAAATGCAGCACAACCTGGCATCGTTTACGAACGTCTGCAGAACGAATTACAGATGTCAAAAACAATACTGTACAATTACTAACGTGTTTACTTCAAACATGTAGGCCTACCGACTTCATCACAAAACGCTTCATTATTTCCACTCGTATTTAAGATCGCAAACGCTAATTACGTACTAAAAAACGATATACAACTAAATCGAACATGCTTGCACAATGCATAACAAGTCTCTCAATAATTCAAAGACATTTTAATCGTTTCCAAAAGTCCTCTGAACTTAAATTCAACTCAAAAGCACGGCGAACATAGGAAGCGCGAGAGACGTTTGGCAGAAAAGTGGCGCCAAAGTTAATCAGCCAATCACAGGCAACTTCACCTGTGGCCACTCTCTCTGTATACAGGCTCTCTACTTCCTTCTTGCTGCAGCGCGCGCCCCACAAATTTAATAATTTGCTTTGACTTTTTAGTATTTCTGTTACTGTTTCCTCACTTAGTTGCCGAAAAACTGGTAATATTCGTTGCACTGGAAATGTTTCGTAATATTTTTCCTGCTGTTACGTGAGCTAAAAATAAACTTCTTGTCTAAAGAAAGTGTTGAACAGAATTATACGTCATGCGTATCTTATTCTCGCTGCCAACAAGAACACGATAACGAGATCGCAAGTACAGCACACACAACTTGCGACAAGCTTGAGCAAATCCAATAAACATGGCTGCAGTGTGCATTGAAGCACTGCATAAATGAGTCCACTCGTCTGTGGGTAATATGAGTTTTGTATCGCTATGTATGGATTTTTGAAAACCAGCAGAGGGTAAAACTCATGACCGAACATCGTCCCCACTCTGATGCGTTTCCTGTCACTAGTGCTCAAAATAATTGTTGCATTAAACAACATTACCTTCATGTCAGATAGTTTTCCATACCTGTGTAGACAAATGAATATGGATTACATATATATTTCTGTTACCACATTATACAACAGGCATCACTAATATCTACATATTGCTGCTGACATGTTCACCCTCTGAGACCTCTTATTCGACTGGGTGGACATTTCTTCAGCCAGTGCTCATGAGTATCAGTGTCTACATCATTTCTGCTCTCTGGTATACATTCTCTGCTTTCAGGTACTCAAGAAGAGTATGCTGGGCTCTTCACATACTTTAAAGCTGTCGCTCATGCCATTATGAACAAAGGTATAATACTTGATGCTAAACCTGATAAATGTAGAGTGATAATGTTAATTCTTAATTTAAGTAAGGGTAGTGAAAGCATACCACAAATTCTGAATACTGAAGCATCAGACTGTACTTTGAACACTTTCATTAACTCACTACTGAGGGAGAATGATGACTGCACAACTATGGTGTTTTCAAGAAATCTACTGTGTCCAGACATTCTGAGGATTCTGTAAATAATGATTCCTGAACATATCTCGATGCTGCAGCAAGAGGACTATGAATTTTGACATGAAGGGCGAAGAGGAAGACGAATATTCCCTGTTTGAGTGGCTTCACTCTAAAAATGTGTGTAAGGTACTTCTTGACATTTATTTGAAACTTCCAGAAAGGACTCAAAGTTTGAATGTAGTTGACTATTATTTGTTTTATAGACCATTGATACCATTGCTATGTCATATTTTACACAGCTTTTGATGGCTACCCCATGTGTTTCCGAGTCATGTGCTTATTTATAAGTATGAGCCTTGTTTAAACATTATGTTTTGAATGTGCAATGTCAAATTAATGGACCTCCTCCTATTGAAATGCGATTTGAAGGCTGTAAAATGCAAGAACAAATAAGATAAGTTTTCTCCATCTAATTTTTTTGTTTTATTTAAAAAATGGTCTGCCACTGTAGCTTATTCCGTTTGGTAGTGACTATTTTGTTCATATCAAATACCTTACATTCTGAGCTCCAATCGCTGCCCATCTTCATGAACTTTAAAACTCGTATTTGAGTTGAAATAAAACAGAATTTGATAAAACAGAATTTGTGGTAGAACATCATTTATTTTCACATCAACAATGACACAGTGGGTGCTGTAAATTAGAGGTGGGCAAACTTGTTCATCCTTGGGAACTAGTTCACTGGTAATCGTTCTTTTCTGGGAACTACTCATTTTTACTTTTTTACCGATCGTTTGTGCATGATATATGGTTTATAAGAAAAATTTAAAATTAGTAGCATAGGTGATTGGACGATGCAGGGCGCCAAAAGGGAGCACTTGCCTCCCCCTGGAGATTTGGAGTGTAGAGTTTTTATTCATTACAGAATTCTCACACACTTGTAGAAGTAATTTCTGTAATTCTCACACACTAGTAGAAGTAATTGCTGTGATTCTGCAAAATCTCTCGTTTAGGTATTGTAGCATTATATGGCTGATTGCAGTGAAATAATACAGGGTTACGCACCAAAAACGGACTCCAAGCACAGACTGCTCGCCAATTACGCATGATTGTTGCCTGCCACGAGCACATACAACAGCAAATAGATAAATACGTAATAATTAGGCGGTAAATAAATAACAAGCTAATGCAAGCAACAGCTTCGAAAAAATAGATGAAATTGGTGGCCAACAGAGAACAGTCTAGTATTCAGAGCCGATTTTTCGTGTGCCATCTTGTACTGAAATAATACTACAGAACTTATCATATTCTCTTTACAAAATATGACACCAGACACTCAATCATGGAGCATGGGCTTCATTCGTTACGTCAGTCTACCTTCCATAACAGTGAATATGCTACTTTACCTTGGACGAAAAAAGACGGAAAATAGCCGCTCTTGTGTGCTGCGCTGACTTCCTTTACTGCCTTCTTCGAAGTATAAGTGTTTTGTTGGGTATAAGGTATTTCCCTACTGTTGTGAAATCAAATTCCCCGTCACTGACTTCTTGATATAATCAGCAATAGCGAAAGGTAGCACTTCCTGGAGCATTATTTTATTTAACAGAGTGCTATGAGCATTCTGCTATGTCTTAAAATTTGTTTTCTGCTTTGTCACTTTCAAGAAAAATTTGTCAAAGTCTCTTTATGACTGATTCATTTTCTTTGTAACCATTAGTATTCTCATTTCTGATCGTTTCTTACTTCAGATGTTTCACTTTCGGTATCAGTTTAACATTACGTGATAAAAACATCTTTTCTAAATATTTTGCTGTTTTATTTCCTAACTTATTGGTCATTTTCTTGAATACATGTAAAATGTAGTAGTAAAATGATATAAATTTGCAGTATCAACTTCCACATTCAGAACAATTTTAATAACACAGAAAAATTTAGTTCAAAAAATATAGTCATAAATCTATCTTAAAAAGTATGAAAGTAGGGTGCCTATAAGAAGTACAAATATTGAGTGGATATCCATCGTTGCTCAGAGAGATAATGAATTCTTTGTGTGGTGTCCAACAATTAGTTCTTGTGGCAAGACACATCTCAAAAGCGATCATTTAATTTAGACCAAAAATGGCTATTTTACTGTCTTGGCTTCCCTCCCTGAAAAATTTTTGTGGACACTCATGACTAACACTATTGCACCCTACAAGTCCTGCATTTTAGAGTATTGGATAAAAATTATAGAAGCAACTTCTTAAAATTTCAATTCGTAAATGTCACTTTATCATGACACAGACTCATTTTCAACAAAAAAGTATTACAGGTAATACAAAAATTGTAATGTTTCAATAAATATTTTACTTTCTCTAAAGTCATGTGGGATCAGAAATCATAAGCTATAAAAAACGAAAAAAAATTGGTGGCTTGAGCAAACGAAAATGATATTAGAATTAACTCAAAGTAATCCAAAGGAGTACCAACGAAAACTGGAATGTGAAAATGGTACAGGGGACTATTTAGATAACTTCATTTCACTTCATTTTAAAATTTTATTATTTTAAAAGCTTGTAGAAGACATACATACGAACTTAAACATTGCCATTGATAAATATACTTTCTGAAACTTTTGAGGCCCCAATCGACTCCTTTTTTCAATCAGTGTTTGTCCTGCTTTCGAAAATACTCTCTCTGTAAGTACTGAACTCACTGGTACGCACAGTCTACTTAGGACCAAAGAATATAAATGTGGGTAAAAAGTCTCCTTTGTTCCCACCACAACAGAGGATCACCATACCTCCTGAGCAACCAATCATAAATGTATTTGTCCATTCATTTCAATTACAGCCATAGTCTTAGAATCGTAAGTTTCTGTTGTTTTTGCCACTTCATTGTCGAAAGCTTGCCACAAATTAAAAATTGTTAATGTTGGAAAAGATGATTGGGAACAAAGAAAAATTCTACCAAGATCTCTAATGGTTTTTGTACTGACATGAAACAAGACTTCAGAGCTTCCCCCAGTTGTAAGATTCTCTTGACTGCAGACATTAAAGACAAATATCTAGTTTCAGAGCGTGACAAAAGTTCTCTATAGCATGCATCCACAAATTCACAAAATCCAGCAAGTTTTGAAGTTCTGACTGTGTGCATGGAACAGCAGCTAAAAAGTTTCACCACAATTAACTTTTATATAGACAGTGTTATGTTAAATGTGTGCTGGACAACCCACACCTTCCAACGGGGGTCTCTTGTGCTTGGGGACTACAGGGTCATCACCCCTCATAACTATGCTGGACACTTTGCCTGTATCAAGAAAGATAACATCTACAACATCACTATACAAAATATACTCCTGCTCATAAATTAAGTATAATGCTGATATGTGGTGAGGAAACTCTCTGGTGGGCGGTTTGTGGCTCTAATTCACCTCGGAGTATGACCATGTGGTGCATTTGACCTGTGGTCGTCGGACGGTGGCACTGGCAGCAGTCCACATACGCAGAGAGAGGTGTGTTGGTCCATATCAGAGTACGGTGCAGCCGTTTTCAGACGTGCTAATGGTGACTGTGTGTTTAAAATGGCTCAAAAAACACATATTGATGACATTATGAGGGGTAGAATACTAGGGCGACTAGAGGCTGGTCAAACACAACAGGTCGTATCATGGGCCCTCTGTGTGCTACAAAGTGTGATTTCAAGAATATGGCAAGGATTACAGCAAACAGCAAACGTTATCGATATCTCACCTTCAGTGCCCGTAGATGGCCACGGAGAGCTGCAGGTAGCCTTGCTCGGGACCTTACTGCAGCTACTGGAACAGTTGTCTCCAGACACACAGTCTACATACGACTGAACAGACATGGTTTATTCGCATGGAGACCTGCAAGGTGAATTTCACTGATCCCTGGTCACAGAAGAGCCCATAAAACCTAGTGTCAAGAGGACAGTACATAGTCATTGGAACAGTGGTCCCATGTTACGTTCACAGACGAGTCCAGGTGTAATCTGAAAAGTGATTCTCGCCGGGTTTTCATCCGGCGTGAACCAGGAACCAGATACCAACCCCTTAATGTCCTTGAAAGGGACCTGTATGGAGGTCATGGTTTGATGGTGTGGGATGGGATTATGATTGGTGCACATACACCCCTGTGTGTCTTTGACAGAAGAACTGTAACAGGTCAAGTGTATCAGGATGTCAATTTGCACCAGTATGTCTGCCTTTTCAGATGTGCAGCGGGTCCCACCTTCCTCCTGATGGATGGTAACGCACGACCGCACCGAGCTGCCAGCGTGGAGGAGTGCCTCGAAACAGAAGATATCAAGCGAATGGAGTGGCCTGCCAGTTCTCTAGACCTAACCCCATCGAGCACGTCTGGGATGCTCTCGATCGACGTATCGCTGCACATCTTCAAACTCCTACTACGCAGCTCTGACAGGCACTGGTGCAAGAGTGGGAGACTATACCCCAGCACCTGCTCGACCACCTGATCCAGAGTATGCCAACCCATTGTGTGGCCTGTGTACGTATCCATGGTGATCATATCCCATACTGATGTCGAGGTACAGGCACAGGAAACAATTGCGTTTTGTAGCATACGTGTTTCGGGATGGTTTTCTCAACTTATCACCAATACCGTGTCGTGTGTGTTCCCTATGTGCCTATGCTATTAGCGCCAGTTTTGTGTAGTGCCACGTTGTGTGGCACCGCATTCTGCAATTATCCTTAATTTATGAGCATGAGTGTACATACAAAACAAGATGTGGAAGTGCAGTATCCCTATTCATGTACTTTTGTTGACTGAATGACTCACAGAGAAGTGAGTTGCTCGACCATCTAAGTGAGTAGCTGTAGACTGTTCTATGACAGGTCAACACGGCAACGATTTTTCGAATATCGACAGCATCTTATTGCGTCTGACTGCAGCATGCAATGTGTCATACCGTGGCACACCAGTTTCATAAACAACCATAAGATGTTCACTAGTAAAGGTCTCACAGCAAACGTCAATAGTGTAATGTTACTCGTTTTTACACACCAAAATATAATTATTATGTTGAGGGATGACTCCCTCTGCTGGTTATCCAAAGGGGTGGGTCATTTACAAGATATGCTCTAACAAGGGAGGGCTGAATACCCTCTTGAAATTTATTAAAACACTGAAAAATGCTAGAACAGTTCTCTTTTATTATGTAGAAGAGAGATGGATATTGTTCAGAGACAAGCACTTTTGTCTTACAGTATCATCTACAGAGGTAAAAAAAGTTTCATCACTCAGAAGAGAGCGATACGCTTTGCAAGAGGTGTGCATCCACGACACCTGTGCGGGAATCTGTTCCAGAAACACCAAGTTTTTACAATCACATCTCAGTATATATTCTCTCTTGCATGTTCCATCGATAAAAACATCCCTTTCTTCAAAACCAGTAGTGAATATCATAGCTACAATATAATGTCAAAAGAGGACTTACATAATAAATAGTCAAATTTTACTACTGTACAAAAAGGAGTAAACTATTCAGGCAACAAAATTTGCAATACCCCACCTAGAAATATCAGAAGTCTTGCTCTTGAAACACCAAAATTCAAGAGCAAAATGAAGGAGTAGCAGATACAAAACTCATTCTATCCAATTAATGACTTTTTAGTTCAAATGAGCAAGTATTTATGTAGCTTTTTACTGTATAAACCAGAGAGCCATTCGTGTAAGCATAAATGTTAACTATTCCTAATATCAATGACTCACAAAGTATGTATAAATATTTTTTCTGCTCTTATATTACGAAGTAGTATTAGTTGCTACGATTTTTGTCATGAATGAACAATATTGTGCTGTATTGTAATGTAAATGTTGCGATAGTACGACTCATTCCATATAAAACACCAAAATTCAAGAGCAAATTGAAGGAGTACGTAATACAAAATTAATTTTAATCAATTAATGATTTTTTAGTACAAATGAGCAAATATTCTTGTAGGTTTTTACTGTATTAATGAATGAGCTTTTTAATGCAGCTATTAAATGTAGACTCTCTCGAATATGAATGACTCACAACATATGCATAAAAATTATTATACCTGTCCCTGTGTTGACGTAACATTAGTTCCTAACTTTACGGTATATTTATAATTTTTAGTTTATGGGCCGTCTGACTACAACTGAATGAAAGGCAATTTTCGTGCCATGCGCGTTTCGCCTTTATTTTCTGCAAGACATCTTCAGTGGCCGGGAATATGGTCATATTTTTGCTATTTAGTTTACATTCTTTCAATGTGCCAATAGATTATAAACAGTTCTGGTGACTGGTTTTTGATATTATGTAGTAATGTTTTAAACTGTACTTACAGGTTGCGTTGACAATTTTCTATCTACTACGCTCCTGTTCCGGTTTTGGTGTTGTTCCTCTTCTTATAAGTGTCAGATGGTCCATAATGTAAAAATTATCAATATACCGTAATATTACACGCAACTGAGGAAGACAGGACTACAGAAGTTGAAGATGATGGTTGCTACGATTTGTATCATGGAGCGCCCATATTGAACTCTTCTGTACTGTAAATATTGTGATAGTATTTATTTATAGTGCTTATTGAGATCAACGGAACCCGCAATGAATAAAATAAAATAAGATGTTTTTTGTGCATTTGTAGAAAGCAAATGAAATATCGACTACATAGAACGATACCACAGCGTTATATCGATCGTAAATATCGATCAATTCTAGGCAGAATATTGAAAACAATTTCACGTGTTGTCACAGTTATGGAGTGCAACCGAGCGCGAAAACAGTGCAAAAGTATCTTGTGTTTTTGTTCGTTTCTTGTGGTTAGAAACGAAAATAAGTGTAGGGTTAGTTTTACAAATTACATAAATGTAAACACAAGGTTACATAAAAAATAGTAGGCCAAATTAATATATAATTTCTGTATTTGCATCCTAGCTGCAATGTGTGAACCGCTGTTTTCGTGAAGAAGCCTTATTTTGTTGTTATTTGTTCAAGAAGCAATGTTAAGTGATGCCGAGAAATTTATCTGATGCGTGTTGGAGCAGTGATGACAGCAGCTTCGGATGGGTAGATATGGAAGATATAGAACCTGCTGCGTCCAAGAAAACTAATACAGTTGAAGAGAGGATTTCAGAAACTGAAGACGATTCTAGTGATGATTCTGACAATACACAGTTTGACTCTGAAAGTAAGAACAGGCCCGTACTAAAACATGAACGAGAGCAAAAAGAGAACCAGAAAAGAAACGATCCAGTATCCACCAACATATCACAAGGGCGAGTTAAAAATGACGTTAGTGAGGATTCTGACAGTACACAGTTTGACCTAGAATTTGACAACAGACCTGTAGTGAAAGATGCAATAAGGTCAAAAGGAAATAATCCATTGAATGTAAACGGGGACCAATTAAAACACCATGAAACTAATAACTCAAGTAACCATGAAACTTCAGAAAACAGTGCTTCTGCGGAATCTGGAAGCGAATCTAGTGATGACAGTGACAAAAAGGAACTGAAACCATTTACAAAAAGTCTACTAGTTAAGAAGGAGAGACGTTCACACGTATTGTCAGACGACAGTGAAGTTGATTCTTCACCTTTGAAAACAAGGTTGAGGGTTAAATCAGAGTCAGGAACAACACAGCAGACTACAAAAGGAGACAAGCATGTCCCATTGATAGAAGGTGTTCTCTTAGACACTGTACAACCATTGTCGTTAGATATTGGTGATAATGAAGATGTATGGATTGTGCAGTGCCCTAATGAAATGTCAGAAGCAACGTTGAAAGGAAAAACATTGAATTTTAATGGAATTTCTTGTGCAGAACAGTTTGAAGGCAGTGTGTTAGTGACTGCTAATACAAAGCCAATGAATCTCCTGCTGCCTAAAAGTCCATTGAAACTTACAAGTCTAACGCCAGCAGGACACATCATTTTTAAAGAGAAGGTACTGTATGAATAAAAATAGCACTTCTTGATGTTACTGTCCCAGAATATTATTATAGTGATAATTGTGTGTGTTGATAATTATAATATGGCATATAAAGTCACAGTGGAATAGTTAACTGTTTTTTAACAATAATCCATTTGCATTTTTTCGTATGTTATTCTTTTGCTCAAAATGCAGGCAGTGTTGTTGGTTTAGCATTAGAATCATTAAAGTTAGGTAACTTGATTGCAAAGATCCGAGGCAGTACATGGCAATTAGTAACAGTACACAATTAAAATGTTTTCTAGGGACTGTGATAATAATGTGTAGGAAACTGAGTAAAAATTGCTTCCAGCTTATATGTTGTGAAACTATTATGGTTGGAAGCTGGCAGCTTGATTGTGAGTTGGCGAAACCAATGGGGGTATTGTGGCACTTTATTTTACAGGTCCAGCTTGATCACACACACTTTTACACTTCACAATTGATTGTTTCATCTACTGCCATCTTAAGATAAAAAAATATTCTCATTTAGGTATCAACATCAAATTATACATGTAGGTACATTGTGTTGGGGCCGCTCCTGTTCCTTATTTATATAAATGATATGCCCTCTAGTATTATGGGTAGCTCTAAAATATTTCTGTTTGCTGATGACACTAGCTTGGTAGTAAAGGACGTTGTGTTTCAAGTAGTGCAGTACATGACCTCAGTTCATGGCTTGTAGAAAATAAACTAACGTTAAATCACAGTAAGACTCAGTTTTTACAGTTTCTGACACACAATTCAACAAAACCTGACGTTTTAATCTCACAGAACAGGCATATGATTAGTGAAACTGAACAGTTCAAATTCCTAGGTGTTCAGATAGATAGTAAGCTGTTGTGGAAAGCCCACATTCAGGATCTTGTTCAAAGACTTAATACTGCCATTTTCACTATTCGAACGATATCGAAAGTGAGTGATACTTCGACACGTAAATTAGTCTACTTTGCTTATTTTCATTCACTTATGTCATATGGTATTATGTTTTGGGGTAACTCTTCCCATTCTAGAAGGATATTTTTGGCTCAGAAACGGGCGGTTTGGGCAATAAGTGGTGTGAGTTCACAATCCTCTTGTCGACCTCTGTTCACGAGCCTGGGTATATGTATATTCCTTATTGTCGTTTCTTGTTACCAGTATTAGTTTATTTCCAACAATAAGCAGCTTTCACTCGGTTAATACTCGGCAGAAATCAAACCTCCATTTGGATCGGACTTCCTTAACTCCTGTGCAAAAAGGTGTGCAGTATACTGCTGCATCCATTTTCAATAAGCTGCCACTTGAATTCAAAAATCTTCCACGTGCTTTCAAATCGAAACCGAAGAGTTTCCTCATGGGTCACTCCTATTCTGTCGAGGAGTTCCTTGAAGAATTAAGCTGGTTCTCATTGTATTGCTGATAGCGTTTGCTTAAACTTATGGACTGATTTTCTTTCAGGTTCATGAACATTTATTTTTATCTGTTATTACTTTTATGTTGTAATTTAATGTACTGACATGTTCCATGACCTTGGAGATTTGCTCCTCAATTTGGTCCTATGGAACTTGACATGTAAATAAATAAATAAGTACCCTGGTCGTAGTGACTGACTGATCTGTAGCTTAGAATGTTTGAAAAATATGGCACTGATAACACTTTATGGTCACCATGTTGCTTATGGTGTGTGCCTCATGTTTCCTGCAGCACAGACCAAAGTTGATGACTCATTTCAAATAGGCCTATTCGTCTTTATCCAAGTACTTTAGAGAAATATGCAGTAACAATATTATGTAAAGCTTATAACTGAATATGCAGAAATGTCTTTAGAGATTTTGGGATTCTTATGTCTTGCTGTCAATCCATTTGCTCCATAGTGTTATTTGTGATTAACTAGTGAATCCACTGTGCTTTACAGGTAGGCCTACCTAAATATGTATGGAAATTGGATGTACATCCTAATCCTCCCCCCCCCCCCCTCTCTCTCTCTCTCTCTCTCTCTCTCTCTCTCTCTCTCTCTCTCTCTCTCTCTCTCTCTCTCTCTCTCTCTCTCTCTACCTATCTCTATCTCTCTATCTATATCCATCACCTTCTCTCCTGTCTCTCTGTCAATCTCCTCATGCCCCTGTCTCTCTCCATCTCTTTCTCGCTCTTTGTTCATCTCCTCCTTCCACTTCTCTCTGTTCTTTCCACTCCCCCCCCCCCCCCACCCTCTGTCATCTGTCTTCTCTTCTCTCTGAGATCTCTAGGAGCTGGGAGTGGCTGTGGCATAGGAACAGGCCAGATTATTACCTATATTTGAGTGGATGCAGAATGATACTTTGGGAGGCTGGGAAGGATTGTGGGTAGCACATTCCATGTTTACAAGCGTGATGGTAGACAGTTGAAGCTCTGTCAAAGGATGTGGTTTCAGATGTTCCAGTACAGGATTGTACTGGCTGATGGAGGTGCTCCTTTTCAGCTATTTCTTGAAGGTAGTGCAAGGATTGAGAGTGTGTGAGGACCTGATGCAGAAAATTTGCCTGTGGACTAGGTGTGAGGAATACTGTCAGTCTGTGAAGGCCTTAGTGAGACCTTCAGCATACTGTGTAGGGGAATTCTCATATCTGCAGGTGCACTGCCATAGAAAGTCAGAGTATGGGAGTAATTTTTAGGTGTGGGAGAGATGACAGTTGTCAAAATCTATGTATTGTTGGTGGTTAGTGGGCTTGATTTGGACAGAGGTATGGATGGAGCCACCAGAAAGGTGAAAGTCAGTGTGGAGGAATGTGTCTCTTGGGGTTGAGGAGAACCAGATGAAGCATATGAGTGAGAAACTGTTAGGACTGTGAAGGAATGAGGATAGTGTGTCTGGGCCTCAGGTCCAGATCATGAAGATATCACCTATGAACTTGAAGCAGAAAAGGTTTGTGTGGTTTTGAGATATTATAAGGAAGGCTTCCTCTAGACGACCTTAGGAGGTTGCTATGCGGGTGCCTATGGAGATGCCACAGTGGCTGTGTATTTACCCTCAGAAGAGAAGTTGTTTGTGTGATGATATAATAGTTAGATGCATGAGGAATGAGGTGATAGATTTGGGACCAGAAGGACAGTGGGAGAGGTTGTTTTTGATAGCAGAAGGACCATGGGCATGGGGGATGTTTGTGTGTAGTGAGGCAACATCAGCAGTTATTAATAGGGATCTGGTGGTAATGGGATGAAGAGGGTGGAGAGCCAGTGAAGGAAATGTTTTGGTTCTTTAATATTAGAAGCTAGGCTACACACATTTGTTTTGAAGTGTTGGTTGACAAGAGTGGAGATTCTTTCACAGTAACCAGCTACAATGGGGTGTCCAGGATTATTAGGTTTTTGGATTTTGGGAAGCAAGTAGGTGACTATGGGGAAGGTCATTTGAGTGGGCAGGGAAATAGTTTTGCCATAAATATTTGGAGATGGCCCTACAAATTTGAGTAGGGATTAAAGGTTATGTTGGACTTTTGGTAGGAGAGGGGGAGGGTCAAGGTTGGGTACTGGTATGAATTGGAAGAGGCAAGGTTAAGTGTCAGGATTAGGTTGGTTTTTGTTGGAAGGTCTGATAGCAAAACGTGTTTCCACTATGTAGGATACGGGAAGGAGGAGATTAGGTCTGAGTCCAGCACGAGTGAATTTTTGAGTGTGGCTGAAGGTGATGCCTTTGAATAACCCTAAAACTTATGTAAGATTGAAGCTTTTTGGTGGATAGGTTGAAAACACCATTTTAGGTTTGTTTAGGGTCTGCATTTTGTGAAGTGTTGGGAATTTTAGGGCTTTGGCAGAAAAGAAGAGGTAGACTGTGTCTGGGTGCTGTGAGGGTTTGACTAGGGGATTCACTGAGGAGAAGAGGGAGGGTGGAATAGGTATTGATGAGTAGTGGTGCTCCAAGGTGGGAATAGATTGTCAATAAGTCTTATAATGTTTGGAAGTGATATCTGCAGTGCTCTTCCAGATGTTGAAGAGTGAGAGTTTCAATTTGGGATATATGGTTTTGGTAGTTGGGATTGCACAGTAACAGTATCTTGCTGAAGGAGCAGATGTCATCCAGAGATAACTGTATCATGGAGGTTTGTTTCTGTAGTATCAAGTAAGTTAGGGTCACAGACTGTCAGAATGAAAATCTGAAGTTCATTGTGAGAGGAAGTGTGGCATTCAGAGAGGGATGGTTAGGCCATTTGGGGAGATTCCATGGCTTGGACGTACAATGCTGTTTAGTTAAGGTTCCAAGTATATCTCATTGGCAATACTGTTCAGGAATGGCTCAAAGGCAGACTCAGCCTTTTCTGAGGTCTCAAAATGATATCCACAAGTGACTCTTTTTTGCAGTGAATATGTAGTGCGTAGTGGGGCGTTACCAAATAGTTTTATCTTGTGATTTCGGTTTTACATATCTTATGGAAAAGAATGACCATGAGAGCAGTTGTTTTTTATTTTTTGTGACAATGATTTTGTATCAGCTGGTCTGCCTCATGTATCGTTATATACAAATGGTTTATAAAAGTTAAGCTACATTCATATCCAATGATGGCACCTTCAGTTTGTTAGTACATCTTCGTATTTTTGTGGGATGTTGACTAATCCATCTTTGAGAAGAGAGATAAATTGTATTGATGTAGAAATTGGATATAGAGTGAAATAGAACTATGTTGATTTAGCATGACCCACTTCTCAAGACATTGCCATTTTCCCATAATGTAAATAGGCATGTTCTTATGGTGAACAAAATTCTGAAAGTGCTTGGTTTTTTTTTTATGCTTCCCCAGAATTGTTTGTAAACCAGAGAGAAGTGTCCACCAGTTTTCCAATATGTTGCATATTCCATAGTGATTTTAGTGACTTAATATATGTACTCTCTTTGATCTAAGTGCACACCAAACTTTTAGCCACACCCCTAGCTTCCTTCACATTTTATGGGCGTAGTGGGAGGGTTCAGAAAATGTGACTGTCCATTATCTTCAGGTTAAAACCTCATTTTTTAGCTTTTTAAGAGCATTTTTTCTGAAAGTAAACCCAGCAAGCTTAAAATGCTGAGCATTTATTTTCTGAAAATTCTGATGTATCATTGTAACCATGAGTACTTGCAGGTAGGGACATATGATATCCTCTTCTTTCAGTCTCAGACAACAAATAAGTTTTCTTCTGTAATGATTTTTTGCTGAACATTTGAACTATGTTTCGCCTCCAAGACAGTTCCGTTTGCGTCTGGGTTTGCCTGCCCAACACAAGAAATGTAAATGAAGTAGTTCTCAAACATGCAAAATTTAAGCATACGATTTAAGTTCGAGTAACAGAATTAATAATGAAGTGGTTCAAATTCTTCTTTCTTACCTCCCTAGACCAAATACCTTTGTTATTTGCAGTTATTCTATGTTTATGAGAAGTTATCATGCATTTTGTGCTGTGCATCTGATCAGCCAATTAATTTGAAGACACTGGCAGTAACTTATCTGTCAGTTAAATTTTTCTCAGTAGATTTGTTGAACATGTGGCTCTTGGATTTGTTGCAAGCTGGCATTGTGTAAATCATACAGTACTGCACTGAGACAACTACTCAATGTCTTAGGTTAGTTGTGCTGGTGACTGCTGGAAAGTTCATGTAGTCTCAGTGAAATATTGTGAGACTTACACACTGTGACTTTGTGGCAGATCCAAAAAACCATATTTAAAATAAATACAGAAAACTGCAAACAGTTGTTATGTTTTCAGTGTAATAATTGGCAGCATTAAACCATACTTTTGTCCTACACACAGCTCAGCAACGTTATTTGAGAGACAGTGCTTCCATAATCAGGTTGTAAAACTCATGAAGTAAAAGGCCAAAAATCCAAAAAACAGTTGTAGCACTGATAAAATAAAATGGAACAGAAATGAACTGCACTATGGTTCCTTGTCTTAGATTAAAACTGACAACTGCTGTCAGCGGCTGTCCCATCTCAAACCGCACACTGCACCAGGCCACATCCTGCTGATCTGCTGAGTGCTCCAGGAGTGCAAAGTTGATACTTCTGTAAAAGTCGGGGGGTGGTTG
Organism: Schistocerca cancellata; assembly: GCF_023864275.1. Lineage (NCBI taxonomy): Eukaryota > Metazoa > Arthropoda > Insecta > Orthoptera > Acrididae > Schistocerca > Schistocerca cancellata. Next base: position 389,008,670 of record NC_064627.1, on the reverse strand, counting down.
TCGTGAACTGACATGTCTGCGGTATTTTTGCGTAAGCGTAAGTGTAACTGTTGGCTCAACCATAATGCTGTTCTGTTGGTTGCCCACATTTTCCTCTTTTCTTAAGTCTGCGGTCATCAACCTCTACCTTTTTCGTCTGAGAGGCATTGAAAATTTGTAACTATGTACCTGCCTGAAAATAATTCTGCAAAGGCTTTAATAAATCTCATTCCAGTGTCATTATCTTGCACATTCAGAATATTGACATGCTTTTCTTAATAAATGGTGATTCTTCCAGCAATTCGAGTTTCCTCCCTTTCTTTTCTGTGTGAAATTTCCAAGTCATCTTCCGTTTCCCCAAGGGTACGGCCTGTGTCACATACATGCTACACTACAGTTGATTTCTCATAGTTACTCATTCTGACTGCATCTTTATTTTCTGGTATCTGATCAGAAATGTTCTTCCCATCTGTCCAATATACTTTGCATCACAGGATGCAAGTTATCTATCTTTTTACTAATGTCATGTTTCAGGTTGTATCTTGCTTGATTGTTTGGCTGGAATACTATTTCAACACTGTGTGGTTTAGAATGTGAAGAGTGTTACTATACCACTTTTCATATTTTCTTCACTTTTCCTCTCCGTTCTTATTACCTTTGCACAGAAATTTATTTACAATTTCTGCATTGTAACTGTTATTAACCAGTATCATCTTGATGGTGTTTAGTTCTCTCTATCCTTCCTGCTCAGTGGCATGTTGACAGCCCTGTGCACTAAACTACAGAAGGTAACTTCTTTATAAGCCTGTGGATGACATGATTAATCAGGAATCACAGCATGAGTTGTTGTGTTTCCAGTAAAATGCAAATGCTTGCTTATTGCCGTGCCTTTAAATGTTCAAATCAAGTTATTTCAAATTGGTGTCAGTGTTATGCTCCACAGTAAACTTAATGTTTCTAGGTGCCACACTGAACTTTTCTTTCTTCCTTTCTTTCCTCCGCCCCCCCCCCCCCCCCCCCTCAAAGAACCAACGTCCAACAACAAAGTATTGTGTGTGGTGTAATGTTTGTAAAGAAACAATTTCATGCCAATGGCTTGGTTGCACAATAAAACTTCATCATTGAGGTCGTTGATAAAAATAGAAATAGTCCCTGAAATGGTGGAACCCAAAGGTAAACCATGTTTTGAGTATGGTTTTTTTTGTGACCTATAGTCCAAAGACTATTTGATGCATCTGTGCATGCTACTTTATCCTGTGCAAGCCACTTCATCTCCAAATAACTACTACAACCTACAGCCTTCTGAATCTGCTTACTTTATTCATCTCCTGATCTCCCTCTGTGATTTTTACCTCAAAAACTTGTGATGTCTCAGAATGCATCATATCAACTAATCACTTCATTGAGTCAGGTTGTGTCACAAATTTCTTTTCTTCCCAATTCTATTCGGTATCTCCTCATTAGTTACACGATCTACCCATCTAATGTTCGACATTCTTCAGTAGCACTACATTTCAAAAACTTCTCTTCTTGATTTGTGTAAACTGTTTATTGTCCATGTTTCACTTCCATACAAGGCTACAGTCCATACAAATACTATCAGAAAAGAGTTTTATATTCAAAACTTATGATTAAAAATGAAATAGTTAAAACTGTAATGATCTGTAAAAATTCAGTGAATGGAAATGGTCTCTTGCCATGTAATTTTGCTGTATTTAAGAAAAAAAATTTATGATAATTTTGATTGTTTCCTTAAACCAAATATTGGAATTTAAATTCTTAACATCCATTGAAACCAAATAGGAAGAGTCGGTGACTGATTTGAGTCGGTGACTGATTTCTCCTTAATTTTGTAAATCAGAGTCATACTATTTCTCACCAAATAGTTGTTCTCAAAGATGCAAGTTTTTTTTAAGAATTTTTTGAGCAATATAGTTTTCTTATAGGCTGGGCTGATTCTACAATTCACTATTAATTTAGGTGCAGTTGAATTCATACTTAAGTACTTCTTTTTTGGTGGTGGTAACTAAAGGACTTAAGCTTAGTACTGAGCTGCCGTTTAACAAAAGGATGGTGAAGAAAATGGTCATTCTCAATCAAATGACAACATAAGTTGTCAGATTAAATAATAATAAAATCAGTCATGTCAGCCAAAAGTAGCTAAGCATGTTTAAACAGAATTGAACAAGCAAATAAAAATAATGAGGCTAAAACCAACCAATTAAGCATCAGCTCCATAAATACAAAATTTACTGAATTTCTTCCTAATGAGTGCTGAAAAAGATTATGCTTCAGTATGAATCCAGCTGGACCTTAATTACGGTCACAGCTGAAAATATGCCATCCAGTTTTTCCAGTAGTGAAAGACAACGATACTGCTTCACAGAATTCACTTACACCATTGAGAATAAGTATTTGTTCAGCAATACTGTGGCTCCAATTAATGAAATTAAAGAGAAACCAGTGATTGACTCTTCCCATTTGATTTCACTGTATATTAAGAATTTGTACCCCAATGTTCTGTTTAAGGAAATGATCAAAATAGTCAGAAGAAATTTCCTTAGATACAGTGAAATTTATTGGCAAGAGACAATTGAATTCACTGAACTTGTACAGCTGATTACATGTTTTAACTTTTAATCATATATTTTATATTCAAAATGATTGTTTAGTCATGGGGTCCAGCATTTCAGGGATTATGTCTAGAAGATAGTTTTAAAGCCTGACCAAGCCAATAGGTAAAGTTGTTTTTTTTACAGATGTTGATGGTACTGAGGAAGATGTAGAAGAAACAGTAAAAAAGTTAGACGTCCGTAGAAACATTTAGTTTACTGTGAAGCATGAAACTGGCACTAATTTGTAACACAACAAATTGAACGTTTGAAGGCAGGGCAGTGAGCGAGTGATTATCATTTACTGTAACTGACAACAACTGCTGCTGTGATTCCCAATTACTTATGCCACCCACAGGCTTATAAAGAATCTTCCTTCCGTAGTTTAATGCACAGGGCACTTAACATGCCACTGAGCAGGAAGGATAGAGAGACGAAACTACACAACATCATGATGATTCCAGTTAATGATGGTTACAATGTAGAAATTATAAATAAATTGCTGCACAAAGGTAATAAGAACAGAAAGAAAAAGTGAAGAAAAAATGAAAAGTGTCAATATGTCCTATTATGGAATGTCTCGCAAAAGATTGCCAACATTTTTAAACCACATGGTGTGAAAGTGGCATTCCAGACAGACCATCTGGTGAGGTATAACCTTAAGCATGATGTCAGTAAAAAGATAAATAAGTTGCATCCTGAGATGTAAAGTATATTAGACACACAGGAAGAACATTTTTGATTGGATACCAGAAAAATAAAGATGCATTCAGACTGAGTAACTATGACAAAACAGCTGTTGCTAATCGTGTATGACACAGGCCTTACCCATGAGGAAATAGAAGATGACTTGGAAATATTACTCAAAGAAAGGAAAGGAAGGCAACTCGACTTTCTGGGAGAATCGCCATTTATAAAGAGAAACATGTCAATATTCTGAATATACAAGGTAATTACACTGGAATGAGATTTTGTAAAGCCTTTGTAGAATTATTTTCAGCCAGATACATAATTGTAAATTTTCAATGCCTATTCGACGAAGTAGCTAGTAGCTGATGACCATAGACTTAGAAAAAGAGAAAAATGTGAGCAATCATTGGAACAGTATTATGGTTGAGTCAACAGCTGCACTTGTGCAATAATTTTGCATACATGTCAGTTCACAGCAACTCTCCGACCTCTGCAGAACCATCAACTTTGCACTCCTGGAGCGCTCAACAGATCAGCAGGATACAGCCTTGTGAAGTGTGTGGTATGAGATTTGACGGCCATTGACAGTTTTTATGTAAGACAAGGACCTATAGGATAACAAGTTTTTATTGTATTTTATTTTATGAATGCTGCAATTGGGTTGTAGACTTTTTATCCATTTAATGTCATGAGCCATGTTCTACAACCTGGTGACGAGAGATTGCCTCTTGAGATATGTTGTTCAGCTGTGTCTAGGACAAAAATATGGCAGAATGCTACCAATTCTTACTGTAACATCAACCATATATTCAGTAGTGTGTGTGTTGGCTATAGTGACAGGGCAACAAAAATAAGATAGCATGTCTATTCAAACTTTATGTACTATTATTAATTATTTCTTACACTAGAAGCCTCGCATTTTATAGACTTTGTTTGTGAATTATTGTATAAAAATAACATATTCTCTGTAGAGAGATTAGGTCATGCATAAATCCAAGAGAAAGGTGAAACTTTTCAACCTGGTACAGACATAGCCCCCATGAACCATGGACCTTGCCGTTGGTGGGGAGGTGTGCGTGCCTCAGCGATACAGATGGCCATATCGTAGATGCAACCACAATGGAGGGGGTATCTGTTGAGAGGCTAGACAAATCTGTGGTTTGCTGGTACTGCAAACGGCTGAAAGCAAGGGGAAACTACAGCCGTAATTTTTCCCGAGGGCATGCAGCTTTACTGTATGGTTAAATGATGATGGCGTCCTCTTGGGTAAAATATTCCGGAGGTAAAATAGTCCCCTATTCAGATCTCCGGGCAGGGACTACTCAAGAGGACGTCATTATCAGGAGAAAGAAAACTGGCCTTCTACGGATCGGACCGTGGAATGTCAGATCCCTTAATCGGGCAGGTAGGTTAGAAAATTTAAAAAGGTTAAAGTTAGATATATTGGGAATTAGTGAAGTTCAATAGCAGGAGGAAGAAGACATTTGGTCAAGTGAATACAGGGTTATAAATACAAAATCAAATAGGGGTAATGCAGGAGTAGGTTTGATAATGAATAAAAAAATAGGAGTGCGGGTAAGCTACTAAAACAGCATAGTGAACACATTATTGTGGCCAAGATAGACACGAAGCCCATGCCTACTACAGTAGTACAAGTTTATTTGCCAACTAGCTCCTGCAGATGATGAAGAAATTGATGAAATGTATGATGAGATAAAAGAAATTATTCAGGTAGTGAAGGGAGACAAAAATTTAATAGTCATGGGTGACTGGAATTCGAGAGTAGGAAAAGGGAGAGAAGGAAACATAGTGGGTGAATATGGATTGGGGGAGAGAAATGAAAGAGGAAGCCACCTGGTAGAATTTTGCACAGAGCATAACTTAATCATAGCTAACACTTGGTTCAAGAATCATAAAAGAAGGTTGTATACATGGAAGAATCCTGGATATACTAGAAGGTATCAGATAGATTATATAATGGTAAGACAGAGATTTAGGAACCAGGTATTAAATTGTATGACATTTCCAGGGACAGATGCGGACTCTGACCACAATCTATTGGTTATGAACTGTAGATTAAAACTGAAGAAACTGCGAAAAAGTGGCAATTTAAGGAGATGGGACGTGGATAAACTGACTAAACCAGAGGTTGTACAGAGTTTCAGGGAGAGCATAAGGGAACAATTGACAGGAATGTGGGAAAGAAATACAGTAGAAGAAGAATGGGTAGCTCTGAGGGATGAAGTAGTGAAGGCAGCAGAGGATCAAGTAGGTAAAAAGATGATAGCTAATAGAAATCCTTGGGTAACAGGAGAAATATTGAATTTAATTGATGAAAGGAGAAAATATAAAACACAGTAAATGAAGCAGGCAAAAAGGAATACAAACGTCTCATAAATGAGATCGACAGGAAGTGCAAAATGGCTAAGCAGGGATGGCTGGAGGACAAATGTAAGGATGTAGAGGCATATATCACTAGGGGGAAGATAGATATTGCCTACAGGAAAATTTAAGAGACCTTTGGAGAAAAGAAAGCCACTTGTATGAATATCAAGAGCTCAGATGGAAACCCAGTTCTAAGCAAAGAAGGGAAAGCAGAAAGGTGGAGGGAGTATATAGAGGGTCTATACAAGGGCGATGTGCTTGAGGACAATATTATGGAAATGGAAGAGAATGTAGATGAAGATGAAATGGGAGACAAGATATTGTGTGTAAAGTTTGACAGAGCACTGAAAGACCTGAGTCAAAACAAGGTCCCGGGAGTAGACAACAATCCATTGGAACTACTGACGGCCTTGGGAGAGCCAGTCCTGACAAAACTCTACCATCTGGTGAGAAAGATGTATGAGCCAGGCGAAATACCCTCAGACTTCAAGAAGAATGTAATAATTCCAATCCCAAAGAAAGCAGGTGTTGACAGATGTGAAAATCACCGAACTATCAGTTTAATAAGTCACAGCTGCAAAATACTACCGTGAATTCTTTACACATGAATGGAAAAACTGGTAGAAGCTGACCTTGGGGAAGATCAGTTTGGATTCCATAGAAATGTTGGAACACGTGAGGCAATACTGACCCTACGACTTATTTTAGAAAATAGATTAAGGAAAGGCAAACCTACATTTCTAGCATTTGCAGACATAGAGAACGCTTTTGACAGTGTTGACTGGAATAGTCTCTTTCAAATTCTAAAGGTGGCAGGGGTAAAATACAGGGAGCGAAAGGCTATTTACAATTTGCACAGAAACCAGATTGCAGTTATAAGAGTCGAGGGACATGAAAGGGAAACAGTGGTTGGGAAAGGAGTGAGACAGGGTTGTACCCTCTCCCTGATGTTATTCAATCTGTATATTGAGCAAGCAGTAAAGGAAACAAAAGAAAAATTCGGAGTAGGTATTAAAATCCATGGAGAAGAAATAAAACCTTTGAGGTTCGCCGATGACATTGTAATTCTGTCAGGAGACAGCAAAGGACTTGGAAGAGCAGTTGAACGGAATGGACAGTGTCTTGAAAGGAGGATAGAAGATGAACATCAACAAAAGCAAAACAAGGATAATGGAATGTAGTCGAATTAAGTCGGGTGATGCTGAGGGAATTAGATTAGGAAATGAGGCTTTTAAAGTAGTAAAGTAGTTTTGGTATTTGGGGAGCAAAATAACCGATGATGGTCGGAGTAGAGAGGATATAAAATGTAGACTGGCAATGGCAAGGAAAGCATTTCTGAAGAAGAGAAATTTGTTAACATAGAGTATAGATTTAAGTGTCAGGAAGTCGTTTCTGAAAGTATTTGTATGGAGTGTAGCCATGTATGGAAGTGAAACATGGACGATAAATAGTTTAGACAAGAAGAGAATAGAATCTTTTGAAATGTGGTGCTACAGAAGAATGCTGAAGATTATATGGGTAGACCACATAACTAATGAGGAGGTATGGAATAGAATTGGGGAGAAGAGGAGTTTGTGGCACAACTTGACAAGAAGAAGGCATCAAAGGCATGTGTGAAAATGAATTTATCAACAATGATTGGTTCACTGTAGAAAAGGAATGGAGTGATTATGTGCATATATTTGTTTTTATGGATGAGATATGGGTCCAGCACTTCATCTCATAAACGAAACAGCAATCGGAACGGGGCGAGGAGGTGGTGGTCATGTATAAAAAACAGAATGTTGATTCATCAAGAGGGAAGGTTGTGGTGAATGTTTTTGATGCTGAAATGGATTAATCATGTGGATTACCTTGTGAAGTGTAAGATGATAAATAGTATATACTACACAAGTCTTGTGGATCAACTAGATAAATGAAAAATAAAATGTTGTAGGATAGCATCACGTAGGATAATGCTCTTGCCCATACAGGTGCGTGGCGATATACAGAGATATAACAATGAAAACAATCAATTTTTGACGAAATAATTTAAGTGGATGGATAAAAAATGTACCGCACATAAAAGAAGGTTGTAATTAGGCAAGCTTTCAGACCCAGTGGCTGCTTCTTCAGGCAGACGGTTGGAAGGGGAAGAAAGAGGGGGTGAAGGAAACAGACTGGAGAGGTCTAGGAAAAGGACTAGAGTTAGGGGAAAGTTACCCAGAACTGCTGGGCAGGGAAGACTTACCACTTGGGATGAGAAGGAAAGATTGATTGTTGGGGACTGCATCGGACGAGATTTGAAAACCTGAGAACTTGAAGGTGGAAGACAGGGTAATCTGCAAGACAGAGATTACTGCTTAACCAACATGCATGAGTTAATAAGAGTGAAAAGCTAAGTCCATTGTATGTAATAGTGATTTGGGGGGGGGGGGGGGTGAAAAATAAACGGGTAAGACAATGGAAGATGCAGTATACTAAAATGAAAAGTGAAGAAAAGACTAGTTACTGTGAAGATATGCTGAGATGGAAGAAATTAACATAAATTAAGGCCAGGTGTGTAGCGAGAACCAAGGACATGTTGTAGCGCTAATTCCTACCTGCGGAGTTCTGAGAAACTGGGATCTAAGTGAAGAATCCTGATGGTGCATGTGGTGAAACAGGCAATGAGGTCATGTGACCTCAGTGCCTTCAAAAAAGGGAAGGAATAAAGTTGACCAGTTGCCTAACCTGTCAAAAACTCTGGTATGTGCCTTCCCTCTAAAGAACAAGCAGGCTTCCAGGGAAGTGCATGTAGCTTGAGAGGATGTTCAGTTAAACCACATCACAGCATCTAAGTATTTAGGTGTAACAATGGATTGTATCCCTTCTTACAAAAAATCTTCATAAAGAGCAAACCAAGTGTCAACTAGAAATAACATCCATTCCAAACTAGTTGGGGTACCAACCAGAAATGCTGAAAGTTACTGCCCCGTCTCTGTGCTGCTCTGCCACAGAGTATACTTGTCCCATTTCATACAGATACAGTTGTGTTAACAAGTTGACACTTCCCTAAATGAAACATGTCAGTTCATCACTGATTGCTGGAGACCAAAACCTTGTGATAAAGTGTACTGTTTGTGAGAAATTGCTCGAACAGAAATGAGAAGAGAAGTTGCATCCATGAACGAGAGATTTAAATCACTCACCTCATGTCATTTATGGAAATCAACCAGCCCACCACCGACTGAAGTCTAGAAGTTTTCTCAATACAACCAAAAATCTGAATGAATCTCCTCAAAATGCAAGTTTTAGGGTATGGAGGATGGGAAACACTCAAATTGCTGGTTTGGTGCTACTAAATGAACATCTCCCCCACAACAAGGAATACTAGTCTAGCTGGAAATTGTTAAATAGAATTCATTCTGGTGTTAAAGTGGAGCTTCCCAAGTCTTTCAGTGCTCTGTGAATGCTGGAGTTATCAGACACCAACCCACCTCATAAACCACAGCACAAAGTCCTTCGAGTTGAGTTGGGTTGGGTGGAGGGGGGGAGGGTTGGGGGGGGGGTGTTACGATGCAACAGAGGAATAGGAAGAGTGCAGAAAGATAATTGTGGGTGAAGATTAATGAATCAAGCTAAAGTGAAATGGGCGAGTTGGTGGGGAAGGAAGGGAGTAGGAGGCATGGGAACAGGTGGGGAGGCAGGTAGGCTTGCAGAGATTGTCAGGAGCATTGCCCAATTGAAAGATATGTGGGAAGGACACTTCCCATTTATGCTTTCAGTAAAAAGCTGGTTGGCAATGATGACCACATGAAAGGCTGTGCAGAAGCTACAGCAGAGTTGATGTATGCCCTCTGAAAGCAATTGCCTTGTCCTGTTTCTGTCTCTGTTTCCCTAGCTATCACTCTCCTTTCCTTCCACCACTTCCTTTCCTGTCCCCTCCTTGTTACTCTCATCCACTTCAACCTACACAACTCCTCTTCTCATCACAGTCAGACTGCATCCCCAGGAAAATGCTGGTGTGTGGTGTGTGTGTGTGTGTGTGTGTGTGTGTGTGTGTGTGTGTGTAGACACCATCATTTGACCAAGTGAAATGTGTGCCTAGAGTAACAACACACTTTTGTCTAACTGCTGCTAGAATGAGCTAGATATTAAGTACAGTGTTTTGTGCTCAACGGTGAAAACTCTGTGCATGATACCATATGAGGTGTGGAACAACAAGAATGAAAAGTTCCATAGTTTTTCGTTGTCGTGAATTGTTGTCTTCATTATTCTTGGTGTTACCAAGATGTCTTTGGTCCTTATAATATTAGTACACATCTCTTTCTTTTCCTCTTCCCATAATTGTCCCTTGATCGCATGGTTCAATTTGTAGATCAACGGCCGTCACATTTTGATCCAATTCGTCTTTTAGATTTATGTCTTCAGTATGTATATTTTCAATGAGTGTCTCTCTCCATTGTTTCTTTGGCCTCCCCTTATGAGGTCTTCCTCCACCTGGTTTCAGCTGATATGTAGACTGTATCATTGTACCCTGTGCTGCCCTCTGTACAGTTCATTTACTCCTTATACATATGTGTAAGAGAACATAGCAGACCAAACTGTAGGAAAGTACTGACAAGCAAAGCTGTGAGTGAAGGTTGTGCTTTGTGCCTGGGTTGCTCTTTCAGTAACAGTATTATCGCACAAAAGGTAGGGCATCAGGTTCAAGTCCCAGTCTGATGCACAGTTTTAATTTACCAGGAAGTTTTAGCAGACCAAACTGCCAGAACTTAGCAACTGTCAAACATATGACAACATTACAAACACTGACACTGAGATAAGTGGGTGCAGAAAAGGAAATCAGCTAAAACTTCTAAACAGAGGAAAAGTGACTTGACATTATGGAATACCTGTATTATTTTAAATAGATTATGTGAAAGAATTTGCTCTGCTTTTTCAGAAAATGGTTATTGGCCAGATGCATATAACTGTAGATCTATATAGGTGACAGTAATAAGTTGTACAATTAATAAACTTGGTTCATGATTTCCTGTTTGTAAACTGGAAATCTCCACTGTAGGAAAAAGTGGATCTTACAAATATCCACCAGTTCATCAAAAGTATCCAGATGACAGTCAAACACTGATTAGCACCTCCCTAGTGAATGAAATAAGACCAGCTTTATTGCTGGATTGAGGACTTCCAAACTGATAGAATTCGATACAATGTTCTTGATGCAGAAGATTGAGGTTATCTTATGAAGAAAAGTGTGTTTTAGTATGAATGTGTTTAGTATGCGTAAGGGTGTCACATATATGGTCATCCAATTCCAATGACAAACACTACAACAGAGGCATTGTGTATCACAGAACAGTTTGCTGCTGAAATAAGAAGAGTTGAGCAACATATTACTCTGTCCCACATGCATATCACAAAATGAAGAAGACAATATATCAAGAGAAATTCGAGGTCATAAAAAATATGGATACAAGCTATAAGACAAATAGTAATATGCCAGCTAACAAGAAACAAAATAGAAAAAAAACCCTACTAAGTAAAAGGATGTGTTTTGCAGATTTAAAAGCAGTCCTAATCTGAAAGATCTTCGTCTTAGTGACATTCAGATAGTTTATGGCAGTCATGTGAGTAGTTAAAAAGACACTGGATACACTTTAGGAGAAACAAGTTTCAGATCCCTGCCTGGCTATCATGATTTAGGTCTTCCTAATAATACCCTACTTTACTTAAATATTTGGTGATTGAGTTCAGAATGAAGTTCATACTTGGGACCCAAATGCACCCATGGCTGAAGACTGGCTCTAAGTCAAGTCACTTCTTACTTTTATACCCGATGCTACATGTGGCACTTTGAAAATGAAATCACAGGATTAATTCCTCGAGAATATTGATGTCTTGAAACACCTTGACTCTAAATGTCAGGCAACTATCAACTGGTACGCCAAACGCAATGCTGCCCTCAGTGATCTAAGCAAATCAAAGGCAATTCCTCAACACACAGTCCATAACTGTATTAACTGGAGAAATTTTGTGCAAGTACACAGGAGGGTGTCGATGCCGGAAACATCAACAGAGTGTATTTGGGTATCAAAAAGGGCATTTGGCCCATCCCTGAGAAGGCTGCACCATTTAAGGAGATTGATGGAACGGTCATCATAGATTGTAATGACAGGTGAAGCAGGGTTGGAACGCTTTTCCAGTCTCTACTCTCCTCTGGTCAAAATCAGCCTAAAAGCAACACGAGAAATTTCTCAGTCATCAGCTTGCCTTGAGCTGGCCGCTGTGCCTACTAAGGAGGAGTTTCAGAGACCTGTTATGTGGCTTAAATGGGAGAAATGCCCTGCTAAAGAAACGCACAAGCTTGTCAGACTAACTCTGCTCCTCCCAGTGCTCTGCAACCTCTTATCGTAATGTTGGGCGGGTGTACTGTGCCGCAGGATATGCATGATGTCAACATCATCAGTCTGCACAAAGTTAAAGGTGATCACGGTTATTGCAGTTGCTACCACAGAATTTCACTGATGAGTATCACTGGAAAAGTGTTTGCTTGTGTGGTGCTGGGTAGACTAGAGGAGGCTTGGCTAGCAAATGTATCTAAAGTCTGAATGTGGATTTAGCTCAGTGATCTACTACTGATATGATCTGAACACTTCAACAAATTCAGGAAGAATGCCACTAGCAGAAGACCCCATTGTTTATTGTTTCTATCAACTTAAACAAGGCATCTGACACAGTCAGCAGGGAGGGACTGTGTACTTCACTAGTGAAGATAGGGTGCCATTCAAAGCTCTTGAAAACCAGCAGAGCTTATCGTGATGATGGAGGGTGCTGTGATATTTGGAGGAAGCACATCAGATCTATTTCTTGTGCAAAGAGGAATTTGTCAAAGCTGTGTACTGCCCTCTACCTTGTTTGGTATAACTCCTCAAAGTTGCTTTTGGCGAAACAAACATGGGCATCCATCTCCATACCATGGCTAATGGGAAACTTTACATTGTCTTGTTACTCAAATTAAGTTCTATCGTGAGGACTTATCTTTAAGTAATCTTTTATTCACTGACAACACAGCATTCATAGCACATACTCAAGACAACCATCAAAGGCTTGTGGTCAAGTTCTTGTCCATGTCTGTGAATGTAAAGAAGATCGTTACTATGGTGCAAGGACACACCAATATGACCGAGCAAGGTGGCGCAGTGGTTGGCACACTGGGATTGCATTCGGGAGGACAATGGTTCAATCCCGCCTCCGGCCATCCTGACTTAAGTTTTCCCTGTTTTCGCTAAATCGCTCCAGGCAAATGCCGGGATGGTTCCTTTGAAAGGGCACGGCCGACTTCCTTCCCTAATTCGATGAGGCCGATGACCTTCCCGTGTGGTCTCCTCCCCCAAATGACCCAACCCAACATACCAGTATGGCTGCCATAAGATGAGATGGCTTCTTGTTGATTGTAGTTGATATATTCTGCTACTTTGGTTCACTAATGATAGAATATCTTTCTCTAGATGATGAAATAAATGCAAGAATTGGCAAAGTGGAGAACACTTTCAGGAAGCTCTGCACGAAGAATCTGGAATGACAAACACCCTACAGTGACCACAAAAATTCTTGCCTATCAAGCATGCATACTGTGAGCACCTCCACGTATGGTGGTGAGGTCTGGACATCGTACGCCAAACAGGAATGAAAACTCAACATCTTTCATCTGTTGTGCTTATGAAACATTCTGGGCATTACATGGAGAGAGCATGTGACAAATGAGGTGGTCTTGAATGCTGCAAAGCTATCAAGTATCAACACCCCTCTCAAGGTATGTTGCCTGTGGTGGTGAGGACACTTACATCACATGGGCCACTCCTGCCGTCTTAGAAGCACGCCACATAGTGAGGTAGCACGTGCCAAGAGACCACCTGGAAGACCTGCTTTGCACTTTATAGATTGCATCAGATGCTATTTTATTGCATTTAATACTGGATGCAACAAACGGGAAGAGCTCATTGAAAACCAAAGCAGATGGAGAAAACTCATCAAGGAAAGCAGCAAGTTACATGATGGCACCTGGCTCAACGATTTAGTTGTGAAACAAGTGTATAGACAAATGTCTCTGGCAAACCCTTCATTTGGTGTGGTATACACGTGCCACACCAGTGGCATGCCAAGTGGGCTCTTACATTAGGCTCCTGAGATGCCAAAGAAAGTGCTTGTGTGATGCTAGTTGAATCTTCCATTTGGAGGTATGGGCCATTAATGGCGATTATAGACACATAATGAGATCAAAAGGAATTTTAACAAAAATAGTTTCGTAAGACGGTGGCATATAACAAAGAGACAAGTTATAACTTGCTACAAATGGGTCATGTTAAAAAACTGAATGCTTTCGACCTACACCTGATTCAGTTGTGCCAAAAACAATAACTGCAGTAGCAGTTGCAGGTATTACCTGTTGTGTAGTTTTGAGCATGGAGCAGTCAGCAATTGACACAACTGCACTCCTGAGAAGTGTTTCCGATGTGTTCAGCATAATTTTTCCTGTTTCTTATGCAGTCTTATACTATGGTGACACACTAGTTGTGTTATGCAGTTCTGTATTTCACTAGTTCCAGCAGTGTGTGACACTCAGAATTTGAATGTTAACAGTTAGTGCTTTAACTTTGTGGCACTGTATGCTTCCCTTCATTTATTCCACTGTCTTGAATTCCCTGCCATCTTTACTGCAAACCAACATTTTTTCCCACATTTCTCAGTTGTTTGATATATTTCTTACACTCCCAAAAAATGAGAAATATTACTTTACAAAACAAACTGGTTTTGGTTGGGGAACTGTCCTTCCATGGTGCCTCGCTAGGGACCAACCTCTAATTATGAGGGTTTTTATTGTAGTTTACTATTTCTATGTGAGACATTATTTCTGTTATTTTTGCTAAAGTAAATAAATATTAACATTTTTATTTTATTTCATTTGAACTATTGATTGACATAATCTGTTGACAAATCTTTCGTTTACTGTTAGAAAATGAACAGAGGTCACTTATTTTGAATTGCAATTTAATGTACTGTTTAATTATGCACCATTCTGTGAAAATAGCAGTAAATATTTCTTCAAATGTTTCAGGAAATGGCTTCATACATTGTTCATCCCGTATGTAATGAAGATAATTTAACATCCCTGCCAACTGGGCTGAAAGAACGTCATCCATTATTTGGTGCTGACCTTTCGTTGGTACAAAAATTGTCTTCACAACTACAGAAAAGAAAGAAGAAGAAAAAGAAGAAAAAACAAGATGTGTCTGATTTAGGATCTACATTTTGTGAGGATGAAAATGAAATGCCAGAAGCAGAAAATGGACCCAAATTTGCTAATAGCCTTGATGATTCATCAAGCCATATCAAGAAGAAAAAGAAGAAAAGAAAGCACTTGGATGAGGAAACAGTGGCTTTTAATCAAGATTCAGATACCAAAAGTCATAGTTTACACCCCTCGTTCCATTCAGGTAATAGCCCCAGAATCAAAAGTGAACAAAACATAAATGGATTTGTCATTGATGACTATGTTCAGTCAGAGCTACAACAAAAGAAACACAGGAAGGTCAAACATGAACCAGGAGAAGCAGTTTCACCAGTAATTACAAATCTTCATCCTGAATTAGCCTATGCTACCCCATCAAAGAAGAGAAAGCACAAGCATTTGGAGTGCTCCTTTGAAAATGATAGAATGGTGGCAGGAGGAACTTCAGATGAAGCAGAAAATATATTATCACAAAAAAGGAAGAAACAGAAATATGAGGATGCAAGCAATACTTCATATGATGTGTATTTCACTAGTGAAAGGACTATTGAGCCAAGTGAAAGTGTTGGAGAGAGTTCAGACCTTGTTTCACCAAAAAAGAAGAAACATCATAAATATGAGAGAGACTTTCAAAGGAAAAATATAGAGAATGTGAATAACAAATCAGATGAATTAGCTATATATTCTGAAGAAATGACTTTGGATCCTGGTACAGATGGTTTGTTGCATACTGGCAAGAAGAAAAAGAAGAAAATCAAAGAGAATGACACTGAATCAGTGGTCAGTCCTAATATCAAAACAAATTCAGATATAAATTTTATGTCTACCAAGAAAAAGAAGAAACTGAAAACTGAGAATAGTGACAGACATTTAGGGCAGCTGAGTTTTGATGCTACAGACACAAAGAAGAGTGTGTCTGATGATACAGGTGCTGACTTTGATTATTTTGATGATAATAGAAAAAAACTACACAAAGAAGAAAGAAGAAAGTTTGAAGAGACAGGATACTCAGCTGAATCTTCAGGAGAAAATTTGACTCATAGTAAGTTTTTCAAGCACACACCCAACAACAGTCTTTTGAAGCAAGAGACAAGTTATGCTGATCATTCTCCAGTAATAGATGTGCACCAGAAAAAGAAAAAGAAGAGAAAATCAGAGTGATGTTTTTCCAGGTTACCTTAACATTGTAAGGTAATTTAATGTTAATACGGAACATTAGAAGACTGGTGCTAAAATGTTACTTTTTCTTTGAGCAGCAGAAGAAAGGTGCATTGACTTGTTTTTCTGTATTGATTATACTGACCAGTGAACCGGAAAGTAAATTGGCGTACTATTTGTTTTAATCATTTATTTCATTGTCCTGCCATCCTTCCTTGTATAGCAATTTAGGGTTTACAACAAAGAACACATACCAATCTTTTTCCTGTAATGATATTGCAGAATCACCATTTACGTTTTTATATACAAGTCTGCAATTTTAATTAATATGTTAATGATGCAAAGTTCTTTAGACATGCAAGCAAATAGAATATATAATATATCA
The DNA here is from genome assembly GCF_023864275.1 of Schistocerca cancellata. Classification (NCBI taxonomy): domain Eukaryota; kingdom Metazoa; phylum Arthropoda; class Insecta; order Orthoptera; family Acrididae; genus Schistocerca; species Schistocerca cancellata. The sequence goes on along the minus strand of NC_064627.1, from coordinate 388,992,211 downwards.
ATTTTTGAAAATATAATCTAATAGAATAGATAAAAAATCTACTCATCAAGCAGTGGCAGGAGAACAATCATATAAAGGTATTAATGCTTGCAAGCTTTTGGAGCCGGTGGCTCCTTTGGGCAGAAGGGTCAAAGGGAAAGGAAGAGGGATGAAGGAAAAGGACTGGTGAGGTTTAGGAAAAGGGGTAGAGTTCGGGAAAGTCATCCAGAACCCCAGGTCAGGGGAGATTTACTGGACGGGATGAGAAAGAAAGAATCTCTTCCCATCCAGTAAGTCTCCCCTGACCGAGGATAATGCGCAACTTTTCTGAACACTACCCATTTTCCTAAACCTTACCAGTCCTTTTTGTTCACCTCTGTTCCCTCTCTTTCAGTCCTTCTGCCAGAAGGAGCCACTGGCTCCAAAAGCTTGCAAACTTTAATACCTTTATATGTGTGTTCTTCTGCCACAACTTGGTGAGCAGATTTTTCTTATCTATCCCATTACATTAGAACATACAACATTGTTATCAGGACCCAGTAATGGCTGGGCACAAGTGTGGTGAAAAGAGGCTTCCTGAAAGGGAAAGGCTGTTTACTGCTGCCTGTCTCCTTACCATAAGCTTTGAGGATGCATTACGTACGCTAATTTCCTTTTGAAATGAAATGATCATGTGGCATTATTGATTAGGGACCGAGCGAGGTGGCGCAGTGATAGCACACTGGACTCGCATTCAGGAGGACGACGGTTCAATCCCGCGTCCGGCCATCCTGATTTAGGTTTTCCGTGATTTCCCTAAATCACTCAAGGCAAATGCTGGGATGGTTCCTTTGAAAGGGCACGGCCGACTTCCTTCCCCATCCTTCCCTAATCCGATGAGACCGATGACCTCGCTGTTTGGTCTTTTCCCCCATAACAACCATTATTGATTAGGAGACTCCACCAGTGGTTGTTTGACTGCCTGGTGCAAGTGTTTTTATTTGACACTACTTTGGTGAATTGTATGTCTTTGTAAAGTAGATGAGATGATTAGGACAGCACAAACTCCCAGTCCCCACACAAAGAAACTCTCTAACCTGGCCGAGAATCAAACTCAGGACCACACGATCTAGAGGCATGAAATGAGTCAAAAGTAGGCAACTTTTTAGACACCTTCCACACAGTGGTTGTACAAGAACTACATAAGATATGGAGTCTTGGTAGAGGCTAGCAATGTTTCTGTTGAGCACTTCAATCATTACAGTAAAGTCTTGACTGGTCAGTCAGTTTGACAATGTTTATTTCCATATTGCAGAGGGAACTAAAGAAAAAGAAACTGATTACTCTCTAGGGTAGTGCAGAAAAATATTAAAAGTTTTACGAAAGAAAGACCATAGCTCCTTGAACTAATTCTTACCCTCTTTTGAGGTGGGGAAAAAAACAACAAGTTCTTGAGTTTGTATCTGACAATAATTGCCAATGCAAATTTCTGTGTGCTATCACTATCCCCATTGATTTAGGGTCAGAGAAATTTGAGCCATCTGTGACTACAGGTTCTTTAAACAGTAGTCATTACATAGTCGATATTAGCTGTGTCGTACTGATCAAATAATCATTTCCAACTATTGGTCTCTGTAATACCGTGGTCTTGGAGCATAGAACTTACATGCTCCCTCAGACCAACAGATTCACATCATCTGCCATGTTGTGATTATGCAAAAAGTTGTGATCAGTTCGTATGATATTAAGGATTTTTTACTTGTGTTTTGTTATTACTCATACATCACTGATAGTAACAGTGTCTGAAGAAGGTTATTTATGAGATCAGCACAAGATTTCAGTACTGCATTATAAGATGTCCACATAACCAGAGTAATTTCTTCCTTGATAAAAGCTGAGAATTTTACTATCAGTCCTGCAACTTTGATTCTGCAGGTGGTCACAGAAAATTTAGTGCTCCAGATATATTTTGTGTGATCTGTTTCTGTACTATGTGCATCCTCCAGGAAATTGACAAGCATTTGCAACACTATTTCCAAAATCCATTACTACTGACTTTGTACATGTTGCCCTGTTGTTAAAGTAGACCACTTACAATACTCTGAAGAAATCTGAGGAGGTACTGGGAATCGAACCCAGGTCCTCCCACATCAAAGTCAGTGACACTAACCATTCGGCTATGAATATGGTGAGTAAATATAGCGCATATACAAACATATTCTGCAAGCCACAATATAACGAGAGTGTACCTTGTACCATTGTTACTATCCTTTAATGATCATTGACCCCTGACTGTGAGCTCATATTCTGGTTACACTGCAAGATGAACATCGTTGTGTTGTACCTTGCCAGAATTGTGAATATGTCTATTTTAACTTGGTATACAAAACTCTTATTTTAGTTGAAGAGTGAGCGATGTTCAGGGTAATATTTAAGATAAATCATGCTTTTTTGAGCATTTTCTTGACAAATGTCAACTTTGGGGAGTCACAGAAACCAGACCATAATAAGTAGGAGAAAAATTTCCTTTCCACACTTTTGAGATACAACCTTTTTCTGTTTGCAGGCAGATTTTCATTATTTTGTAATTGGTCATTTCATTGCAATAATGTCAAACACAAGACACTGCAATTGATCTCACTATTGTAGCTATGTGGCGTAGAAAGCACGGGTGTAAATCATGAACTTTTCTCGTTAGTTGTGTTTTATGTCATTACCATTGAGTAATCCCTGTGTTTGTCATTTAAAGAGTTTGTAAAGCAGTTGCATTAGTAACTGCAACGTATATGAGGCTTTGGTGGTGGGTTGTTGTCATATCAGTATACTGCTTTTGTTGTACTATGTGAAAGGGCCTATTCACTAGTGAGGGATGGCAGCTTCGTACTAATACTCCAATACAGCGTTGCTACATTCAGTTGTTGCAGGTAGGAGGCAACAGACTGAGAAATTCTAAGTGAACTCTTGACATACAAGCAGCTTTCAGTAAGTGAACAGCAAAAGGTACTGTTGTTGTTGTTGTGGTCTTCAGTCCTGAGACTGGTTTGATGCAGCCCTCCATGCTACTCTATCCTGTGCAAGCTTCTTCGTCTCCCAGTACCTACTGCAACCTACATCCTTCTGAATCTGCTTAGTGTATTCATCTCTTGGTCTCCCTCTATGATTTTTACTCTCCACGCTGCCCTCCGATACTAAATTGGTGATCCCTTGATGCCTCAACACATGTCCTACCAACCGATCCCTTCTTCTAGTCAAGTTGTGCCACAAACTTCTCTTCTCCCCAATCCTATTCAATACTTCCTCATTAGTTATGTGATCTACCCATCTAATTTTCAACATTCTTCTGTAGCACCACATTTCAAAAGCTTCTATTCTCTTCTTGTCCAAACCATTTATCATCCATGTTTTACTTAGATACATGGCCACACTCCATACAAATACTTTCAGAAATGACTTCCTGACACTTAAATCTATACTCGATGTTAATAAATTTCTCTTCTTCAGAAATACTTTCGTTGCCATTGCCAGTCTGCTTTGACCATCATCAGTTATTTTGCTCCCCAAATAGCAAAATTCCTTTATTACTTTACTGTCTCATTTCGTAATCTAATTCCCTCGCATCACCCGACTTAATTCGACTACATTCCATTATCCTTGTTTTGCTTTTGTTGATGTTCATCTTATACCCTCCTTTCAAGACACTATCCATTCCATTCAACTGCTCTTCCAAGTCCTTTGCTGTCTCTGACATAATTACAATGTCGTCGGCGAACCTTAAAGGTTTTTTTTCTTCTCCATGGATTTTAATACCTACTCTGAATTTTTCTTTTGTTTCCTTCACTGCTTGCTCAATATACAGATTAAATCACATCGAGGAGAGGCTACAACCCTGTCTCACTCCCTTCCCAACCACTGCTTCCCTTTCATGTCCCTCGACTCTTATAACTGCCACCTGGTTTCTGTACAAATTGTAAATAGCCTTTCGCTTCCTGTATTTTACCCGTGCCAACTTCAGAATTTGAAAGAGAGTATTCCAGTCAACATTATCAAAAGCTTTCTCTAAGTCTACAAATTCTAGAAACATTCTAATAATAAATGGAAAATCGATTAGCTTGAATAGGTTCGCAGGAAAGAATTATTTATGAAGTGAAGCCTACCTTAATCGCTTTCAGGCTGTTCGATGTTTCGCTGCTGCTATCATAGTCAACTTGGAGCAACAACGGTTGTATTGCAATGCCAAGACAGTAGGCTCTTTGCTCATATCTATTTTCAGATTTGTGCACATGGCTCCTTGAATTCTTCTAGACAATTTGGGGTACACTTTCCATTGTGGAGCAAGACAACTGTAAAGTATCACACACAAATAAAAAAAGTTTTGCATCACCTCGGTTCCAAGAGTTCCAGAACCTGTACAGAAAATTGGAATAGAGATCAACATAAACATCATTTCCGCCCTTTTTACTGCTCATGAAAACCACACTTTGCATGTTGTACCGCCATAGAGCAAGACCTTCAGAGGTCCCCCTGTGGGTTCAGGAGATAGAATAGGCCTGAGGTATCCTTGCCTGTCGTAAGAGGCGACTAAAAGGAGTCTCACTTTTCGGTTCTAAAAGTTCAGGCCCCATTTTAAGGTTTGGTGTGCCACTTTCCAAATTCTACAGAAGTGTGGGCCATATGGGGAAGGACGCCTAACGTAGTGCATGAGTTATCCATAGCGCCCTTTGGTTCGATTTCCTGAACCTCTTGGTATGGCTTTGCATCTCCACCAGCAATTCAACTATTTGGGCAAGGACACTTTCCGGGGTATGTCATCTTCTTCCGTTGTCTCCTGTCCTCTTTTGCCCCCTTGACAGTACTGGATTTCTCTGCGTCCGAATCCAGCACGGTAGCCAGTCCATTGTGGTGGGGCTGTTTATGTACCCATTTGGTGGTAGCCCCCTGACAACACAGGGATCGCATTGCTGACGTATGAGCTGTAAACTCCCCACATATGCCAAGGAGTAGATGCCTGTCATCAGGACTCCCAGCAACGGCCATCATGCCAGGTGGCCTTTGCTGTGGCTGCGTGGTGCCCATGGTGAGAGCCCCCGATCAGAGTGAGTGCCATCAGGCGGATGACCTGCAATGAAGCAGACTAAGTCATCATCTACTGGTGACCGTACGGCGCCAGCACTCTCTAAGAAGGGCAAGATCGAGTACAAAGCTGACAGATATGATCCTAAATTGTCTCCCTCCCTCGCTACACCATGAGAGGAACAGAGGGCTACAGAAAGAAGAGAGCCACATTTGCCTCGGTATTTAGTCTGTAGCAGAATGGACGGGGACCCCTTTCTACCTATGAAGCCTCAATTTTTTGTTGAACTTCTTGAGGATAAGTTTGGAGAAGTGACAGTGCTGTCCAAGATGAGAAGTGATGCAGTCTTGATTCAGACAGCATCCCCAGCCCAATCCCAGACGTTACTCACTTGTGACTAGCTGGATGATATTCCTGTTTCCGTCACTCCCCATAAAAGCCTGAACATGGTCCAGGGGATTATTTTCCATCATGACTTCTTCTTGCAGTCTGAGGACGAGCTCTGCACCAATCTAGAACGGTGTGGTGTCCATTTCATCCGGGAAATTTACAGGGAACCCAAAGACAACAGGGTTGCTACCGTTGCCTTCATCTTGGCCTTTGAGGGTGATTCATTGCCTGAATAGGTCAAGGTGATGGTTTACCATTATGACGTTAAACCATACATTCCTCCCCCTATGCAGTGTTTTAAGTGCTGGAAATTCGGGCACATGTCTACCTGCTGCACTTCCAACGCCACATGTCAAGACTGCGGACATTACTGCATCCAGATACTCCCTGTGCACCTCCTCCCACTTGTATCAACTAGGGAGAGCAGCACTCCCCCTGCTCGCCAGACTGCACAGTACTCCAAAAGCAGCGGAAAATCACGGAGTGCTAGCCGGGTTGACTTACCAAGAGGCTAAACATAAATTTGAATGATTACACCCTGTTCGGTTGACGTCCACATACACTGCAGCTACATTACCATTGCCATCACACCAGTCGTACCACACACTGTACCATGAACAATGGATGCTCCCGGCCTCTTAGAATACATCTGCCCCCTTGGTGGTGGCGGGGAAATTTTCTTCCATTGCTCCCAGAGTACCTACTTCAGGAGCAAGCCACCCCCGCCCCCCACAAGGGGACATCTCTCCCCTCCCCCCAGCTCGGGAAGCAACAGCCTCCTCTGGCTCCTCTCATGTGGAAGGGGTCCCTTGGGACCCTCTCTCCCAAGGTCTCCACTAATATCACAGTGGACACTCGCCACTGGTTAAAGGAGCCCAAAGCTGCTGGATGGAGAGCTTCACGGTCTTTCTCCGTGCCTGAAGCTACTTCAGAGAAGTCCTCCCAGCAAGCCCCATAAAAAAAGCGAGAGGGCAAGCAAAGAAGTCTGCTAAGAAAAAGGACCCTCCAGTGGCCCCAAAACCACCACTCCCTATCAATTCTGCACCTGCGGATGAGGTGGAAATCTCAGCGTCCTTTGAGGACCTGGATCTCACTGATGCCTCATCCGCAATAGGAATGGTGACCCTGAGGCATACCCTCCCTCCTCGCATTCTTCATGCCTTCCCAGCCTCACGATGTCATATTCCAGTGGAATTGCTGCGGTTTTTTCCACCACCTGGCTGAGCTACAGCAAATGTTAAGCTTTACACCTGCTTTCTGTATTGGCCTCCAGGAAACCTGATACCTGGCAAAGCGGACCCCTGCCCTTTGCGGAATAGGGGATATTACAAGACCCATAGTGTCTATAATAGAGTGTCATGTGGAGTCTGTGTCTATGTCCTGAACTCAGTATACAGTGAAACTCTTGAAGCTGTGGCTATCAGGATAAGGACTACACAGGAAATAACTGTCTGCAGTGCATATCTTTACCGAGCGAGGTGGCACAGTGGTTCACACACTGGACTCGCATTCGGGAGGACGACGGTTCAATACCGCATCTGGCCATCCTGATTTAGGTTTTCCGTGATTTCTCTAAATTGCTTCAGGCAAATGCCGGGATGGTTCCTTTGAAAGGGCACGGCCGACTTCCTTCCCTAATCCGATGAGACCGATGACCTCGCAGTTTGGTCTCTTCCCCCAAATCAACCCCAACCCAATGCATATATTCCTCCAGATGGTGCAGTATCCCTGAACGCATTGGCGGCACTGATTCGTTAACTCTCTAAACCTTTTTTACTTTTGGGAGATTTTAACGCCAATAACCCCTTGTGGGGTGGCGCTGTGCTTACTGGCCGAGGCAGAGATGTTGAAACTTTCCTGTCTCAACTCAACCTGTGCCTCTTAAATACTGGAGCCCTCACACATTTCAGTGTGGCTCATGGCACATACTCAGCCATTGATTTATCCCTCTGCAGCCCAGGACTTCTCCCATCTGTCAACTGGAAAGCCCACGATGACTTGTGTGGAAGTGACCACTTGCCCATCTTCCTGTCAGTCCCCCAGTGCCATTTCCCCAGACGTCTACCAAGATGGGCTTTAAACAAGGTGGACTGGGGAACTTTCACCTCTGCTGTCACCAATGAATCACCCCCACATGGTGCCATTGATGTGGTAGTGGAGCAGGTGACTAGAACGATTGTTTCTGCAGCAGAAAACATGATCCCTTGTTCTTTACGGTGCCCCCGGTGGAAGTCAGTACCTTGGTGGTCACCAGAAATCGCTGAGGGCATTAAAGAACATCGACGAGCTCTACAGCGACATAAGTCGCACCCTGCCTTAGAGCACGTAATAGTTTTTAAATGGCACCGTGCCCGCATTCACCAGCTTATAAAAAGATGGAAACAGACGTGTTGGGAGAGGTACGTCTCGACCATTGGGTGCCATACATCACCTTCCCAAGTCTGGATGAAGATCAGATGTGTTTGTGGGTACCAGACCCCGACAGGTGTTAGTGGCATTAGTATCAATGGCGTGTTATCTACTGAAGCAAACACAATTGCCAAGCACTTTGCTCGAGGCTCTGCATCAGAGAATTATGCCCCAGCATTTCGCACCCTGAAACAGTGGATGGGAAGGAAAGCCCTCTCATTTACTGAACATCACAGTTAACTGTATAATGTTCCATTTACAAAGTGGGAGCTCCTCAGCGTCCTTGCACATTGCCCTGACACAGGTACTGGGCCAGATTGGATCCACAGTCAGATGATCAAACATCTCTTGTCCGACTACAAGCGGCATATCATCATCATCATCATCATCATCTTCAACTGAATCTGGTGCAATAGTGTCTTTCCGTCGCAATGGCGGGAGAGCACCATCATTTCAGTGTTAAAACCCAGTTGATGTGGATATCTGTCGGACCACCAGCCTCACCAAAGTCGAAACTTATGGTGTGTCAGCAGTTGTGTTGGATCCTGGAGTCACGTGGTCCACTGGCTCCATGCCAGGGCGGTTTCCATCAGGGTCGCTCTACCACTGATAATCTAGTTTCCCTCGAGTGTGCCATCCAAAGAGCCTTCTCAGATGCCAACACTGGGTTGCTGTCTTTTTTGATTTACGAAAAGCTTATGACAGAACCGGGCGAGATCATATCCTTCCACATTATACGAGTGGGGTCTCCAGGTCCCGCTCCTGATTTTTTTTCAAAAATTCCTGTCGCTACGTACTTTCCATTTCTAAGTTGTTGCCTTCCATAGTTCCCCCTATATTCAGGAGGGTGGGGTCCCACAGGGCTCTGTATTGAGTGTATCTCTATTTCTATTGGCCATTAACGGCCTAGCAGCAGCTGTCGGGCCGTCCATCTCACCTTCTCTCTATGCAGATGACTTCTGTATTTTGTACTGCTCCGCCAGTGCTCGTGTTGCCAAGCGGTGCCTACAGGGAGCCATCCACAAGGCGCTGTCATGTGCTCTAGCCCACAGCTTCCAGTTTTCAGGCACGAAGTTGTGTGTCATACCCTTCTGTCGGCGTTGTACCGTTCATCTGGAACCAGAACTTTACCTTAATTACGATCCACTCACTGAAGTGGAGACATATCTATTCTTGGGACTGGTCTTAGACGCCCGATTGACATGGCTTCCCCATCTTCATCAGATGAAGTGGAAGTGCTGGCAGTACCCCAATGCCCTCTGCTGCCTGAGCAACACCAATTGGAGTGCAGATTGCTCTACACTGATGCAGCTCAGCAGAGCCCTTGTTCATACCCGCCTTGACTATGGGAGTCTGTTTTATGGTTCGGCGGTGCCCTCAGCATTGCGTTTACTCGAACCAGTGCACCACTGTGGCGTTTGACTGGCAACAGGAGCTTTTAGGACAAGTCCAGTGACCAGCGTACCGGTGGAGGCCAGAGTCCCTCAATTGAAGGTAGGCATGCACAACTACTCACCAGTTACGTTGGACACATTCATAGTTCTTCTGAGCATCCAAATTGCCGTCTTCTTTTCCCATCCATGGCGGTTCATATCCCACATCAGAGGCCCAGATTAGGGCTTGAGATCTTCAGACAGAAGAGATTGGATGCGAACCGCAATCTTAAGCCCTGACCTGGGCCTCTGATGTGGGATATGAACCGCCATGGATGGGAAAAGGAGACGGCAATTCGGATGCTCAGAAGAACTAAGAATGTGTGCAGTGCAACTGGCGAGTAGTTGTGCATGCCTAACCTTCAATTGAGTGACTAGGTCTGGCCAATGACTTCTTCGGGCTCCAAACACACGAAACCACAGATCTGTTCAACATCATCTTCAGAAGTTATTGGTCTACCTGGTGATTTTTCTTTTAAAACACTACTGGTTTCCTTGAAAGACTTAAGCAAATGATAGATAGTTTTTGCTGTAGGTGATTCACCACCATACTGACATCTAAAATTATGTTGCGCTGTTATAACTGACTCAGTTTTCACAAGCCAAATAACACACTGCGCTTTCCGTTGCAGAGTACACATTGTTGTTGAGTTGCTCTCCACTGCACACATGCCATGCCTGGACTGAACTGAGGGAACAAAAGAAAAAAAACAGCACTGGTGCTGTCTCAAGATCAAGCAGACCTGCCAACTGCAGGAGAACCAAAGTTGCAGAGTTGATGAGTCAAACACCAGAAATTAGAACAGTGGATGTCACTTTGTACAGATTCTAGGACACATTAAACTAGGGAGTTCTTTTTCAAACACACTGTATTTTAAAAATTTACACGGGTGGTCTCTAGTACCATCTAGTTTTGATCGTGACCTAGAACTGCATGCAGTTGCTAACCGAGAGGCCACTGCCTAGTGAAATCATTCCAGAAGAGCAACAGGAACAGGCAGACAGAGTCAATGCTTCTATGCCTGTGCCCTTGGTTAATCCCCTCCGCTGTCATACCGTACTCATTGGCAACAATTCAATTAAACTATGCAAGCTTTTAGTTCCACATCCATTGTTTCAGTTTAGCTTTCTTTTTACTTGCACACAGTTGAACATGTTGTGCACCATGCTGCCCTAAAAAAGAAATATCGTTTCATGGATAGCTGACCATTTTGGAACATTTACACATGACAGACTTGTTTTTGAGAAAAACGTTTCATGCAAAAAAAGTTTCAAATAGACCAGCATGTCAAGACAAGTCTTCATAACACAGTACAGGGATTTGCCCAAAGGTAACTAAAAAAAAAATTGGTTTAACACAGATCTATGTGAAGTGTTCGTTGCAAGCAATATTCCTCTTCACAAACTTACAAACCTTATCCTCAAAGACTTCCTGCAGAGATATTGCTTAAATCAAAATATACCAGATGAATCAGCATTGCATAAAAGTTACATACTGACAATTTACATAAATGTTCTGGAAGAAATATGCAATGAACTCATGGACAGCATTATCTGGCTTTCAGTTGACAAAACTACAGGCACTTGTGGCTGTTACATTGCAAATTTAATCATTGATGCTTTAAAAGAAGAGCCTTCTTTTTCCTCTTTTGTGGCCTGCAAAGAATTTGAAAAAGTAAATCGTTCTACGATGGCCAGATTTGTGAATGAGGGCATTAGAAAAATATTTCCAGAATCTTCTGAAGATGAAAGGGAGTTTGTGTTTATTTCAGATACATGGTCAAAGCAGGAAAAGCTCTCCCGAGTATTTTATCTCAATTTGACTCATGTGACATGTTTTTCTCATGGAGTACATTGGCTTGCTGAAGAAGAACATTCCACATTTGTGAATGTAAATAAACTGATTTCATCCACAAAGAAATTGTTCCTAAAGGCTCCTGCTTGCATCAAGACCGACACAACTACCAAATGTGACTTTACCTCCTGAAGCAGTGGTAACTCGTTGGGGTACATAGGTTGAAGCTGTGTTGTTTTAACAATGAACATTTTGACACCATTAGAGGGATAGTGCGGTGGCCCGGTGTAATATTAAGCTCCTTCTATACAGCTTAAGCATTTTCGTGGACTTACTTGTTGAAGAATGCTGTTTCTGCTTTCTTGCAGCGCCAATGTCTTCTGCTACTAACACTGGACACTTCTCTGAAGATTTCACTGCTAGGAAGGGGAAATTTTCTCTCTCTCTCTCTCTCTCTCTCTCTCTCTCTCTCTCTCTCTCCCCCCCCCCTTATTTAAAAACCTTATTTAAAAATACAGCAATCGTGGAATATCATTCAATGCACCAGAACATATTTATTTCCACTTTGTACAAAAAAAAAACAACTAAACTTTATGACAATCCCACACATTACCGGGCACCCAAGATCAGTTAATTACACATTTTTTAACACAATTAACACATAAGCTTTTATTGTGGCTGACTATCCACGTCCAGTCCACGTACTCTCAACAGCAGTTCAACGTCTACTAAAACAGTCACTATCTTGAGTCACTCCATTTGTTTTTCAACAATACAAAGCTACATTACTTTTTTCAGCCGGCCACAGAGCTTCCGGGCCGTATGTGTTTATTCTTGGCAGGTCGCGCTGAACACTTGCCAGTGCCGACAAATTATCTCCCTTCCAGTTTCGCCTGCACAAACAATAAATGGGTGCAGTATCCCATGCTCATCCTTACACCCTGCTTTAAAATAATGCGTGTTCGAAGCGGCTGGAACACAAGTGTCTCCAGACTTTCGTAAAATTCTGGGGGCACTACATTATGTGCCTTTACCTCCTGAACCAGTGGTAACTCGTTGGGGTACCTGGGGTGAAGCTGTGTTGTTTATACAATGATCATTTTGACACCATTAGAGGGATAGTAAACAACTTTGACAGTGCAGAGGCTTTGGTAGTTTGCCAGTGCAAGAAAGCTTTTAATGATTCCAGTATAAAAAAGACATTGCTCTGATTAGCACTCATTTTTCTCATATACCTGCAAGTATTCAAAAGCTTGAAACGCAAGGTTTGGTGTTGAATGAATCTATTCAGTCAATGAATAAAATTATTCTACTGAACTCATCATCAGAGTATTCCCAAGAAAACTTTTAAAAAATTTGGAAACACCTCAAAAAATAACCCAGCCTTTGAATCCTTGTGCCAGACTGATAGTTTTTTAGCTGCAGTGTAAATGAATTAGGTCCTGCAACTGTGCCATGCTTTTAGTAAAACAGCTATACTATGTGCTAAAATGCTCACTAACAGCTACACTGTGCACCAAAATGCCCCTTGGATGTGCTGTCGGCTGATGGGAGAATGGCAATCTAGCAGGCATTTTGGCGTGCAGTGTAGCTGTTTTACTAACAGCACAGCAGGACCTAATTCATTAACACTGCGACTACAGTCAAAAGGTTGCATGTTGATATCACATTGGGGTTACCACTTCAGCCGCAGTGTAAATGAATTAGGTCCTGCAACTCTGCCACGCCGTTAGTAAAACAGCTACACTGCACGCCAAAGTTTTATTAATGGGACAGGTGAACTTTTACCAGAAACAATAAGTGCTAACATAGCACCCAAATTCGAATACTGCCCACTTACCTCAGTTGATGTAGTATGGTCCTTTTCTGTTTATAAAAATGTTTTGAGTGATCAAAGACATAATCTTACTACCAAACATTTGGAATAGTACTTGGTCATTTGTGTTTGCAATAGTAGAAAAATGTAAAATAAATTGTAAATGTTGCTTTGGTCCAATAGTATTAATTAAAAGTTATTGCTGTTCAAAACAATTCATGATTGTATGTTTTTAAATAAAATATTATGGAGTTTTTGAGTGTGCCCCTCTGCGTGTGATGTCTCTCAGCAATAGCAAAGAAGGAGTAATTGTTGAAACACGGTATGCGTCCCCCATGTTGCAAATTTGTAGAAAATAATCCCAGAAAGACCCCCTTCCTAACCTCTGCCAGAAAGTATTCAGAAAATGATATCAGCATTCTAAATATACTGATTTTTCATGTGGCCGATGTTCTTCCTCGTAATTGATATGCCAGGTTTGACTTTGAGATATAATGCACGCAGTAACTACTATGTTTTTTTTTATTACTTGATCTTGCATATTTCGACACTTTTCATGCATTTTAAGCATTTTTCATGCACATTTGCATGCATATTTTAATGTTTTTATGATGCATATAATCCAGTCTCTAGTGATAACTTATGAAGCCACATGTCCATTGACATAGAATCCTGCGAAGGAAACTACACAAGTTTTGTGCTACTTCTGCCAAACACAACACATATTTGCCAACCCCTTTATGTTGCCTTTTTTTCCCTTTGAAGACTGCATAGCAGAAAGCTTTGAACACTTGGAAGAAGAACAGAAGGACACTGCCAAAGACCAAGTTCCCTCACAAGCTGAGATCAGCCTTTGATGAAGTTGATACCAGAACTCAAGAAAATGTGAAGCCTGGATTTCGTGGATCTGGTATAGTACCCTTCAATCCAGACAAGGTGTTAAGTAAAATTCCTGGTGATGAGGGAAAGGAAAGCTCTGCAGACTCTTCCTGATTAGGAATCTTTACTGAGCATCTGAAGAGAAGCCGAAAAAAAAACATAAAAAAAAGGGATTCAATGTTGTTCCAGGAAAATATGTCTAAGGTTTTGATGTCGAAAACAGAGAAGATGGAAGAATTGGGAGCCCTCTGCGGTTGGAACCTGGTGATAAACAGTTTTCAGAGGCAACAGATGAAGGAAGCAAAAGTCAAGATTCCAGTGATGCGGAAGGAAATCAAGAACCACAGAACAAAAATCAAGAACCACAGAACAAAAATATGTACAAGGTTGGCATTTTGGTTTTGGTCACATTAAAACCCAAAACGGAGAGACTGAAATAAAATGGTCAAGTGGCCAGTGAGCCTTAACTATATATATATACTAAGATGGTATCTGTATTTCGGACATATCCGAAAGAACAGACACCATCGGGGATCATGCAACTTGTTAGAGGGACAATACGTTTAGAATGTGGGTTTCGAGGGAAGCGTGCCAGAGATAAATCCCTGCAGTCGCACTATCCTCTGTGTCCTCGGTGGCTCAGATGGATAAAGCATCTGCAATGTAAGCAGGAGATCCTGGGTTCGAGTCTCGGTCAGGGCACACATTTTCATCTGTCCCTGCTGACGTATGTCAATGCCTGTAAGCAGCTAAGGGTGTTCATTTCGTTGTAATTTCATTCTAACGAGCTGCATGATCACCGATGGTATCTGTTCTTTCGGACATGTCCGAAAGAAGAGTTACCATCTTAGTATATATATAGTTAAGGCTCACCGGCCTCGTAACCATCTTCTTTTTCTTCTAAGCGAATGCACAAACAGTGCCCGAACTCTTATGGGAATCGGCAATGCACCGCAAGTAATGAGTATAATGGGCGGGGGGCACTACAAATGTAGTGCGGGACAATACGTCAAGAATATGGGTTTCGCGGGCGGCGTGCCAGAGATAAATCCATGCAGTCACACTATCCTCTGTGTCCTCAGTGGCTCAGATGGATAGAGTGTCTACCATGTAAGCATGAGATCCAGGGTTCGAGTCCCGGTCGGGGCACACATTTTCATCTGTCCCTGTTGACATATGCTGCCTGTAAGCAGCTAAGGGTGTTCATTTCATTGTAATTTCTAAGATTAATTTAAAATATGTTGAATAAAAAAATTTTCACGTTCATTTAATTTACATTAACAGTCATTTTTTGTATATTGTGTAAAGTATTAGCAACTAACAATTTTTTGTTCATTTTATTAATGACAACACATGCTAACTTCACATTAATTATATGAATAATAGTTGTATCAGTGTCCTCTGTATTAAAATAAACATTCAAATATTCTTTTTGTACTGTGACTTCAATTAAATAATTAATAAACTACATAGAATGAAAATTATAAAATATAGATAAATAATATATTTATTCACTTTTTTAAATTTTACTGATTGACTTTAGTTTTATAATATTCTAAAGTCTATCTCCCATTAAATTTAATCTGTGATTGACTTTACCCTACTTAGGCGGATAACTTCGATCACATTTAAAGAAAGAAATCACACTCTTTGAAAACAGCAATTCTGTTTTTCTTTAAGGCACCTGATAAAGAAAGAATACTGTAATACAATATTAAATTTCTAATCCATTGACTTTGTAACATAACCTCAAAATCAATTTAAAAAAAATCGTAAAATTTGATTGACTTCACCCTCTTTTACGCTACTTGCACTTGACAGATGTGAACAGTTACCCTCTGTATGTGTGCACATGATGAGAGGGTTAAACTATGTTGTTGATAAGCATCTTTGCTATCTTCATAAGGGAACATATTTTGTCCTAACTCATGTCAATTGATGCAATTGTCAACCCAAGTGATAGTGTTACGAGTGGTAGCTAGGGATGTAAGACGAGGAAGAGTTGAATTAATTTCTAAGCTTAATTTAAAAGATGTTGAATAAAAAAAAGCAACCTTATTGCTTCTGTGCCCATCATTTCATTTACATTAACAGTCATTGTTTGTATAGTGTGTAAAGCATTAGCAACTAACAATTTTTTGTTCATTTTATTAATGACAACAAATGCTAACTTCACATTAACTATATGAATAATAGTTGTAACAGTGTCCTCTGTATTAAAATAAACATTCAAATATTGTTTTTGTACTTGACTTCAATTAAATAATTAATAAACTACATATAATGAAACTTATAAAATATAGATAAATAATATATTTATTCAGTTTTTAAATTTTACTGATTGACTTTACTTTTATAATATTCTAAAGTCTATCTCCAATTACATTTAATCTGTGATTGAATTTACCATACTTAGGCAGATAACTTTGATCACATTTAAAGATACGAATTAAACTCTTTGAAAACAGCAATTCTGTTTTTCTTTAAGGCACCTGATAAAGAAAGAATACTGTAATACAATATTAAATTTCTAACCCATTGACTTTGTAACATAACCTCAAAATCAATAAAAAAAATCATAAAATTTGGTCGACTTCACCCTCTTTTACACTACTTGCACTTGACAGATGTGAACAGTTACCCTCTGTATGTGTGCACATGATGAGTGGGTAAACTATGTTGTTGATAAGCATCTTTGCTATCTTGATAAGTAATCTGATACTAGACCAAATGGTTATATGGGAGCACCCATACATGGCATAAAATTTGTAGCTAATGAAACCTAATCACAATGAGAAAAGAATGGCTCTATTTTTTACCACATGCTTTGCAACCTTATTGCTTCTGTGCCCATCAACCAGCTGCAGATGTTAGCCTCTGTACAATTCTATTTGGTGGCATAAGCAGTAGCTGGTTTTTAAATTCTTTGTCCCAAGTGGCCTGATGATGCAGTTAACATGAGATTACATGAACTGTGTTGTAAGTGATGAAATAAGTGGGAGCCACGACTGCAGACAAGTGACAGTGTAATATTGATTGAGTGATCAGTTACTGTTCAGTGTTATTATCATGCAGTGAATCTAAGTTTTCTAATATTATTGTTTCATTTCTCCTGAGGTAGTATGTACACAATGTACATGTGTCTGTGGACTGCCTGCATGATACTGAGGCACCCAGTGGCTGGAACTTACAAACATCTGCTTCGGTACAGAACAGCTCTCTCTCAAATCAAATGTCAGCTGCAGCCAGTGTGTGCCAACTTGGCATCTGTAGTGATGAGCAGTCCCTTGCCAAATATACCAACACCTTTACTGAGGCCTACACAGACCAAAATTACCCTCCCAACCTTGCACAGAAACAGATATCCCATGCCATGTCTCTCCAGTCATCTACCACTTCCCACATACCCACCGCCTGTCCACAAAGGAGCACTTCTCTCCTGACTCAATACCACTCAGGATTGAAGCACCGCCGGACGCGGTGGCCAAGCGGTTCTAGGCGCTTCAGTCTGGACCCGCACGACCGCCATGGTCGCAGGTTCGAATCCTGCCTTGGGCATGGATGTGTGTGATGTCCTTGGGTTAGTTAGGTTTAAGTAGTTCTAAGTTCTAGGAGACTGATGACCTCAGATGTTAAGTCCCTAAGTACTCAGAGCCATTTGAACCATTTGATTGGAGCACCTGAATCACATTCTCCCCCAGGGTTTCAACTACCTCTCATCATGTCCTGAAATGAGGCCTCTCATACCCACTATCCTTACCACTCATCCTGTGGTGGTATTCTGCTGCCAACCAAACCTATGCAATTTCCTCCTGCGACCACTACCACCTACTCTTGTTTGATCAGACATCTATTCCATTGAAGGACAATGTCAAGGGGTACCAACATAAGAAATGTCAATTGTGATTGTTATTTTATAAAATTGATGATCAGAAAATATTTTAATTGGTTTGGAAATATTTGAAAATAATCCTTTGATAATCTGCTTTGTTGCAGGGTTGTGCGGTTACTGCCTGTGTTTGATTGCACTATTTCCATTGCAACTGTTTGAGTATTGATGCAGTTGCTGGCCCATTAAGGGGTTACCTGTTACTACAGTTAGGAAAAGGAAGCCGGTTATAAGAAGCTCACTGAAGCTAAAACATGGGTTAGTGTTAACTGCATTGGATACTTACAGTATGCGAACGTGGAGTTCATTATCCCCCCCTCTCCCTGCACCCCACCTCTTCCTGCAGCAAATGCTATAACTTTGTTCTCCTTCTTCCCACTGGGCTGCCAAGTTATAATTCATGAGTAGTACTGCTCCTGCATTGTTGTCTAGCTCACGGAATCTCCCCAGATGACCTGACCGTCAAACTGTCCATCTCTAGCTGCAACCCCTCCATACACAATGACCTCCATCCATTCAGGTTCCATCAGTCCATAGCCCTCACTCACCTAGTTGTCCAAAACACTGTAAATCAGCCAAAACCTCTTTGCAATGTCTGTTCTCCAGCTGTAATTCCTTTGCTCTGCAATCCCAAATTCCTGATCTCATCTTTCACACTGAAACTCTTGCCATCAGGAACTACAGCAGCATGCATAATGCCACCTCAAAAAGCTCTCCAACCTGTTCACCTCCTACTCTCACCTTGGATTACCACTATCCAGCATCTCTTCAAGAGCCTCCACACTTTCCCCGTATCCCCTCATAACCGACAAACCCTACCTCCCAGACCTACAACATTTACCTCCCCCTCAGAAACTGCCTCCAAGCATCACACAGAATCCAGATTCTGAATCAACCCGAAACAGACATGACCTGACCTCCAAAACCCTTACCCTTTGTCCCACTCCCAAATTCAATCATGGTGGACATGTTACAGACATTATTTTTTCCCCCCAGTCCCTGCATTGGAGACACTCTTTTTGCCACCAACCATACCAATCAACTCAACCCAAAACCAATACTGAACTGTGCCTGACTCAGTTCAGTCCCCCATCTGACAGTGATCCACCTCCAAATCACTCTCTTCTAACATTTTAGAATTTCTTAACCTGCAACCTTACCTCACCATCATTCCCCAAATTCCTCAAGCAGAAACCAACCTTACATCTGCAGCAAGAACTGCAATCCACCACCTAATAACTGATCCTGTTCTCATAACCCTACCTGCTGATGAAGGCCAAAACCATTGCGGTTTTGAACTGTAGGGATTACTTGGCGGAGGGGCACTACCAGCTCTCAGATTCGCTCATTTACAAGCCCTGCCACAGTGGCCCCATTGCAGAAATCCAAGATGATCTCCAACCCTTCCTCAAACCTTTAGGCTCATTCAAGAAACTTTCCCTTACATATCTCTGTCATCACCCCTACAATCTACATGCTTCCAGAAACCTATAAACCCAATTACCTAGGAGCCTCTATTGTGGCTGGCTACTGTGCCCCCTCAGAGAGAAAATCTGCTATTGTTGACCAACACCTTCAGCCTGTTACCTGTAAACTACCCTCCTATTTAAAGACAACATTTATTTCCTCCACTGACTCTCCACAGTTCCTATTTGTTTATTGCAAGGTGTCCTGCTCATCACTGTTAATGCTCCCCCCCCCCCTTACACTAACCTCCATAATGCTCATAGCCTTGCCACTATTTAACCCTACCTTTCCCAATGCCTGACTGTCTCCAAACTACAGCCTTGTCCGCATGGCCAGCTATATACTCACCCACAATTACTTCTCCTTTGAAGACATTACCTATAAACAGATCTGTGGTACAGCAATGAGAGCCCACTTGGCACCATCCTATGCCAACCTATTCATAGACCATCTAGAGGAATCCTTGCTAACCATCCAGAATCCCAAACTCCTCATCTGTTTCAGATTCATTGATGACATCGTCGTGATGTGGACTGAGGGTGGGGACATCCTACCCATAATCCTTTAGAACCATGTCATTTTCTCCCCTATTCGCTTCACTTTGTCCTCCTCAACCCAACAATTCATCTTCATCGATGTTGACCTCCACCTAAAGGATGGCTATATCAGTACCTCTGTCCCTATCAAACCCATCAACCACTAACAATAACTCTACGTTGACAGCGGCTACTCATTCTGTACCATGAAGTCCCTTCCATATAGTCTAGCCACCCATGGAAATTGTATCTGTAGTGATGAACAGTCCCTCACCAAATACGCCAGTGGTCTCACTGAGGCCTTCACAGACTGAAATTATCTTGTACAGAAATAGATCTCGCACGCCTTCACTCTCCAGTCACCTATTGTCTCCCACATACCCTCCCTCCGTTCCAAAGGAGCACTCCTCTGGTGACTCAGTCCCACCTAGGACTGAATAACATTCTAACCCAAGGTTTCGACTACCTCCCATATACTGGCAATAGACCCAGATTCAAGACCTGTGCCATACACCTTCCCACCACAATCTACTCTAGACTCCTGTTTGATATGTCGGATGAATACAACATTGCAAATCGGGTTTCTAATTGGAAGCTATTAAATACTGGGGTATCCTATCCTCGCAACATGGAGGTGGGATCTCATATGGATATTCCAAGAGCCATTGAGTAGAAGCTCACAAATTATGATTGTGTACATGTTTCTATTCCTCCATCTGTGGCAAAATGAATGAAATGTTTCATACAAAACATGTGTAGATTTTGCCGTAGATTCATAATTGTCCCCACTGAAGATTTCAAAGTTGCTCCCTGGCACCTAACACCATGGGGTGAGGGGTCGAGTGTGGTATCATTGGATGTCCGCCTCCTAGACAAACAAATTGGAATTATAACCTTTTTGATCTGATGTGTAATTTGAGATGCTGAAATATCTTCAGTCAAAATGGACATACTGTATACTCACCAAACGATTTATATTTAAGGGTGCAGTGTGAAAAACAAAATTACAATTTAGTACATGTTTACTATTTACAACAATTCAATACAATGCAGTGTGCAACTAGAAAGATGATTGGTAATACAGTGGTTTTCGTGATTAAAAAGCCTAAAATATGTTCACTGAGAAATACCTCATGTTAACAATGTTTTGCAGCCACGTGTAACTATCAACTCACCATTTCTCTCCCAGCTGGATTCCTCAATGAGGGCTTCACATTTCAGACTATTAAAAGTGGTGCATATCTTTTTCTTTCTTTGCGTCTGATTGTGTATGTAAACTTCACCCAGAGTCATCATCAATGCATTTTACTTTAACACTTTCGCTGTGGCTGACACTTATAAGTGTCACAACAAGCCGCCAGCCAGTGCTGCTGACGGTTATAAGCGTCCGCGCTTACCATCGGATTATTCAGTCTAGTTTCAGTGTCTAAGCTAGCATCATAGCGTGTAAACTTGTGTTTTGTGTGGTCAGTTATCGAACATATATTGTTCGTAATGGTGGCTAATGAACATTTGAATGACGCCTGTGTGACCCCTATAGGTGTCAGACAGCAGACAGACTTCAAAACATGACTACAATACAGTCGAAGCTTATTTGAAGTAATGAACCTAAGGTGTCATCATTAAGTCGATATAGAACATGATCCTACAGATCTTACAAGGTCTTGACGTCACCCTGTAGCTAAGGTGTGCTTAGGAGCGTTGGTTACGAGCGGTACCTGCCGTTTCGGAGTGTTACCGGCCCGCACTCGCATGTTGCCGGGCAGCACTGGAGAGTTGCCCGCCTGCACTGATGCTGCAGAGAAAGTGTTAAACAACCTGTTTCTTATGTATTCTACCACAGTGTGTGAGGTACAAAATTTTCTGTGGTTCTGTAAGTAATAAGTGAGAAAATCATGTATTGTAGCATATAAATGAACAAGCATGAAAAGTTTTGCATTAGTGAGCAGTTCAAGGATTGCAGTTGTCCCTTGCTGAGATTGTAGTTTTTTAGATTACATGTTATTGTGGTTTCTCTGAGGTATTCTTTTTGGACTTCATGAAGCTGCACCTGGCGTCACCTAAGAGACGTCTGTGCCACATGCTGCTCCGAGAAATACCAATGACCTGAACATATGATGGAAAAGAATATCCTTGGCATTAAGACTTCTTTGTCTAAGAGCTTGTCTGTGAAACTCTACGAGAGTGAGTTGGTGTATTAAAGAGCTAAGATTAAGTAGTGTTTTGTCCACAAGTTGTCGAGTTGCTCCTTCAGTCGAGTTGTTAATAATTAATGTAACAAGTAAATGAGAAGAATGTCACGAGTTCAACTGCATCAGAGGAGTTCAACAGACGTGGACTCTTGCAAGTGCTTACTCTGCTTTATTACAGGAACCTATATAATAAAAGTGTAAACCTGTGTGGCTTTATTATGCCCTGCCAAATGCCATTTAACACACATGTTAATGCTGTTTTCCTTGACTTCCAGGAGTCTGATGCAGATCCACACTGTCAAATAGTAAATGTAACACGAGCTTACAGAATAAGGAGACCAGCTTTGTAGTAAGATTTAAAACTTTTAGCCAACAGAACTTATTCTTAATGGGGAGATATCATATACAAAACTCTCTTATGGAATGAATATCCATACGTCTTTCAGATATTTATTATTTATTTCAATGAAAGACAGTTTCCTTATAGCTGTAATTTAATTTAATTTCCATGTTTATCTCACGTATATACATTTCACAACAATCTGTCCCATCTTAAGTTAGTTTGGCATGCTCCATGAACTGGAAGTCATAAGTACTGTAACTGGTACCTTCAAGAGGACAGCCTGTAATGCATATGCCATGCAGTTTGATAATTTATGTCAAAACACCCTCTGCTATCTGCTTTGAAATGAAATTTTAATTACAGTACTTACAGCATTTGATTCATGAAACACTCTTAACAGGTACCTGAAGATAATCTCATTTATGTATAATCGATTTCAAGACAACAAAGATCAAAATAACAAAAATACATTGGCAAGGAAAGTGACTCACCAGAATAAATATGATTGAGAGGTGTTATTGGAATAAATATGTAAAAAAAGCTTCAGACACACCCCAAAGAGCTGCTGTTACTATTCATGACAAGAGGTTGGAAGATGTATCAAAAATTCTTTTGAAACAGAGGAAGATTCCTCACATGAGAAACAGTCTGTACAAACATTTCTAATTAATAGTGAAATAATAATTTCCTAAGTTCTGAAGTCAAAGATGGATAACTGATTGTTGCATCAACTCCCTCCCCCCATTAGTATCAAATGGCTTTACAGACTTCCATATAATGTTTTGGAGCACTTTCTAATTAAAACAATCAGTTTGTTCAGTTTTTTCTCCTCCTCCTCCTGGCCTTGGAACTGGTCCTTTCCTACTTATCTGCTATGGCAGAGGTCATCCAGTGCATCTGTAACTGTGCTGGAGCTTCAGCATGCATGTGCTTGTTATATGCAGTGTTTTCTGAATAATTATGTGTGTTGTGAAGACTTGCTACTGCATCTCGTCCAAATATTGCCTCATGTGTAAATGAGAAAGATGAAAACAGGTCAGCAGTTTCTGCAACAAACCATAGGGGTCAGTGATTGGCAGGCAAAAAGACCATACAAACAAATTGAATGGATACCTAACTGCCCATGAAGTAACCACCAGGTGATACATTGTGATGTATTATTTGCTACAGAGAAGTGCCATATGCCAGAACCTGTATCTTTTCAGAAAACCTGCCAAACATTTTCTCACTGGATAGATGTACTTGGTGAATCTTAGATACCTCATCTATTTGTGGAGCTACAAATCATGTCTCAGCAACCCACTAATAAATAGCAATGAAGGCTGGATGACTGCTGTTTTCTGTCAGGAAATGAATTCTGATATAGCTATCCAACCTCCAGCTAACACCATTCATACAACCATGTATAAAAATCTATCACATTGTTCTAAAAACAAAATCCTGCCATGGTTAAACAGGGCACATATCAGGTAACTTATTAATATTACTGCATACTTGATATCATCAAGAAGCATTAACCTCAAATTTCAATGCGTTGAACAACACATTGCCATCAAGAATATGTTGAATGCATGAGCCTATTGAATTATCAATACCACCACCCAATTATCCAACAAAATTAATTTCCATTATAGGTTACAAACTTACGCTGTTGGCCTGTACATGTAAAAGATGTTGAATGTAAACTCTTACAACTAAAAAACGATGCATATTTTTTACATACAAATATCTGGACTTTCTTATTTTGGTGTAGGAGGTATTTATTCCTAAAATTTATTACAGTATTTCAAGTAACTCGTGAATGAACTGGTGCCTTATGCCAGAAGCTCCACAAGATTGGATGTGGATGATGGACAAATATAGGGAGGTAAGTATGCCAATATATCAAAAAATGTGGGAAGAGCTGTAGAGGAGCAACTTCTTGTTGGAACCGTGACGAAGTATTTTGCATAAGAAGGATGGGCCCATTATTGTTTAATTACACTATGGGCAACCAATCACTGGAAATAATCACAGTCTTCAAATACCTAGCAACAAGTGTCCTAAATGATTTAAAGTAACCAACAACTTGAAACCAGTTACAGTAAAGGTAAATACTGGGTAGATCAATTTTGAGACTCCTAAGAAAGCTTAATTCATCCAATATGGACACATTTTAAAAACCCCCATTCATCCTATTCTTTAACATTACTTTGCAGTGTGACTTACCTACTAGGATTAAAGAGAAGAAAATATACTCAGAGAAACAGCGCACCATTTAATAGTGGTGTGTGCATCACAGAGCCTGTCCAATTCTTGTCACAGATGATACCTACTGTTAAAATTCTAAGCGCATGTTTCAAAAAGAGAAGAAAGATATTACTTCTTCCCACAAATAAGCTGCAAAATTGCCATAGTAAAATTCGAAGAAATTTCAGCTGATGATGATTACTGACACATGACTGTCAGTCTTCCAGTGTATTATTCAAGAAACAGGAGAGGAGAAAATGACTGCACTACTACAAATTGTCAGTTCAGTCTTAGGTGGCTTACCAAATAGTAGATGTAGATGTGTGTGCCACCATCATTGCCACAGGTGGAAATGCTTCTGCACTACAACTGCATGGTCTGATTAATGTCTGCTGCAGTATACAGTATTCACATGAAACTATTCAATCAAATCTGTGGTACCCTCATTCTTAAAAAAAAAGAAAAAAATTTACACTCCACAATGATCTTGTTTATATCCTTCGTAAGCAAAACTAATTTAAAGCTTTCAGGTCTGCAGTCTACATCTACAAATCAATGGTTACAAACAGATGTAACATTCTGGGAACATTCTTTTTCACTGAAAAATGAACACAGTAAGTCTTATCAAAATTTGAGTCTGGTCAGAAAAGAACAGGCCAACATAGTAACTATCAAAGCTGAATATTATGCACCACACTGTATAGAATTGTCTGGTGTACAGTTTATGCTTCTCCACTTTTGTAGTTGCCAATTGCTGGCCCTTGTTTCAAAATGTATTCAGTGTCCCTGTGTAAGGGGGGGGGGGGGGGGCCTTTATTCACCACCACTATATTCAAAGCAGTTTCTTTAAAAACATACATGTACACCAGCTGTAAATGCTACTGGAAACTGCACCTTTTTTTAATCTCTCAGTAACAGCCTAAAGTATTTACCCTTTAAATTTGTTTCTATTTTGGGAAACAAACATCCCACAGTCAAGACTGGCAATTAATAGTTTTTAAACAACTGTCATCACATTGGGTGACTTACACTATTAACTTTTTTAGTCATTGTATCCATCATTCACAACAAAAAAACTATATTTGACCAACTGCATACAAAGACAACGGGCAGGCTAGAGGAAAGGAGAGAGAGAGGGAGAGAGAGAGAGAGAGAGAGAGAGAGAGAGAGAGAGAGAGAGAGGGAGAGAGAGAGAGAGAGGAAAAAAAAATCCTCCACCAACCACACACTCAATCTCTCCTACCAGACAGACAGGTGTATTAAATCTATATCAGATTGCAGAAAGGAAGAACATGTAATGGATACTAGTACCCAGGGCATTTGTCAAGAATGGTAAAACTGTAAAACTAATATTTCACTGTAAAATTAAAATGAGTTCTGCTAAATCTGTAAAATTTTTAAATTTTGAGAAAGCTTTTGACACTATCAACTGGAATATACTGTTTGAAACTTTGAATGCAGCAGGGATAGATTCCAGGTGGTGAGAGGTTATCAACTTTTGCAATTTTGAGAGTTGAAGCACATGAAAAAGAGGCAGTAGCTGAGGGGGGAGTGAGAAAGGGTTGTATGAAATAACCCTCTTAATCTCTTTATTGAGCAAGCAGTAATGTAAATTGAAGAGAAATTCAGAACGAGAAAGCTTAAGGAGAAGAAATAGAAATTGAATTTTGTCAGAGACATAGTACTTATGTTAGATATGAGAAAGGATTAGGGAGATCACTTCAACAGAATGGATATTTTCTTAGAAAGATGATTTAAGATGAACATCAACAAAAGTAAAGAAAGGACAACGAAATATACTTTTAATAAATCTGACAACATGGAAGGAATTAGAGTAGCAAATGATATACTAAAAATGGTAGATAAGTGTTGCTATTTGGAAAGTAAAATAAGTGAATATGAAGGAGGGAGGGCATAAAATGCAAACCTTCAGGAGCAAGAAAAATATTTTCTGAACAAGAGTACTTTGTTAACATTTAACGTATGTTTAAGCGTTATGAAATGTAGTCCATAAAAAATTCAGACAAGAGGAGATTTTAAGCTTTAGAAATGTGGTGTTATTGGAATGAAGGATTGAATAGCTAATGAAGATGTATTTAAATGGGGAAGAAAAGAAATTTATGGCACAATCTGACAGATTGGTTGATAAGACATCTCAGTATTGTCAGTTTGATAACAAAGGAAAGTGTGAATGGTAAAAATTCTAGGAGACAAATGCTTCACCATAGTAATCAGGTTCAAGTGGAGGTAGGTTACAAGGATTTATACTGAGATGATGGGGACTTGTAAAGGATCAACTAGTATTGAGACTGTATGAAACTACACTAATTATGGCATGACAGTAATTTTTACAAAATATTAATTTTCTGTCATGCTTCTGAACTTTCTATTAAATTCAACATGAGCTGTGATTTCCATATAGGTGAATGTCTCCAATGCCAGCAACCTTAGACTTACACAGCATGAATAATTCATAATCAAGACAACCATTGTATTCACAGACAGGAAAGGAACACTCAGGAATTAGCACCATAAATCAGAACAATTTGTACTTAAATGTACAAAATGTTTATTATTGTTACAATCTTATTTCAATAAAATAAATACTGGAGATAACAGAATTTCACAGTGGCTGTGAAAATGTATTTACATAATTTCCAGTCAAATCAGGTCAAACTTTATTATTTTAACAGATAAATAATGAACATGACTGCATTAACTACTTGTACAAATCCTTAAATACATATACACAATATATTACAAATAAAAATAATTCTGGTCAACATGAGGGAACTGACAAAAGCAACTGTATCATAAATATATCAAAGAAATAAACATAATGTACAAAAATAAAGTCACACACACTGCAATATTAATACTTCGTTATTTCCATACACATTACTCCATCCTGGTTACAACATCCCAGCACACTTCTAGTATAAAAATCTAACTTTTTTTATAAAAATGGTGAATTACAATGAGATGAGTGAACATTATAAATTACATACCATTTGAAACTGTCTATAGTAACACGAAATGAAGTAGCAATACCATTTACAAACACTTTTATAAAAAAATCACATTTACGAAGAGAGACTGATGCAAAAATAACTGAAGTTCTCCCATTCTATAAAATACTTCCAGCTTTCACTGTCTCAAATATTGGTCAGATGACAGTTTCTTTGGTTTACTGAGAGAAATTTCAGTTGGAACCATTCAAGATATGGAAAGCACATAATACATAGACATATATCACACTTTCATGCAGCACAGGACAAAATACAAACTTATTTGAGTATGTCGAATGCACGAGTCTTCCTTCTGCTGAGATTCTTAGCACCAGCCACTTTGACCATTAGTACTTCCAGTGCCATAAAATGTTTTTTTAATATTGTCCAGCATTTCAGAGCTCTCAAATCATAACAAATTTTCAAATATTACAAACAATGACTGGTATAGCACATTCACTGCATTGTTTATTTCTCTCACCCTTACAGTTTTCTATCTTAAGCTGCTGCAATGTTTGAACAGTTGAAGCTTTAACAACTATATAAAAAATACAATTTATCATTCAGTCATGCTATGACCATTTTTTTGGGAAAACATTTAAACAGTACATTCAGTATTTAACATTACCACTCTTTTTGAACATTAGTTCAAGGCTGCCATTTCCTTGGGTGAAAATCCTAGATGGATTATTAAGGAGAGAAAAAGCAAAAGAAATTAGAATAGAGCTGCTCAGAAGATACAACAGTCAAGTGCACTTTAAATCACATTTCTTTGGTTGTATGCTATGTTTCAAACTGCACCTCCAGTACAAGCCCTATACATAATGTACAGCTTGCACCAGTATGGTGCAGTGCTGTAACACACTTGGAGCTGCGACAGCTCGAGAGTAATACCATAATATATGTTACACTATAAATGTCTTAGCTCTTCAAGTGGTGGTGAGCACTTGTCTTCTGCGCTTTCTTCTTGCGAGCTGCCAACATATCGTAGAACGGATTATGGCTGATGCTTTGCCTATAGCAGAAACAAACACTCGTGACTCACTGCTGGCCGCCACTTCATGTATTGTGGCTGATGCTTTTCCTATGTTGGGAATAAGGTTTTGCTTTATTTATTCAAATTTTTTTGTTTTATTTGTTTTTACAGATTTTGTGAATCAATCACAGATGTTTATTTTCAAGTGAGTTATTTTATTAAGACTGGTGGTGTGTCTTGCTGTTAAAATCATGTCCTCCAGAGGACTGAAGTATTTGCCTATCTAGAGAATATGATTTCATGCAGGGACCTACCACACAGTTTTAATATTAATAACATTACCTGAAAAGACATCTGTGATGCAGACATAATATGAACTTTCCGAAAATATTTACAGAGGCATGCATGTGCCTGGTAAGCATGCACCTTACAATCATCAAATTCAAATTCCCATTTATTATAGGAAAGTGAAATATACTTAAGAATGATCAAAACAAAAAAATTTAAATAAATAAGCATAACCATGAGGCCAACATGCGAACATGCATCTTCACACAATACTTTATACACTCAGGATAAAAAAGAATTAATAGAACTTTTAGGAGACTTCAAATGAAAAATACTGAAATCATTAACTACACAGAATTTAAATTTAGACTAAACAAATCTGAAAAATCTCTACAAACACTATAAAATGTTGCTATTTAGTTAACATTGCAGTTGAAAATGTGTTATATTTTACTGTGCTTGGTAAACTACATTATATTTTACATAATACTACTGTTCCCACTTAATTATACTACATTAGTAAAAGCCACTGCAGATGAAACATATGAATTGAATGAAATTATGCATTAAGCCTACAACAGTATTGATTTCATGAATAATCTCAAAAGACAGAACAGCAATAATATGTGCAGCCACCTTCAACGAGAACAACATACACCAGTCAACATGATGCCTAACAACAACCACCCCCCTCCCCATATCCCTTTCCTAAGAAGGAACCAAACAAAAGATTGTAAATAAACGAGAAAGTTATGTTTATTCAAAATATGCAAAGAGCAGATTTCAATGATACTGAAGACAACATACAACTCCTTGTTTTTCTAGTATTTCAGTCTCATCTATACAGTTCTGTTTATTATATTGGATACTTCTCATTTAGTATACCCACGTATTATTTCTTCCGTTTACCATTTTACAATGTTCTAGCAAATTGTGAGGTAAATCTGCCTCCTCCGTCCCAACATCTTTCCATACTTGTATTCTAAGAACAGAAACCTTTTTTTAGCCTATAATTTGGAGCAAACATACACAAAACATGTTTTAATCTTCTAGTTTCATGTTGTCTTCATTACATTAAATGATCATAATATGAATATTGCCAAGGCAAGTCCCTTTTGTAGTGTGGCTAATTTGCAATTAAAAATTTTCCTATCCATACCCAGCTGAATAACTGTGCTAATAATGAACTATGTCACATTCCAAAAAAATCCAAGTATTGTTTACAGAATTCTGATTTGATACTGCCAAAAACTAAACATTGCTTTTATGCTAATAAAAGGGTTTGTAGTATAGGAAATTTCAAGTTAATTAATACACTCTGGAAGAACAAAAAGTTAGTTACCTTCACTTTTTGAAACTTAATAACTTGAAAAAGGATACTCCATTCGTAAGTGTTGCACCTCACTAACAAAAATTTAAGTAACACACACTTTGGATATTTACTGGTAAGATCATTGAGTACTGAAAATTATGACTACTAAATCTTAAAGAAGTGGCTTTCATCCTTACAATGACAAACTAACATTTCTGCTAAACAAAAGTTGTTTAAATGTTCAGAAACTGGACAATACATTATTTTTAAGTATACAGGTCAGTAATGCTCTCTCTATGTGCACATAGCCTGTAACAAAGTAAATTCACTGGCTGCAGCTATTAGGTCTTGCTAAAGTAATCCTAACCCCTTACTCTCATATGTACAAACATCACCTGCCATTTCTTAAATGTGATTAATCTAACTGCATGGATATCCTCCCCACAAAAACGCTAAATTGAGCCTAAATAATTGGTAGTGCACTTTGAAGTACGCTCCACAACCATCTCCATTGTGCAATAATTCTCTCTCTATACTCCCAACATTGTGATAGTTTTAGAAACAAAAGTTTGCAGTAATGCTGAATGACTGCTTTACACAAGTAAACTGCACTAAACGCCTCACTAAAATTTTGGTTCTTGTATATCTGTGACAATGTCAGTGAGTAAAATACTAGCTCATGTACAACAAGTTACAAAGGAACATCACTGTGCAATGTTCGGGGGGGGGGGGGGGGGGGGGGGGGTTCTTGAGACTAATTTTATGCTCCTTCCGTAAGACTTCATTTCGTAATTACAAAAAGATTACATTAAGGGCACATGCTTTTCCAAATTAAGGACTTAATTAGCACAATACCCATGCTAAACATCAGAGCCACTAACTGTTTGCAAACCATCATGAACAGTAACGTTTCTACTGGACTTTGTATACCATAATAGACAAACACTATGGCATCTTTTTCTGGGTTAAAAAAATCTTACAGCCTAAATGCTAAAATGTCACCTTCATTCAAAAAAATAATGGCTCCAGCAACCACTAGGACAATTTAATCAAAATTAAACTTTGTGGAATGCCTAATAAAATTTATCCGTTACTTAAAATATAAAACAGTGATGAGAGAAACAGAGGGGGGGGGGGGGGCGGCTTGGGGGACTAATAAGGAGGAAAGTTCACACAATTTGTTGTATGTTCTGCTGAACATGCTATTGCCTGTGACAGCATGATAAATGCAGGTGACAGATTTTTTTTTATTATTCCAAAAACTAATCACCTACCCTTTACTCCATGGGAGGACAATTTCACTTTAGGAAGAAACAGACCCATAGACGAAAACCTTGAAGAAAATCCTCGTACATTAGGAATCTCCATTTGCAGTAGAATCACTCATAACTAACAACAATTGTATAAAATGTACAAGCTTTGTTCTCAGAGGAATACATTCCTATAGGGTCTGCTGCAACATTTCACTAATATTGGATCAAGTCTTCAGTGATCTCTATCTGTACAAACTCTGGGATGCACTTATATTCTGAATAGCACCACTTGCCTTTTGAGTGTAATATGATATTTATATCTGTATGTATGAGAGCACTTCCACCTGCAAATGTGTTAGAGAGAGAGAGAGAGAGAGAGAGAGAGAGTCCAAGCACAACTTTTCTACTGCTACCATAACCACTTATGTGGCAGCTATTACTATTAATGCAAACTAATAATTTACACATTAATATCTACAATGTCATGTGCAGCCTAATATGTACAAAGCAACAAATGTACAAAGAATTCACACACTCTGATGCAACTACAATTACATTAAACTGTGATAGTCAACATCCTCAACAAACAGAAAAAGCAACAGGCAATAACAAAAAGGAATGAAATAAGGAATTTGTCATATCTGAGCAGTATTATTGTTCTTTAATTACACAAATTCATCATTATCACAACAAAAACACACAAAACTTGGACAGCACAGGAGGAATTTCCAAATGAAACATGGTCTAAATGTTACAGCAAAACTGTAAGCAGTGTGCACTGTGACTATAGAGAGTGAGCTACTGTTAAAAGAACTCCAAGGGCACAGAACATTAAAACAAAAAAATTCACACTTGGATGATGTTACAGTTATGACTCCTATTTAAGCCTTGTGCAACATGTAACTAAATAGAATGGTCAAATACCTCATTTGAGAACTGCATATATTCAAGACCTCCATACAAATTTATAATTTCTCTCAACTAATCAGTGAAACAAACAATTACCACACAAATTCTTACACAAAAAACTAGTTGGCATTATGCTATACATGCCTCATTACAAAAAATGTGCACCCTTTGGGAAAATAATGCATTTTTATGTTAAAATATTAGTCTCCATAGTTAGGGTCTTTAAGTGGAATAGTGAAAAAATATTAATCATGTTGTGTGGCGACATCCTCAGTTTCAATGGTTCTACCCCACAGTAAAGACCCATGCCCAAGAACTATCATCCTACATCCTTTGATTTACATCACCCATAACAAACCAATTGATTTAGATCCCCACCCATAAGAAACTATTCTGTTTGCTACAATCTATCACAATTGTCCATACTATTAAATTACAAGCAGGATGTATCATTCATGTGTTGGAGAAAGGTGGTGATCAACTACATCCTCTAGACCCTTCATAATAAATACTGTCTGAAAATGTAAGAGCACTCTGTAGTGAGTATGATGATTTGGGCTGCCAATCAGTTCATGCAGTTACTAAAGAATATCAAACATTAAATGCACCTGTAGCACAAAGATAGGTACTGCAGAAGATGACCAAGAAGAGAAGCTGTTGATAAAACCATACCAGGAAGAGAAAGAGGTCACTGAGGTGTCTGCTAATGCATCTATAGAGAGTCAATTTTGCACTACAGGAAACTGCAAAGAATGGGATGGAGGAAAATAAAAAATAGCAACACTTCAGAAACACGACATAGTCGAGAGCCTCAGTAAGTACTGTGCAATTTTTCCTGCAAAAAGATATGCTGGTTTAGTCTGAAAGGAACAAAATATAGCTTTGTTTCCTGTGGAAATGTGTTTCAATCAAGCATTTTTATTTCATATTGTCTGGCTGACAAAAAGGCAGTACAAGGAGCATTATATTATTGTGATACATGCTGCCATTCCCTCCAGCTGTTATTGCCAGTAGATGAATCGTGGTTATGTCACTGCTGCTTTATTTGAGCAGATCCTCATTTGACCTCATGAGACAGTGGGCAGCATTTCAGACCTCCCTACCACAGAAAAAATCCAAAGAGGTACTGGGATTCAAAATGGAGCCCTTCTGCACCAAAGACAGCAATGTCAACCATTTGGTTATGGAGGTAGTTGCCTTACCAAGAGAAAACAATAGGTTTAGCCAGTATTATGCAATTAAATCCAGATATTATTTTGGGGCCGTACATATCCAAGAGTTATAGCCCTTGCAAGACTGAATACTGGAACCTATGGAAACATTTGGTGGGTACATATAATCTGTTTTCCTGGACATAAATAGTTCTCATATTTCTGGAAGCTAGAAGTTAGTTTCCTATTTATCACCTATTAATATGGTAATATCAATCATGTATGAACAAACAACTGAACAGTGATCCGTATTTAATTGCAATTTACTCAGCGTAACCTTCTTAACATCCATTTATTTTCTACAACTAACAAACTTATGTTTTTAAGTGCACTATTTTATACAATGCCTATGTTGCACTTAACTTCATTCACTACCAGGCTCACCAACAAACAAATTTTTAGAATCCCCATTATATTAGACAAACAACAGTAGCAGCCCAAGCACTGACCCAAGATATCACAAACTCATCCGTGCCCCAATCAGACACCACCTCATAGCCGCTCTCATTACTGTCTAGAGTGACTTTTTGCTGTCTGTTCTGAAAATATGACAGGAACAACTTGGGAGCTGCTATTCTTATTCCATAATGGTTCAATTTCTGCAGTAACATTTTGTGATAAACATTACCACATGAGTCAGTTAAATCAAAGAATACACCTAGTGTGCACAGCTTTCTCTTTGATCCATCCAATGCCTCATAGAGAAGAGAGAATATAGTGTTTTCAATTGTTAAACACTTGCTGAAACCAAACTTTACATTTGACAGAAAATTATGTAAATGAGAATAATCAATTACAATCAGTTATACATACAGCATCTCAATAGATTTTGTGAACACTTAAGGCATAAAAATTGGTCCAAAATGGTCTAAATTATCCCCTTCTCTTTTTTTATAAATCAATTTTACTAGTGGCTACTGCAATCATTCCAGAAACTGACCATTCCCAAAGTAAAAATTACAAATGTGGCTAAATACTGTGCTAACCTATGCAGCCAAGTGGCTTAGTATCCTGCTATATATGCCATCATCTTCATGGATGTTCTTAGTCTTCAGTGATTTTGCTGCCCAAAAAGGAAAACTCATTGCAACTTTTAGTGTCTCATTTCCCAATCTAAGAATGATTGATGGATATGTTGGTCTTGGCACATGACAGCAAATTCTTTAGCATCTGTGTTCGAGACGAGTGTCAGTAAAATACACTAAACAGGAGAATAAAACAGTATGGAAAATGAAGGTAGCAAAAGTTGGAAAACTGTGTGTGTACCCACACAGAAGCATGGAATTAAGTACTGCACCAATATTAAAACATTAGCTAAACAGGAAGAAAGTGATATGAGGAGTTAAAACAATACAGCAGATGGACATGGCAGGCTGATCGCAAGCATAGAAGAGGACGAGCCAGCCACTCTGCCTTCAGGATCACCACAAAGAAAATTTATACTCATTCTGAAGGCAAATCTTTGACACGGTCAGGGTACATGACAGCAGCCAAGAGAATTCCACTGTTTGGAGCCATTAGTGTACACTACTGTGAAACTGTGATGCCTATCTAAAGTAAGTCCGGGTCTCCGGAGGAGCCAAGGCAGAAATCTGCTCCAACTACGATGTAAAACATTAAGACCAGCCACAACCATCTCTAAAAGGAAATCCTGTGCACGAATGCCATAAGGCCTCATTGTCCATTGCTGGTTATGAGAAAGCATGGTGTGGACAGTGTTTTACATATGTGGTGCACCGTAAGTAGCCATCGCCTGATGTGACATGGTGGTTCACCAGCCTCTGCACAGAGGCTTGGTCTGAATGCCACAATGACCAACCGAATCCCTTCATGGTGCAACACATTCAACATCTTTTATCCGCAGACCCATACACCATGTGCCCATAATGTAGTTGAGATCAGACAAATGTTCTGTACAACCGGACCAAACAAGTCCGGTACAAGTACTGCAGCTAAGACATTTTAAAATACTTATAGCCTCGAAAGACTGTTTTTTACATGTCCTTCAGATGTGGCAACCATTTAAGTTTGCAGTCAAATATAAGGTCCAGGCCTCACTTACACACTAAAATTAAGAACATCCTCAACTCAAGAAAATTTAAAATGGGACGAGAACGGTTAAAAAGAACACACACAGACTTCTCGGTTGAAAACTTAAAACCACTCTTCTGCACCCATTCACTCAAATGTCTAAGAGTTAGATGTAACTGACGTGTTGTCACTGCAAGGCTTTAAGAAGAGCAAAACACAGAAGTCCTCCACAAAGAACATGGGCCAGGACTTTTCACTGCTGACTTTAATGCTATTAATAGCTATGGTACAGGCAGTCACTTAAAACACTACCATGAGGGACACTGTTCTCCTGCTCAAAGCGAACAGACAGGATGACACTGACTCAATATCAAAAATACAGTGGCGAGAGAAAGGACTGAATGAAAATGGGAAGACATCCACGAAATCCCCATTTGTGAATCTGCTGAAGGGTAAGATGCCTCCAAGTAGTATCATAGGCCTTCTCGATGTCAAAAACTGTACCTATAGGATGATGCCAGTGCAGGAAAATCTGTTGTATAGCCACTTTCTGGAGGGCCAGGTTATCAAAGGTGGATTGGTACCTCCTGAAACTACACTGAAGTGACTAAGGAGTTGCCTGGATTCTACAATCCAGACAAGGTGGCACAAATCCAAGATCTTTCCCACGCAGCTAGTGACGGCAACACTAAGGTAACTTCTGGTGAATGTACAGTGTTTCTCAGTTTTTACAAGAGGAATTAAAACTACTACACAGCACGAGTCGGAAAATAACATGGCACCAAAATGGCATTAAAAAGTGTGAGCAAGATATCTGTTTTTGCCTTGTGAGGTGCCACAGCATATTTTAATGGATTCTGTCTTGACCAGGGAATGTGTGTCAAGTCGCAGACAATGCACAATCCAGCACCCACACGGAAAATAGGCAGTTGTAATCTTCATCAGTGGTGGACCAGAAATCCAAACTTCTCTCAGCAACCACTATGTCACTGGAAACCTGGATCTTGACTGGTGGTTGCTGTAATTGTGGCAAATTAGGCCACCATAATCTGGGCAATGTCTTGCAGATTGGTTTGTAGAGTGCCATTCCCCATTAAAGCGACCATCGCCACCTGAAAGGCTGCAAGATTCTCTGCAATTGGCTGGCACTCGAACCTACGCAGAGCTGCAAGCCTAGTCCTGATTGCAGAGTGGCATTCATAACGCCACGAAAGAACAGGCTGCTCTTCAGTTGTGTGGACTGTGGATGATACTTCAGCGGCAGGGTGAATCTTTCTGCTAATATGATCCATTCCTCAACATTGACATGATGTTCAAACTGGGTTTCACAGTGTCCAGTCTGCTCTACTGAGCACCCATCTCGGCAGTTTCCTTTTGGGTTCCACTCCATCTGGGAGGTGAAATCATATTGTGAAGCGATCACTTCCGTATAAGTCATCAATCGTTTCTCATTGAGCAATGTGAGCAAGGGCTGGATAGCAAAGAGAGAGGGCGATGGCAGAGAACAACCCAGTTGCAGTGCAGAAGTGCTTCTCTGTCCCGTATTTAACAAATGTGCACATGATATGAGAAGCCTCTCAATTGCTCTGCCCCTGGAGCAGGTAGTTGCAGAGGTCCAAAGCACACTGTGTGCTTTAAAATCACCACAGAGGATAAAGGGGTGGGGGGAGCTGTGTAAGGAGGTCATTTAGAACCTCTTCGTCAAGCGCATCATGTG
Organism: Schistocerca cancellata; assembly: GCF_023864275.1. NCBI lineage: Eukaryota > Metazoa > Arthropoda > Insecta > Orthoptera > Acrididae > Schistocerca > Schistocerca cancellata. Next base: position 388,955,099 of record NC_064627.1, on the reverse strand, counting down.
GCAGCAAGTAAAGGGAACGTACTGTCAATGGATTATGCATGTGCACTGATATTGCAACTGCTTGTAAATTCATTGTAAGTGAGAGGCATGGAGTGGTAGTTGGTACTGACAAAAATACCTACTACTCCTCTAGCTCTCTCTCCACTCAGGTCACCATTTTTGTGGAGTGCATGGCCTTTTAACTCAGAGGTGTACAATTGATTGAAATTAATCTCCTGGTCTACCCTGAGATAGTAGATGAAGTTGTTCTACATTCATCCTGAATCCCTGCAGGTTCCATTGAAGTATGGGAGCCACTGATCACAGGGGCATCACCTTCATCCCATCTCTCCACCAAGATACATTCCTCTAGAAAGATTCTGCAGTCCCTACTCTAAACAGGATGGTTTCCTGAGCAGTTCATACATTTGGCAGGAGACTAGAACCAACTCCTTCATGAGAAGCCTTGCTGCAGCTGCCACATGTTGCGTCTCCCCTACACCCTAGTGTTTTATGCTCGAAACACACTTTTGAAACAGTGCATTGAGTCTGGGTTGTATGGATGTAAGTTTAGGCAATGAAAACCTGCCTTGACTACTCTGGGAATTTTGGAGAAAACCTTTTGGTCCCATGAGCAGCTTTGGAAATAAGGGCCACTCAGAGCCCTACATGCCTGAGTAAGCCTTATTGCTAATGTAATTCTTCAGCATCACCCAAATTAATTTGACTATATTCCATTATCCAATTTTTGCTTTTGTTGATGTTCATCTTATATCCTCCTTTCAAGACACAGCACATTCCATTCCAATGCTTTCACAAGTCTTTTGCTGTTCTGACAATTACAATGTCATAGTCAAACCTCAGTTTTTATTTCTCCTCCCTGGACTAAATCATATGTCAATATTTTTTTTTGTTTTTTTTTTGTTTCCTTTACTGCTTGCTCAATGTCCAGACTGAATAATATCTGAAACAGACTAAAAGCCTGTCTCAATTTCTTCTCAACCACTGCTTCCTTTGTGTCCCTCGAGTCATAGCTACCATCTCATTTCTTTACTAGTTGTAAATAGAATTTTGCTCCCTATATTGTAACTTTGCTATCTTCAGAATATAAGATTATTCCTGTGAACACTACCAAAAGCTCTCTCTAGTATTAGCATGTTCACACAGACAATAATTTTACTGTTATGTAATTAGTATAGATGATAGCCTTATCCCATTAATCAGTCTGTTAGTGACAGCACTTTAATTATTACAATGAAGAGTGACTTTCAAAGAGCATGGGGAGTGTGTTGAGGAAAGCTTCATATTTATTGTCTATGTTATCTGTACAATGAACTTCCTGCTACACTTTTCCTTCAACAAGATTTTAAGAAGTTTTTTGCCATTGGATTAAAACTTCTAATTAGTCTTTAGATGTTACCATTCCTTTGTGAGACACTGTATGAGAGGGTGTTGGCTCCAAACACACTCCTCTTAGTCACATGATAGCATTGTCAATGTGTGATTAAACTATGTATGATATTTTTTCCAGTACATACTGTGGCTATCTGCTCTCCTCTTGAAGAGGGGAGGGGAAGTCCACATCCCCTTCAACTGCCATAGTGAAGAAGATACTTGGTATATTGAAAAGCAATGTGCAAGGAACAAGTCTAGATTTTATATGACTTGGGTCACATAATGAACATGCCACTGCAGCAAAATAAATATCTTCAGCTCTTAAGAGCTTGATTCCATGGATTTATGTACACATTGGCTACAGGTAGTGAGAGTGTGCTACATATGGCAGCTTCACTCGTCTGGCAACAACAACTGTGTATATTGTTTAAAGTAAGTCTGTCATGGCAAAACAAGAGATTTCTGGCAAAGCATTTTAGCACTATCAATTTCCAATTAAATTTTACAGTAAGGAAATAGAAAAATGAATTCTATCTTGATGCACAAGTTGTTAAACCATTTCAACCAATCTCAACGTAACTACACATGTTTGCTATTCACCTATCTAGTTTTTGATTCACTAAAGATAAATTCTCCAAAATCACTGTCAGTCTTTAGAAATTTCACACACTGGCAAAACACATTGGCAAATACATGGTGGGGGTCATTATTGCATATAGCAGTGACCTGACAAATTATACAAATTTCCATCATGGCTCAATAGATGGCTCCTTACATTAACAATACATTCAGCTCTTGCATAGGGAAGCAACTCCAATGTATTCTAAGACGATTTGACTGCATTGAAGAGAGCATATACTGCTGAAGTATGTATGTCCAACAACTGTTCAGGCATTTTACTACTTTATCGATACAAATGTATCGAATGTTAAAGGCACTGCAATACTAATGGGAGAAACAGGCCACAAGATTCTTTATTGTCTTTGAGATTCAAACTTTAGTGGAAAAATGTCTAGAGCATAATGTGTTCTGGCTACGTGCCTAATATCCAGTTATTACAATCCTGACAATGCAACACCAAACAAAAGCTACAGACTTATATTGAATGGCTTTGGGAACAATGGCTCTAGCAATGTGACAACAGAAAGAAAACTAGCCAACAGTGATACTTCTAACTTTTGTATGTTTTAGTCTGTTCACATTAAACAATATATTTGTTTGACTGCTTTACGACATAGCATTTTCCAATTTTAGATATTGTATCCGGTTGTCTGGACACGGGAAGTACATAGTGCACAGAAGTCACTTTCCTTACAGAAAGAACTTTTGAGTTGTCTCCGATTTAATTATTTAAAAGCCTTCATAATCTGACATTGTAAGACAACTAAAGGATCAGAGAAACCATATGCATTCAGAACTTTAAACAACAATCCCCCACCCCACCTCCCCTCGACACACACACACACACACACACACACACACACACACACACACACAGAAACACCACAGCATAATTACAAAACAGTTTCTCACAATTTAAAAGTTGTACCAGAACAAGATAAGGACAACACATGAAGCAAGCATGTCCATCGTAATATATTTACTGACTTCATGGCCTTCCATTGGTGCTTGATAAGCTTTGCGGCCGTAACACGAGGTTCCAATGACAGCTCTTGGTGTGGCTGAGACAGCTGCTTCTCCCAAGGATGAAAAGTCAGTGTGGCTCTCCTATGAGCGGCAATCACCACAGAGTTTTTGATTGGAATTAAATTTCATTATAAATATTGAAAATAAGTCACCAACTGTGAGTTCAATGACAGTGACAGTTATAGTTACAGTTTTAACAGAATACAGGTTAGTTGATAGTTTCAGTGCACATCAGTACCATATAATCACTGCATGTGAGAATGTTTGTTCCTGAAAATTTTGCCTGTGCTGTCCAAACTACACCAGTATCTCTTAGTATGTATGTATGTATGTACACACAGTCATGACTTACCTTACACATTTGATCCACTCGTCCTTCTCCTCAGGTGTGGCAGCTGACATTCTATATACAGTGTGTTTGCCTGTAATAAAAATTAATGGTTATTTGCAACCTTTTTGTTTAAGTAGATTGCATAAGAGGAGAACTGGGAAGAAGATATACTTCGGCATAAAAGATATAAATAAACTATTCTCCAGAGTGGAATTCTTAATATATCTGCTTTTACGAGAAGGCCAACAACAGTTTCCAAAATAAAAATTACAAACAGCACTGTCATTATTAAAGAGCATCAGCATTTCACCCACTGGTTGTAATTGAACAAAAAATAGAATACACACACTGAAGTATCATGTGGTTGGTCTTTGCGTGACGTGATTGTGCATAATGTTTGCAAACATCGTGATCACACCATGTACACATTTTTACTATCAATCTTATCATCTTAAAGACGTCAAAGTGACTACAGCACTCTTAATGTTGCGCACAGTGACAAAACTCAAACAAAATGCTTGCAAACCATTTGAAATCTTGTAATAAGAGCAGATAAGAAATAAGGTGGTTTAACTGAAGGATTAGTCTGGAAAGAGTTTTATGCCTTTCAACACTTAATTTTTCTTACACATGCCACATTACACTAGGTATCCACCTTGAATTTTGAAATATTAGTTTTCTGTACAGGAAAGAAAATGTTGACTATAGACATATATTACTGTATTTGAAATAATGATTTTTATCTCTTGACAAAAAAGCACTCTGAAAATACATCTTAACTTCCAACATATTTTGTGAAGTTGGCAGCTAATACCATCCCCTCATTTCACATTTATGAAATATTTAAGGACTGCTCAGTCTTTGTATAAAAATATCTGAAGGGAATATAGGCTCATTCTCAAAAGTTCCTTTCAGGCGAAAACTGTGTGAAAAGTATGAAACATACAGAAGTGATATCACACCTGCCGACAGGCAACCCACTTACCCTATTTCCAAAGCGAACTGCTATCATGCCTCCTGGGCATACTTAATTTCGCCTCATCATGACTGGCACTCTTACTAAGTAACTGTAATGTGGACTCTAAACTTTGAGAGCTGCTCTATCCACCAATATGCTTATACTTTCTGTGTATTGTATAGCTTTTGTGCAGTTGTACTTGTAAATAACACTGTAGTTTCTCCATATTATTATTATTATTTTTTTTTTCTCAGCCGTTATGTCTGGTCACAAATGGACAGTGACGCGGACCTTGATCAAGCGTGACTTCCTTTTAACTGTACGGTATATGTTATATTGCATTTAGGAACTTTCGGGTCATTGAACATGTATCAATAATTACAGATTTTTGTAGTTGTATATATATGTTTGGATGTAACTGTATTGCATTGATGTACTGGTGGATATTGTGAGGTATGACTCCTGTAGTTGATAGTATAATTGGTATAATGTCGACTTTATCCTGATGCCACATGTCCTTGACTTCCTCAGCCAGTTTGATGCATTTTTCAATTTTTTCTCCTGTTTTCTTCTGTATATTTGTTGTGTTGGGTATGGATATTTCAATTAGTTGTGTTAATTTCTTCTTTCTATTGGTGAGTATGATGTCAGGTTTGTTATGTGTTGTTGTTTTATCTGTTATAACGTTCTGTTCCAGTACAATTTGTATCCATCATTCTCCAGTACATTTTGTGGTGTGTACTTGTATGTGGGAACGTGTTGTTTTATTATTTTATGTTATATGGCAAGCTGTTGATGTATTATTTTTGCTACATTGTCATGTCTTCTGGGGTATTCTGTATTTGCTAGTATTGTACATCCGCTTGTGATGTGATCTACTGTTTCTATTTGTTGTTTGCAAAGTCTGCATTTATCTGTTGTGGCATTGGGATCTTTAATAATATGCTTGCTGTAATATCTGGTGTTTATTGTTTGATTCTGTATTGCAATCATGAATCCTTCCGTCTCACTGTATATATTGCCTTTTCTTAGCCATGTGTTGGATGCGTCTTGATCTATGTGTGGCTGTGTTAGATGATACAGGTGCTTGCCATGTAGTGTTTTCTTTTTCCAATTTACTTTCTTTGTATCTGTTGATGTTATGTGATCTAAAGGGTTGTAGAAGCGGTTATGAAATTGCAATGGTGTAGCTGATGTATTTATATGAGTGATTGCTTTGTGTATTTTGCTAGTTTCTGCTCGTTCTAGAAAGAATTTTCTTAAATTGTCTACCTGTCCATAATGTAGGTTTTTTATATCTATAAATCGCCTTCCACCTTCCTTTCTGCTTAATGTGAATCTTTCTGTTGCTGAATGTATGTGATGTATTCTATATTTGTGGCATTGTGATCGTGTAAGTGTATTGAGTGCTTCTAGGTCTGTGTCACTCCATTTCACTACTCCAAATGAGTAGGTCAATACTGGTATAGCATAAGTATTTATAGCTTTTGTCTTGTTTCTTGCTGTCAATTCTGTTTTCAGTATATTATTATTATTATTATTATTATTATTATTATTATTATTATTATTATTATTGTTGTTGTTGTTGTTGTACAAAGAGTCACTCTGCACATAATGTCCCTTCCCAACAGGAACAAGTCTGGTACATTATCTCTCTCCCACAGACATTGTTGGCTTCCTTATTATCAATAATGTAGCAACATTACAACAACTAAGAGACAGTAGCATATAGAATACATGTTCCTATGCATTTCTATCAAAAGTGGTGGAAATTATTTCAGATTATCTCATCTTACCTTCAACAACTTTTCCTTCACTGTCTGTCTTACATGCCTTGATGAAATCAGAACCACTAGCATACAGTTCAAAACAATGATGCTTATGGCGATCTGTCACTTCACGAACTTGAATATTTTCAAGAGGAATAATACCACGAGGTTCTTTGTCAGTTGTGTACTCAAAATAGTACAGACAGTTGTCATTTAGTATGAACCAACGTCGCTTCCAGCTTTTGTATCGGCCACCTGCAAATTAAAATTTAGCAGAAAATTTTAAAAATTAGCTGAATGGGGCTGTGTTGCATACATACCCTACAATTAAAATGTGTTTGAATGAAGCATACAGGTGTTTTGTGAATAGTGTAAAAAAATCACACTCTTTAGAGTTTACATCACACTCTTTCAGAATTGTTCTTAATAAATTAACACCCAGCATTAACAAATATACAGCATAAGATATTTGTCAGTGTTAATTCTGAGTGTCTCTAGGGGCATGACAAATATTCATACTACTGGTGGTGGTGGTGGTGGTGGTGGTAGTGGTTGTTGTTATTATTAGTAAGTTATTCACACATGGTTTATCTTAGCTTCAGTTTTCATATTCAGTCAACATTTTACGATGAACGCTTAAAAAGCTATTACCTATCGTTTCACTTCACATAATGCTAATACATTGCTGAACGCTGTGCCCTGCCATTTTAGTCTTTTTACAGAGGTGACTATAGCACTACTCTTGAAACTTTGTTCACAGAGGAGACTGGTTGTTGTATATTGTGATCAAAAATCTGAAATGACTAGTGCTTAACCACAAATTACTGGTGTAAAATATTACTGTAATAATACCTTGGTCCTTTACCTCATCATATTCTAAAGTAGCTGCAGTGCCCAGCATATTTATTTATGTGAAACAAAGTGATTGGCCCTGTGCCTTTTTGAGACCCATAGCAAATACAAGCCAGATGGGAAACTGCAATCGCTTTAAACTGAAGGGCATATTTAAATTACTAGCTATCAACGGAATTAAAAGAATGAATATATCTTCACCTGCAGTATATTCCTTGATGGTGGCCACTATTACGTTTGGTGAAAGGTTCTCCACAGCCAGCCTTGATCCATTGCAAATGCAACAATGGCAACTAATCGAGAAATAAGAGTTTTCAATCATGTTTGTCAAATTCTTGAGCTTTTGCTCGTCCTATGATCTAGTGGTATCTGACAGTACTACCTGCTGTGATTTATTCTCGTTATTGGAATCACAGTCAGTTAACCACAATATATTTTGTTTGTTAGGCATTTAATTTGTCCATGAATTCTTTTCATTGTTTCATCTGAATATTATGTAGACAGTGATCTTTCCCTTGAAGGTCGTGTGACCTACACACACACACACACACACACACACACACACACACACACACACACACACACACACACACACACACAAGATTCAAACATATCTAAATCAAAGGTCTATAAAAATTAGTGAAATGTACAAGTATTTGCTTTTCTTACCTTGCTTCCACAGCCAACCTTCTTTATCTGGATTGAAAAAGGTGTGCATCAAGTCATTCCCATCATCCTCTGGGATTTTGAATGGTTCAGTCTTTATACTCTCATAAAGGCTCTGCAAAAAGCATGTGAAGATTCTAAGCTTAGGATTCTTTCCAGACTAATTCATTTAATTAAGCTGTATGTGGACTACTTAGTTGCTAGTAAACTAAATTTGTAAAATTTTGAAAACAGTACCATGAGCAATTCCTGAGGCAGATCACCACCATTGTTTATGCCTCTATTCATGGAAATGAACTGTTCAACTGTAGGTTTTTCCTTCACACTTGGATTATGTAAACTAGTATTGAGCATAATAATGGCAAATGACAATACATAGCACGTATCTGAAAAATAAGAAATTAACAACTTTTTATTCAAGTATTTTGCACTGGAGACCCAAATCCAAACATTACTAGATACTGTACAACTGGTCTGTTAGATCCACACATGCTCTATAATTTAAAGTAAATCATAAGAATCAAACTGAGAAACACATGAGTGACAAATGGCAACAAATTTAAATACTTTCAATTTGAAGGAATTTTACAACTAAACAAATTTGTCATAACCTCTTGTAAATGATTCTCAATTCAAAATTATGTATGGGAATTCTTATTCCTCAGTTTTCCATGTAAATTAAGTCTAAGTAGTCACGATACTAAATCATGTCTCCTTAATGCAATACTTTGCAACTGCTAAATTTGTATGGGAGTTGGATATATGTTCTAATGTGGCGTATCCCTGGGAATTATGTCACGATACAATTTTTGGCTTCTCACTGCAGTTTCACTCACTTTAAAAGAAAATAACTCTAAATTATAATAAACCACAGAACATTAGCAGAAAAGAATATTTTGTTTTTATTGGTTGTAAGTTATTTCTTTAATTTGTACACAACACAATTACGGAACTTCAAAACAAATCATTTTTCAATAATGTGTTGTACGAGAACTGGTTTTCTGAACTACCAAATTGTTAAAGGGCAACATATAACTACTCATGCAAAAAACATTGATGGATTCTAACATATTTTAATGTATGACCTTAAGTTCAGTTTATTGTTGATGTGAACATATAGAATTGTGTCAGATAAAAGGACTGGCAGAGTTTTTATTTTAATCACATGGGAAAACAATTTGTTGAATAGTTATAACTAAAGCCAACTGCGAGGAAGAAAACTGAGCTCCACATTTCCACAGCACATCTACACCGTTTTACATATACAGTGAAACCCCTTTTTATGTTTTTCTGCTGTCAAGATTTAAATAATGCAAAATTGAGGAAAATTTTAAAACCCCCAAAATATGAGCAAAAACACCTTTAAATGGTACATATGATTACAAATCTCAATTCTCTACAATACTTTGTATAAACTCTGTCCAAGTGGAGGAAATTAAATGAACAATACAATGCATATACAATAATTTGTGGTAATGAATTTCATCAGGTCTTAAAAAATCACATATGTAGCAGCAAGCAAAAAATCATCAAAAATTGAAATTGGTATGTGGGTACAAGGTAATTGAGCTGTTTTCCGACATGCTACGACTACAAATTATACGTTCAAAATCACTCATTTTTGAGAGATTATCCTTTGTGCTCACCCAGAGAAAAAGCAAAAATTGATGAACATGTTGAATTAAACCAAAATCATCACAGCAGCTAACTGGTTAAACAAAATGCATAAATGCAGACATCTGCTTAATGACATACTTTTTCACCACTGCTGTTATTGTTTAATGCTTTTCTTATGAGCAGCACTTCATATGCTAACCACTGTTAAAGTGTTATTTTAGTACTGATGAGAGAAATAGATGTGGAAAAATGATTTTACTTCCCCAACAGACATTACAAGATCAATACAAGCCGTGTCAGTGAATTTCTGTACACTGTAAAATGTATTCAATTCAATTCAAATTTGAAAGAAAGCGTAGGTGCTACAGTTTCGCTTCAAGCCCTCTACCACTGCTACCAATCTTTATGATCTTTATGGATGTGCGGTGTGTGAGGTCCAAAGTATATACATTAGTAGTGTGTGTGCAGTTGTTGGAACTGCATCGTGACAGATTTGAACACTAAAGCCTTTAAAATGTGCTAGCACAAAACCCTTGTTCTATTTCTGTGCGACACCTCTGTCGTAGCTCATCATCTGCACTAAAAGTATATTTTGAACACTTCATAAAGTGCTTTCATCCTACCTGCACTCCTGTCACTGAAGGGCCACTTCCCCTCACCACACATCCAGGTGAGCTCTTTTACATGTGTTATTGTGGTGTGGTGGCTGTGCTGGTTATCTGGTGACTTACCAAGTTGCCAGCCAACATGAGCTCACTAGCTGGAAATGGGCGACATTTCCTCGATTATGACCAAGCATATTCTTCAAGATTCAGTGTTTGAATTTAAAAGGTTGACAATTGATACTGTTCCTGAATACAGTACATCAGAAATACACGCAAAAAGATGAGACTGAGTTACAAGTGGTACAAGAAAAGGTGGGGGCTGGGGCCCTTTGTCACATATTGGCTCGGTCCGGAACCCTTTGTGTTGACTTTCTTGTTTCTCCGTTACTGCAGCAACCTAGCAGTAGTTTTATCACAACTGTGTGGTGAAGCTAAATGTTGCAGGTTGTGTTGCCAACACCAATCCTGGATTACGTCATCATTTCCTCTCTCCCATCTCCCCACTCCATAATGGCCTAAAATATTCCCTTCATGCCACCACCACCACCACCACCACCACCACCGGTGTGAACCATATGTCTTTTGAACCACTGAACATATTCAGCCACATACACGAACTAAACAGGACGAAGTGAGACACGAGTACTTGGAATTGAGGCAAACCTTACTATGAAGAAATGTAAAATCGGGGAATTTTTAGCATTGATCTTATTGGTTTTTCACTGGGTCTATGAATTTATGGTGTAGAATTGTGGAAATGTAAAATCAGAGAATGTAAAATCGAGGTTCCACAGTATTACTGTGTATACAATTGTTTAAAAAGATATAGCCTATGCCTTAATAGAAGAGATTATAGTTTTAAATTTGCGGGCTATTGACTAGTAAGAAGTAGCAAAACAACACACACAGCTGATCTTGCAAAGAAGCACTGATCATAAATCAATTTTGACGTATTTGAGACTTCTTTATTGTTACTGCACATGAAACCTGATTCGCTTAAACTGAATAGGTAAATCAGATGGGATACTGATACACAGGGTGAGAGAGACCTGTCCAGCTGCTGGATCTGCGAGGATAATAACTGTAATTACATTATTTCACAGAGTTTAAATCTGTGAACAGGCAGTAAACAGTTTCAGATGATTCAGAGTGCTTATTAGTTTTCTAATCTTAAGTCTTAAACAATAATTTTCTTAATATGTAGGTTTTCCTGAAATACCAACTGCAAGGAAGAAAAAACTGTACATTCCCGCAACACAGCAGTTTTCCCTCACAGTCAACTTTCATGGAAAACCTGTATACTGTTTACAAAAATATATACCCTATGGCCATTTAAATGTTTACTGGATTATTGGGCAAAAATTTGAAGTAACTCAGTCAAGAACACTAATTTTTATAATAAATTTTGATGAAAAATATGACCTCCTTCAAAACATATTAAAGGTCAGTAATATATTTAGTACTATGTCAAATCCAATAAACTATTTGATCTCTGTAACATATTAAGACCTTCCACATCATTCAAATAAACCTTGCATGCCATTCTCATTGTGTTTTAATTGGAAAATGGTCTTCATAAAATGTTTGAAGTAGTACACGTAATTCTGTGTGTTTCTATCCAAATTGAATACAAGCTATCCTGCTTTACATTTTCAAGAAGGAAGGAAATGTTTTGTTGATAGCTTTACCTGTATTTGTGAAAATGTTAGGATTCAGTTGACAATATCGCTGTGCAAAACATTCCATCATCCGATCTATTTTCTGAGCTTCTCCTGGCAACCTGAAGCTCCACAAAAATTGCCTGTAATAAATGCAGTTATGTTGAGCTGTGAACTAAGCAGTAACAGGGAACAAATGCTTTTTCGAAGTAAGTTGGAACAAGATTTTTTTGCAGTTTTATGAGGATTATTGGACCATTTCGAAGTTATCTTCAAATTTTACGTAGTAACTGAACCAATTAACTAACAAATGCTTGGTTTACAATAAGCATAATTTTGCAGGATGTCTGTGATTAAACAATGGAAAATCCAGGATGGAAAGTAACAATATTATGAGAAGGAAAGTTGCTACTCACCACATAGCAGAGATACTGAGTCACAGATAGGCACAACAAAAAGATTTTCACACTTAAAGCTTTTGGCCAATGGCCTTTGTCAACAATACACAGACAAGCGCACACCCGCACATGGCTTTAAGTGTGAAAATCTTTTTGTTGTGTCTGAGACTCCATCTCCACTATATGGTGAGCAGCAACGTTCCTTCTCATAATATTGTCTCTGTGATAAAACTTTTAAAACAAGGAAAGGGGAATAGGCTACTCAGTTCCACAAAACATACAGGTCTCTGCAGGAATTAAATTGTGAAGCACTATCCTTTAAGGGTTCCACTGATTTCCATTATTATACCCATTCAAGTTTTATCTGTAATGGTTAGTCTAACAACATGGTAGAGGTGTTGAGTCGTTAAGAGGTACACACGGAAGAGAGGGCAGACTGTTATATTTCTGAACAAATCTTTTGCTGAGTGAGCCACTGGCTCTTACATTTTGCACATTTCTTTAAACTATGTGTGTGTTCTATCCATTCATATTTTTAAAAAATTGATTATTTTCATAAAAGAGTTGCATTTTCATAAAAGAGTTACATATATCTCATTATGAGCCAAAGAAACGTACCTGAGTGCCTGGACCAGTATTAAGTCAGTGAAGTCGTGTAGTTCCACGAAGGCCCTCAGCACTTGTTCATTGAAATCTGCACGTTCACCTAAGTAATCTCCAATTGCTGTCTTATTTAAACCTTCACCTTTGTACAAAAATTGGGCAACATCTTCTGGTGTGCTTCGAAGCAAGCCATGTTCAATCAGGTACTCAATGCCCTTTTTAGGGTCCATATTAAACTTTTTGCGGCCAATGGACATCTGCTTTGCTTTAGTGTTGTTTTTACTGAAAAACAGACAAGCTACTCATTATGTGGAAAAAATGCAGTAAAATTTCTGGAATACCAATTATATTTCAGACAAACAAAGAGGGAACTATAATGGAGAGATTTATCGGAGCAACATTTGTATAATGAACAAGCATTTCTCATTTTTGTACGATCACTCTGGCCTAGTCATTAGGAATCATTAACTGAAAACAGTTCTGTTACTTGTAGCTTCTTCCCATTGTGGGAATGACTTGTGTATGTGAAAATGCATCTGCATCTACATTAAACTAAATGTCTCCCAATACCTGACAACTGTAGTCAGTTTCAAGGTCAGGGGATCATGTCTATCAAAGCACTGTAGTGTGAAAACCAACTATTTAGTTTCTGACAGCTTTAGATTCTTTTAATTTAATTACTATGAAACAAAAATGAAAACATTTTTGCCATACATTATGGGAACCATCAAGAACAGAATGGAGAGGTTTGGGAGAGATGGTGAGATTACCCCATTTACTCACATAAATGCCTAGTCAAACAGGTAGACATCTGTGGTACACACACAATTCATGTAGTGAAGTGGAAACAACAATGACACTAAAGCTACAGTGCAATGTCTGCACATCACATAGTAACTGTATAGTTTTCTGATGCTACCTAACATTACTCCAACAAAAAGAGTTAAGAGTATGTGTCACAACATCATGAAATTTACAGTGAAACCTGCATGCTGTTCATTGGAAAATAATATCTTTTGATCTCCAGGATGCCCGACTGTTAGTGGCGGAATTCAGTTACATATCATGATCGGTGGCCAACCACAGCAAATAATACAGATCTACCTTCTACATTTAGACACACACTCCACAAACCACCCTATGGCACACGACGAGAGGCTACCCTGTACCACTTCTAGTCATGTTTCTTTTCTGCTCCACTCGCAAATAGAGCAAGGGGAAACTAAATGTATATGTCTTCATATGAGCCCCAGTCTCCCTAATCTTATTTTCATGGTCCTTATGGGAACTTTTCATTGGCAGTAGTAGAATTTTTCTGCAGCCAGCTTTAAATGCCAGTTCTCTAAGTTTTATCAAGAGCACTCCTCGAAAAGAATGTTGCCTTTCTTCCAGTGATTCCCATTTGAGTTCCCAAAGCATCTCTATAACAAATATAGTTCTGTGTCCATACCAATAAAGCCAGCATTATATCACGTTACCTGTAATTGCAAATACATAAAATGCAGATACTTGAGCGTACAATGGACCAGTTATAATGAGCAGCACTAAGTTCTCATTGTAATTGGTATACTGTATGCTTTAATACAGCATTAGTATTTGGATTATTTGCTGTGGTTGTTCCAAGCATGCATACATACATACATACATACATAACTGTACTCAGTAACTTACAGAGACAGATGGTCTGAACCTGGATCGAAGTCCGAAATTAGTCACCATCAGTATATAAAGAAGACTTCCTAATGTAACTTACTAAAGTACTCCATTTATTTCACAAAATAATGTCTGCAAGAGCACAACGTGAAATCACTATTTTATCCATTTATATACAATCTCATTAACCATGACCGTATGCGAAGTCTTAAAATTCACCATTTACGTGCTACCAATACAAATTGCCACAATAAATAAACTGGCGTAGAGTTCCATTTAACACTGCCCCATATTTACCAATTCCTCTATGGCAGTGTTCTCTCTCTTTAACCAGCTCTGCCTCAGAGGTCTTACGATATTTTGCACTTTCTATCAAATATTATTCACCAATACGATAAAGCCATGTCATCTATTTCTTCATGGATACTCTGCAAATCACATTTAAGTGCCTGGCAGAGTTCATCGAACCACCATCACAATTCTCTATTATTCCAATCTCTTATAGCATGCGGAAAGAACGAACACAAATACCTTTCCGTATGAGCTCCGATTTCCCTTATTTTATCGTGGTGATCGTTTCTCCCTATGTAGGTCGGTATCAACAAAATATTTTTGTATTTGGAGGAGAAAGTTGGTGAATGGAATTTCGTGAGAAGATTCCGTCACAATGATAAACGCCTTTCTTTTAATTATGTCCAGCCCAAATCCTGTATCATTTCTGTGACACTCACTCCCATACTTCGCGATAATACAAAACGTGCTGCCCTTCTTTGAGCTTTCTCTATGTACTCCGTCAGTCCTATCTGGTAAGGATCCCACACCGCGCAGCAGTATTCTAAAAGAGGACGGACAAGCGTAGTGTAGGCAGTCTCCTTAGTAGATCTCTCTCTCTCTCTCTCTCTCTCTCTGTGTGTGTGTGTCTGTCTGTGGACATCTATGTGGCCACAAGGAATTAACTTCCAGGAATTCAATTAAATTATAAAACAATCAAAGTTTTACAGAAGTTTGCTTTTATTTAAATGGCAACCTGTTTTGGACTTACTACCAAGCCATTTACATAAGTACTACCATAATACCATAATGTGTGTACACTGGACACATTACTCACACTGGACTGTCATACACATGTATCTTCGACTTAGCCACTCCTACAAGCAATGTGGCCAGTGTACACACATTATGATGTTTTATTTTGTAATTTCATTGAATCATAAGTTGCTGCCTATTGCCATCCATCATGCTGGAAATGAGCAATTTCCAGGTCATACAGTGTTTTGTACAGAAGTTGTGTCCATACCAACAAAACCAGTATGCACACATGTTCTCTGTCACTGCAGATATATAAAATACATCTAACACTGTAGTTTTTAACACAAGTAAATGATGATCATCCAGTGAAGTACACGCATTTATACCCAAAGAACATGTTGTACCCAGTGATATTACTCAGCACTCAGCACCATTAACTTCGATAGAGTGAACAGCTGTTTTGTAGAGCTTCAAATTAATGTGGATTCACCTTTGTACATAGCACAGTGAACAGCCATCTCCAATATTTCTTTCATGAGATCTCATTCATAACAATTTACGTTTACATCATTACGTACGTATGAATCAAGTTACAGAAAAATGGCTGTCTTGTGGGAATTTTCTACTTCGAGTGTTTCGGGAGGTAGAAACAGCAGAGTTTTTGTGATGCACCGCCAAAGTCAAAACTGTCCATAGCAGTCATTCCATGAATGAGTTTCTCATCAGCATTGTATCTATTAAGAATGGAAAGCATTATTTCAGCTTAGAACAAGCTTCTTTGTGTGATCTGCTGTAGATCTCTACTCAAACTACTGAACAGAAATTTAATGTACAGAATTTGAGTGTGCTACAATATTCCAGTTCAGCCACTGAGGTGTCCAGAAATGACCAGATTGGTTTGCATGGTGGCATAGTTAAATACCTTTTTAAGTTTACAAGCATTTTATCCAATGGTTTTGTTTGTTTATTGGTTCAAGAAGTACTGCAACAACTATCTCTCTACAGATCCTTTGAAGGAAGGCATGAAGTGCAGTGTGTAAGTTCCCACGCATTTTCTGCAGACGTCCCACGAACATCTTTTGGAAAACATTTTTGAGCAGCAATGTTACAATGCAGCAGTCAAGCAGTTGCTCTTATGCCTGTAGATTTTTGAAGAGGAGGAGGGAGGAGAAAATTAAATTTCCTATGATGCTTTTTCTTAAGGAACAGACATTTGAACCAATTCAGAAAGCACAGGATGAGTTGGTACTGAGTTGCAGAAATGTTTTAGAGTGGCAAATGGCTTCATATGGTGGTCAGAGGATACAGAAGGCAACTGACTGCAGTTGTTGGCTGACAACTCTGACCAACAATAACACTACAATTGACGAAACAGAATTGGAAACACAGAACAATGGCTGTGCATCTCTCTTGTAAAACAAGTGAATGCTTCATGTTCCAAATACCTTCATATAGGACCAAACTGACTGTTGAGTTCACTCTTGTCAAGGCTTGCTATTTTTAACAGACCTCAATGAGAATTTTCAAGAAAAGTTTTAACAGTTTAAAGGCCACAAACATTTTTTTAGACAAGGGGTGAAACCATGCTTGCAGTAGTTATTTACACAGTAGATCTTTAGGCTAGTTTCATGCAGTTCTCTTGCTTGCCAGCCATCTTCCATTTCTGCCTAACTGTTGCATCATCTGTCAGAAATCTGCCTTTATACAATCATAAGCAGGCTTAACATCTATGACCAATTGCTTCCATCACACCTTCCATCTGCTGTTTTGAGCAATAACTGATATCAATATGTGTCCTATCATTTTCTGGGATTCATTAGGTTCTTACATTGTTCTTGTTGATACACTGCAGGATATCTTTGTTCTTTACTCAATTTGTTCTTCAATACTCTCACCTAAAAATACATTTCTGAAGGTTCTTGTTATTTCATTTCTCATTATAGAATGCAGGCTTGTTTTCTACTTTTCACACCAGTACAGACAAATGATGTCCAACTACTTCCTGGGCAGCAGTGGATTGGCAGATTATCAAATGGAAATGCCTATGTTTTACCTTGTTTGCCACATTTGTCATCTCCAGATAATTTTCTCTTCCTCAACTTAAAATACACATGAAGGGCTTCAGATTCCACTCTTCAGAAAATCCAGAAGTTTGGGAGCATTGTTTTACATAGTCATTCTAACTAAATAGGAAAAATGGCATCTGTTCTCTGTTAGCATATTATACTCTCATAAATACGAAGACTAATCTCCACAGCATTCTCAAACTGTAAGGTTATATAAACTGTTAACCTCAGATGAATGCATATATTTGTCACTAGGCCAAATAAATATATGTCACCAAGGTGTTCTAACTTTCTTTTATACACATGGTGTTGGAACCAAGAAGATCAATATTTTGGTGTGGTGCCTCATGTGTCAAAAAAGACACCTCAACCAATTTAAAGTCTTACAATAATTTTTGGCAATTTTTTTGCAATAAATTTTATACATAAGTTTTAGAAGTAAATGTGAAACTTTACTTTACCTCTCATCAGCAGTATCCATGTTTTCCATCTCTGCAACAACCTCACCCAAGGCATCCTTCAGTTGCTGAAACACAAAGCAACACAATAAAAGCCACTGAGCAGGTTATTCACAAACTGTGTTTATAATATATGTGGACTGATTATCACATCCTTTCTCTTCGACTACAGCCACCTATGCACCAAAAAAAAAAAAAAAAAAAAAAAAAAAAAAAAAAAAAAAAAAAAAAAAAAAAAAAACAAACATTGATTTGGTTAGCTCTTACTTACAGCTGAAATTAGGCCTACCACATTCTTAACAAAGTGTGCATTGGCAGATGTTTTATTAACTGAAAAAATTAGCAGTAAGCTTTGTAAAAGAAGGAAAGAGATTCATTATTTGCTACGTCAGTAACTGCTGGCATTTATCATTTACACCACACACTATAAAATTTCTTTTTAGATCTTACACAAAACAGCCTGACAACTACAAGTACACACTAAAGAATGTGCAGTTTGTGACTACTACATTGCTTGTCCGTGACAACCTCTTTCCTTTCAACTAAGTCACTATTAAATATTTGTTTGTAAATGCAGTAACTGACATATCAAATAATGAAGCATGACATCCATTTCGAGGATGACATGGACAGAAAAACCAATGATATCAGTATTTGCTGTGGAAGATATGCAGATGGTACTGGACATACTTTATAGTTACAGAAAATTTTACTGTTTATGTATTACACTGATTCATGAATGTCTTTCCAACCCCACACAGGATTTTCCAGGCTGTCTGTCCACATTTCGAGGTGTTTTTATATACCATTATGAGAAACAGTGATTAATTGCACATCTCAGGTGTAATACAATGTTCATCAAGAACTCACAAACAACCATATTAAAATCTACAAAAACAGCATGATCTGTATGTAGATCTATCCTCTACCCGTGGTCAAACAACAATTGACCTGTCTAATGTCACAGTTAACTATAGCTACAGTGCACTCTGAACGAGATCCAATGCTACGTAACACATTGTCAAAATCCAGAGAATTACTGGAACAAAATGAAACCTAAAATAAAAATACATTATAAGCACACACTTACAATTATGCCCAATGTTTGTTACATAGTTCTCAAAAATGACTCACAGCAAGCTTGATAAGTTATCTCACTTCCCGGAAATCCTCTTCCGACAGGAAGAACTGCAGAGGAGCACCAGTGGATTCAGTTACACAACTCTGTCTTTACTAAAATAAATCCTCATTATACATCCAATCAACATTGTTTTGAGTGTGGTAAAGGGTACATAGTAAGCTACTGTGGACCCTCTCACCACTAGCCAGTATCGCACACTAAGGCTTTATGTGAAGATGGCCCATTCAACTCCAAATTATCTCAGCTTATCTAATTTCACGCTTTAGGTTATTACAAAATATTTTGTATGAAGTGTAAATATACTACAATTTCTGAGGGGGAAATCATGATGTCTATTTTAGCACCTACTCAGTTGTTTGTTGAAAATATCTGTGATAGCCTCATTATGCCACCTGGTGATGAACTGCTCAGCTCTTCTTTCAACCTTTCTCTTCTTTCAATGAATACTCTTTGGTTCATCAAATCACATTTCTTTTCACTGGCTCATGCACATTAAATTTAACTATACAGAGGCTTAACTTCAATTATGCATGTGACTACAGCTTGCATTTCATAAGGCATTTTGTGGAAGTTTTCTGGATATAACAATGTCAATGTCGTCAACTTTTTTTATGTATGTATCACAATGAAGTCAAAAGAAATTGTTTCAGATTGGTAAGAATACACAATCCAGAAGGCTGTAAAACACTAATGAAAGTAGTTATTTCCCTGGAAACAGACTCATAAAATCAATTGTATCTATGAAGATCTCTCTTATCCTTCACTGTGATTTAATGGAAAACTTATTTAATCTGCAACTAATGCTCAAAACTCTATTCCCTCTTTAACACATTCAAAGGTGATTAAATGTTAGTATGGTGCTGCACTGTTCTGCTACAAAAAATAGTTCTCATATAAAAAGGGGGGGAGGGAGTGATTAGATTTGGGAAAGAACAGCAGCAACAGTGTTACTTCCTTGCAACTTCTCCATTCGCAGTCATATGTCCCAATTTCTTCACAGAAGTATGTCTGTGAAAGTCATCTAGTAAAGTTCATGACAAATTTAAAAGTGTGCCATGTCAGAACTTGGTCTAAAACCTTAACTTTCATTTGAAACTCACTGACCTACCCTCACAGCTCCAATTCTGTGAGTATAGTACCCTTCTACTACTTTGTAAACTTCCATTCAGTTGAAGTTTAAGTGCTTGTGCAGTACACAGTTTTTGTTAGCTAACAAGTTTCAAAATAGCACACACACTGCTTAGAATGAAAGATTCATTCTGAGGCCACATTGCATTTCTACTGAAGGAATATTGTTTGGTTTACTACAACACCTAAGTATTGATTCACTTTATGTATACAAATGTTGCACTTTATGGTTAATTCAATGTCCGAGTTTCATCACATGGCCACAGGAATCCATGGTCATCACCTTTTGTCAAACTATTCACTAGCACCTGTCAAAAATCACCATACTAATTACTACTACAGCAAATGCGCAAAACTACCTCTACACTTCGACCATTCTCATTATTCCGTATAATCACATTTCGCTCAGGCCAGGCCCCCTCCCACTCCTTCCCTTCGCCATCAAATTTTTCATATAATCTTGTTCGATATTAGACAGTGGCATACAACCAAAAATCTGTTCTGGAGCAAAAGATGGACAATGAAGGTCTTTCTTTACTAATACGTACAAAGACATAGGAAGTGCCACTGCAATGTGGATTTACAGCTTCAAACAAAAAAGTCTTATCCAATATTCTTCAGGTATTATTTTTCCTAGACTTTCCGAGATTACCAATATTTATCAACCTATAGCACAAATTGTGTTTTATCAAGGCCTTTAAAACATTCTTACTGGCTGAAACTTTCTTTTTTATCCTACGTGTGTGTTGCCTCTGCTCTAGCAATTTTCTCTCTAATGAAAAACTTTGTTTACAAGAGCATTCTTTACTTAAAATCAGATTTTATACCTAAAGCCTCGGAGAAACATTTTGCAACTGCAATGGCAGGCTACCCAGCTACCTAAGCATCAGCTGGATTTGTTTTCGCACTGCTGGCAAGTCAACAGTGTTCTGCTGTACTGTGCAGAACAAAGATAATCTATCAGCTCCATGTGAACAACCACATGATGCCCGATGCATGGCAGGTGTACATTCTCCAACAGCTCGCGCAGATGAACTGCAAGATATGACTTAAGCAATATCACAAACTGTGCACTCACTGCTGATATCTTTCATACACATTTTGCGAATTACTATTTTCTGCTCCTACTATGTATATACTGTTTCAAAAGTTTATATCTCTTACTTTGAACACCTTTTTTTTGCTAATTTTTCAGGCTGCAGTACGTAAATTTCAAAAATTTCCCAGTGAATTAAATGTTCAAAGATATATCGGTCTTGCAGCCGGTATTCGTTTACTGCATTCAATGATATTTCAACTGGGCACCTTCAGGTAAGCTGACAAAGACCTTTTCGTTTATCATTATTTCAATTCCCCATGCAGGGATGGGGTGGCAGTGGACGAAACGGCTCTTCAGCAAAAAGGTTTCACAAATTTAATAGAAGTTTTAAAATTCATAAAAACAGATGAAAATAAATGATTTTTTAAAATAATCTTCAGTGGACAAATTTTATATTTCGAAACTTTAGATGGTTTTATATTACAGTTAAAACTATCACTGATGATAATCCTCCTATGGTGTAACAGTGATGCTGGCGGCACATGAAAATGATAAATGTTTACGAGGTGGAATGATCAGTACTGACTTTAGGGTCTTGTGGTACAACAAGTAACGACTAAGTCACTGAGGGAGAGGAAGGAAACTGGAAGGATGGTGTGAGGTGGGGCATTGTGATTAGGGCTGGAAAGAACAGATTTCATCGCTGGTTAACTGAAGTTGGTTGAAGTTCTACTGGGAAAGGGTGGATAAAAGCCCAAAGGTGCACGGAAGGTGGCGTATGGACGTAGTGGTGCGGCAGAGTACCAGTTTTGTGATTATTGGACAGGGTATTGTGTGCTGGGACTAAGATTTCCCCCCTTTATTAGTGTGCTCAGAGTATTCCGCACACACATTAAGATTGTGATGATGGACTGACCAGCGCACTATCACTGCTGGAATTGCGGAACTCAGCTGTCCTCAGGGTTGCCGCTCGCAGATATATCTGTTATCTTCGTTTATAGAAAATTGTGGAAATGATGGGTTGCTCACAATATCTAGCTGGTACCCACTATCACGGTTCATCAGATTCTCTGCCATCCACATTTCCAAGGATTCTTCAGTACTGCAATCCCAGAAAGATGTTGCTGTAGCAAGACTTCTGTTTTAACATACTCCACTCTCAGTAGGCAAACAGTCTTTAGCAATAACAGACTTAGCTGTAAAAGGCAGGTGCAGCATTTATGTTGTTTGTGGCGTTCTTCGATAGAGCCCGTATAAGGAACACCACACTGGCAAGGCATTTCTTACATTCCACTTTTCTGTAGTAACAAATGAGGCTTCATTGATCCCTGAAGGTCTGCAACCTCAGGTGGACGGAGAAACAGCACTTTAAAATTCACAGAGGATTCTGACCACCTCGAACAAAACAATGCCAGCAAAGGGAAGGAAATCTAGAGACTTCGCGGCGAACTCTATCCACTTTCTGGTTTTTTGTTTTGACTGATTGTGGTTCAAATGGCTCTGAGCACTATGGGACTTAACATCTGAGGTCATCAGTCCCCCAGAACTTAGAATCAATTAAACCTAACTAACCTAAGGACATCCCACACAACCATGCCCGAGGCAGGATTCAAACCTGCAACCATAGCAGTCGCGCTGTTCCAGACTGAAGCACCTATAATTGCTCGGTCACAGCGGCCAGCGACTGATTGTGCCGTGAGGTATTTTATAGCATGTGATTGTAATTTTTAAGCGTTCTTTGCAATCTTAGACATCTGAATACTAAATTCGAAGACTGGTGGTTTAACACTGACAGCAATGGACAAAATTTTAAAAATCCCGCTGTCTTCCTCAGATTGACTTTACCAACCAGTTGTAAAGGGACGCTGAATTTAACGTGGACTCCAAACCACTGTGCAAATTAGAATTTGTACATTAACAAACTACTGACAGAGATCCGATTTGGAGTTGAATCCTGGCCCTGTTTAATCGCATTTTGCCACTTACCCAACGATTTACACTCAAGCATTAATCTACAAAAAAATTCCTTAATGTCCGAACGTCGTACTGATTTCGTGGTGATGCGACACCGCGTGACGTTTTCTAGGTGCAGCTTTCATGAGGTTGAGTTCTGTAAGGCGAGGGTACTAGTGAGATCAACAAGCGTCGGTAATTGCGAGTCAGCATCCCACCTGCAGGGACCTCCAGCGTTGTGCACTGTATAACAAAGCAGCAGCACAATAGCCGATCCGCCGCTCCAAAAGCTAAGGTAGGACAGCTCAGGCGGCGCGGTAGAGAAAACTTGAGAAACTGGTCTCGGAACTGCCTTATTCAAGGCACCATTTTTCTTTCACTCACACATGCAGCACAATCACAGTACGCGCTAGCTTCAGTGGACGCGTATTTTTCTCTATATTCTATAGCACTATCGGCAAGGCTATAGCTAACTTTATGTAAGGTACAAAAAAATTGAAATCAACTGAAGTTAGCTAAGTGAGCTGAACCCATGTTTGGGCGGAAGAACAATGAATTAATAGTGTCTTGCAACTCGCAGAATCTGGATTCCAAATTGTTCATGGAAGCTGGAAATCAAGAGTTACAATATCCGGAAGATGACTGTGGTTTTAAATGTGCAAACGTGACAAATTTCAGCTGTTAATCTGAAAGTGACGTTTATCTATGCTAGCCACATTTTTGTCCATTACATGGATCTTCATTTACGGCTACTATGACGCTGTTCATAATTGATAATTTCAGTTAAAGTCATTAACATTCAAAGCACGAAAGGAAACCACACAATGATGCAACGTCAAAAAATAAAAACAAATCCGAGAAAGTTATGTTCACTATAAGGAGACCAGTCCACAGTCAAATATCTATCAACAGGCAGGAACTGATACGACCGATATCTTTACCTGAAGATCGACCGTAATCGTTAGTTAAGAAAGCAAATAACTGAGGCATCAACCTAGGCTATTGCTAGGTTATATCATCTGCATCCATTAGTTAACTGCAATCGGCTGATCAATAATGCTAAGTTGCTCATTTAGGAGGTGAAGGTCCCTTCAGATATTTTAAATTGGCTATGGCTCTGAGCACTATGGGACTCAACATCTAAGGTCATAAGTCCCCTAGAACTTAGAACTACTTAAACCTAACTAACCTAAGGACATCACACACACCCATGCCCGAGGCAGGATTCGAACCTGCGACCGTAGCAGTCCCGCGGTTCCGGACTGCAGCGCCAGAACCGCTAGACCACCGCGGCCGGCTATTTTAAATTGTTGACGAACCTGCAGAATAGCAGCAGAATCTTCCCTAGAAGGAAATTCAAAAGTTACCGAGTAAGACAAAATATCCATGGACGCTTTCCATCAGGTTGGTGCGTAAGTTCGTAGTTTTTTTGTTTTGCATGTTGGTATTCCGGTTGCTACGTGTTTATCGAGAGTAATTTTTTATTTGGAGTTCTCTTGAGTTTTCATTTTATTATTTGAAGATACTAAGTGGAGCTGTGGACGGTAGTAAATGGAGTGCCAAGTGGAGAAGTCTGAATATTTCCGACATATTCTTTTGTTTGAGTACAATAGAGGGATGACAGCTGCGGAGGCAGCCAGAACCATATGTGCCGTTTATGGGGATAATGCCTCTGGGCAGAACACGGCAAGGAAATTTTTGTCCCGTTCGACGAGGATTGATTTGACACGGTCAGGAAGATCTTCGGTGTTTGATAAAGATCGTTTAAACGCATTAATTCACAATGATCCACGTCAGTGTACTCGAGAACTGGCGAATGTCATGAAATGTGAGCATTCCGCCATCGTGCGACATTTGTATGCAGTGGGGCGAGCTCAAAAATCGGGTGTATGGGTACCGCATGCTCTAAGCCAAAACTACAAAAATCAGCGTCGGCATATGTACATCTGCTTGTTGTGAGCAATACCCCCGACCAATCCTATCCTGCATCGTTACTGGTGACAAAAATGGAGTCTTTATGATAAAGCAAGGTAAATAAGGAATGGCAGAGCTCAAACAAAGCAGCAGCTCCCCGTACAGACTTGGGCGCATCCACAGAAGATAATGTTACGCGTCTGGTGGAACAGCAACGGTGCTGTGCACTGCGAATTGTTTCGCCGAGGTGTAACCATCACTGCTGACATCGTCAACAACTGGGACGTCTTCAGAGGCAATCCAAGATCAATTACCAGAAAGACTGCGTTAAGTGATGCTACACCATGATAACGCCCACCCGCATTTTGCTAGGCTAACAAAAAACACTATACAGGTGTAGGGTTGGTTAGTTATTCCGCACTCATCCTTTTTCACCTATCTTGCGGCCTCAAATTTTCATCTGTTCCGCTCTAACAACTCCAAGGAACTTCCTTTTCGGATAAAAATGCGCTATGAACATGACTCAACGAGTTCTTCGCCTCAAAACCACATGGGTTCTACAGTCGGAATCCGTCTAGGGGCAAGAAAACACAAAACGATATGTTTACTTTCCGTAAGTAATCCAATGGCTCAGTCGGAATGCATTCAAGTGAAGTCCACCGGTGCCTCATATAACATGGTTTTGAGCTCAGAGAAGATTCAAAATCAGCTGTTCTTTCATTGTCAGCAGCACAGGTTAAGCTGACCAGAGTGGTGCGAAGTCCGTACATTGCACTAAGTCTTATAAACGAAAATCTGTTTATGTCCGCTGCGTTTGTAATTCAATACGAAACTACCATTACACTGCACAAGTACCTGGCTATACTCACAAGTACATCACAATGCATTTAAGAACAACCTCAACATTTCTCCAATTCTCCCTCTTCGTTCAATTATTTCCATTGCATTCTACAGCTTTAACTATATTCTTACATCATCGCCCAACGTGACAGCTCTTAAGTCACTAATAAAATCTTTACTAATGTTCAGGAACGTAGTGCAAATACGCCGTGGATGTGGAAGGAATGAAGAGCGAAATGGCGAAACTGAAGCAGGTACGTATTAATGTTTCCGTAACCAATGATATTTCCGAAAGGAAAGAAGATAATTACTTTCGAAATGAAGTGGCTCCAGGCCACCCACCTCTTACTGAAATACCTGACTTAGAATGATCTATAATAACGGGAAATGGTTGCGCTGTATTACTGGCCGGGAGCCTAAAGAGTTCCAAGGACACCACACTGGTGTATATATTCATCACTCAAGATCGCAGCCGTAATTCCTTTCGTGCTTAGCCTTAGCCTTAATCGGGTCATGTAGCCAAGTATAGCGGACCTACTGCATATTTTATCTTCAGCAAATAGAGGGTATGCACTATAGATTCTAAAGCAAGACCCACGGGGGTGATATTTTAAATATTCAACCTCATTTAATTTGAACTACTGCAAATCCAAAAGACGTCAGGAAAAAAAAATCCCGTCCAGATAGATCGTGCTCGTACGTTGGTTAATAAGTCTCTGAAGAAAATAATTACCGGGACCCAATCAGAAACAGTAAACATGGGCAATATCAAATAAGGATTACGAATTTATTTTGTGTTCCAACACAATACTCATATTTAATGTTAACATGTGTGAACGTAACTATAGTGCCGGCTGGAGCTAAAACTGGCTTCATAGAGTTGCAAGTGTTGCTGAACTCTGCTGTCATAAGAATGAAAACCATCACCGTGAATAGACCACTCTTGCTAATTACGTGCAGTTTAACTATGTAATACACGAAGACAATGCAATGACTACGTAAATCACGAAGACTACAGGCACAGGTATCTTCATTAACGTTTAGCAACACATGGTTCCAACAGCAATTGTGTGCGAAGAGGGAAATCTGGCCAGTGGAACTTCAGTATGTGGGGAAATGTGTTATGCAGTAGAATATGTAACCTGTTCAAAGTTCTTGTAAATGTCTTCCGCAAAACAATTAGAGTAATAAAAATATACTGAAAAATCTTGAGTAAACAGTATTCCTACGCACCTCAGTCCTTTGTTCCTAGCCTGCAGCTTTACAGTCCACAGGCATCGCCGTTCGTGTCAGTTTCTCGAGAATGCTTCCAATCGATAAGGCAGTAGGATCGATTTCCATTCAGGTCCTTGGTGAGAACTACCGGGTTTATGTAACAAACAACGCGATGTTCCCATCGCGTGTGTTCCAGCCTGTTGTGTAACGTCCGGCAGGACTACAAGGCAGGGGCGAGGGCACGGGCCCGAGGAACACTTCAGAACAGTCTTCCACACCAATTACGCCTAACTTAGTAACATGCATAATATCATCCTTCCAGTATATACTGACTCAGAGGAAACGACAATGCCAGATTTTCAAAGCACTATAGTCGCTGGTTCTATTAGCTCCAGCGATAATCCACTTTGGCCACAGACGAACGAAATCCTTTAAACCTGCGCAGGCAGCTGGCCGAACAAGGTACGAATTCCGATGCACCTATTCAGGTGAGGTATCCTATGACAATTTGTTACTAAACACGGAGCACTTCCATGGCCGAGGCGAGCTACTACATCAGACTGGAGCCAACTTTCCTCTGAGGCCCGTATTAGACTATCAAAGGTATTGACAAATCTCTTATAAAAGCCGGGCCACACTAACTTATGATTAAGTACCCTAGTATACGGTCAAGTATTTTACAAAACGTCTTCCAAAAATATTTCACAATTTTTACAATGTAATACAGGCTCCACTCTCTATGACCCACCAAGAGCAATTAATACAATGCGGCTGATGTAACTTCAGTACATTTGAACCACGTAAGGTCTATACTGGACGGGCTCTGAACAGTCGAACACTACTCGGTACCAACTTACGTGATATCACTGAGGTAATCAGTAGGAACTACAGACTGGCTAAGCATTCACTAAAAACCTGTCTACATTTGACTGTGACGATACTCTGCAAACTAATAGATTCTTGCAGCTTCATCACTTGCTAACTAAGCTGCCAAGTTAGCCTCTGGATATGAAAAACTCATGTGTTCAAGTGACAAGTGTCTGAGCACTGTTTAAAAATTCTATGATATAAATGTAAATCTAGACACCTATTTTTAATATTTTGGTGTAAGAACGGATCGCAGCCAGCAGCACGGGAACGGAAGACCACACAGAGGTTGAAGACACTACTGCCAGATTTTGAGGTACTGCGGAAGCATCTTGGCACGTAAGTCACAGGCAAATATTAAATTATTCCACATATTAAAGGTATCTTCGCGAAAGTATTTGGTCAGTGTAAATGCTAGCATCCTTAATTGGGGATTATATCAGACCGTGAAATCACCTCTAAGAAATTTTCTACGAGTACGCATAAATGTTGTACAGAGTAGGAAGAAAGATTCAGGTGGTGGTGTTTCATTAAATTACCATACTCTATGGATATATTTTATTTACGTATCGTATGACATACATCAAGAGCTTCTGAATCAGAAGAATAGCGACACAAATATTACTAAACTACTACATGTAAATACTTAAACATAGTTCTTCACCATGGTACAACAAAAGTAACTATAGGCGAATATCAACATCATATTAGTTTACTGCACACTCGTCACTGTCAGGCAATATTCTGAACGAGAGTTGCACGCACTTACGGGACATGATACATCAGCAATTGTCTGTCGTTTCGCAGTAGTCACAAGATGGAGACGAAAATTTGTCCTGCTTGTAAAAAGAATGTGGTCCAGGATAGTCCAAATTGCTAGTCAAGTGCAGATGGTTTCCCCCGGATGCAGGGCAATCCCTGGCATCACGGAGGACAGTTTTGTTGCCAACGGCGTTTTCATTCATTGATGCCATTGATTTCATTTTCAATAATAATCATGGCTGTAATAAGAGCGAGATGTCTTCATCTTTTTTGCTCCGCAGGGAATACGTTGTTCAATATAGGAAGGTGGGGGGGGGGGGGCGTCAATCTTCTGGTATTCAAGTAACAGAGCACCCTTTCGTCAGGTATCAGGAGGTGGAATGAGACTCAAGAGAACCACTATGTGAAGCTAGAAAATACTGACTACTGACACACACACACACAACCACACACACACACAACCACACACACACACAACCACACACACACACAACCACACACACACACAACCACACACACACACAACCACACACACACACAACCACACACACACACAACCACACACACACACAACCACACACACACACAACCACACACACACACAACCACACACACACACAACCACACACACACACACACACACACACACACACACACACACACACACACACACACACACACACACACCACTCTACTCTTGAGTATATCAATCCAGAAGTTGAATGTGTCTCCTGACAGTTCACAACTAGCGCGGCTATTAACAAAAGACGATCACGAAACAAATATGAGGAAACGCGCATTATACATTATCAATGAGTGGTATATATCTTAAATGTAGTCGGTAGCTGATCATCAAACTGTGTGACACTAGGAGGAAGCATTATGTAGACCATGTGAAGAGCTGCGTAATGACAAAGTAGCCGGACAAGGAGTACTTTCGAAATTATCTTGCTTGACGAGACTGCAACCACATAAGCAACTCACGTTAATTTTGTGATTTATGATTGTAATTATGTAATTTGGCATGTCCTCTACAAGCAACACACCTACCTCGTACCTTAATCTTCATTTCTACAGACGTCTTTGATTTCTGCGCCGTAATCATTTTCTAAATTAGAATGTCTTTCTGAACAAGAGGCTCAATGAAATTAACAATTCTGTTACAGATTAACTGGACGACATTCGAAAGTATTTGCATCACCGCTGAAGCTAATAATTTAAGCGGTGAATGTTCTAAAAATAAATGAGTGGAAAGTCTTTAACTACTGTACTATTTCTCTTAGGTCACACTGCTTTGCAATGATCAGAGTACGGTGTAGTAATTGGTAATTTGCACTACGTAATATATGCATGAGTTAGCCTATAAGCTGCCGGCTGAATGAACCATTCACTCTGCAGCTGTGTGCGCCGAGTGTGGACTGTTTTTTTAGATTTCCTGCCAGACAAACTGTTTACCGGACCGGGATCAGAAGCCGGAAACTTGCCTTTCACGAAAAATTTACGCGAGTGAGGCTAGCTTCTTTAAAGGCGCAATACCCTCTTGAGAAGTGTGTCTAGGTTACTGAGTAAGTATTGCCGCATAAAGTTTAATAAGTCCAACAGTTATCCATTCTTTCAATTGAGTACAAAATGCAGCAATCAAAACCACGCTTCTCCTAAACAGTTACGTAACGTCTACCGCGTTTCGTAGTACCGTACTGGATTACACATTCTCCCTAATGTTCTCTATACGAAAACATATGGCGATAGGTCACGTAATTACAAGTATCACTGGAGCACTTTACGTATTTCCTTTGCTCGCTAAACCAACATTTGTTGCATTAATATAGCTCACAAATGGTTTGGCTCAAGCGTATCCAACATTAAGACGTTCCTGTCATCGTTTTCGTCAACACTGTTCTCTGATTGCACAATGAGAAGAGTTACTTTCGTTGTAATGACGGTCTTTTAAGGTAAGAACCTTCTTTAACCCTTTGAGTGCTAGCGGTTTGTACCTGAAACTTTTTTTTTGAACCAGTGTCTTTTCCACGAATGTTGTGCATTGTAACAGCCATCTATAGCATTCAAAACAATCGGAGCGGAGATTTTGTAACTTGCTTGTAGGAGTTTGTGACATGCGTTTGTTTTCATAGTGGCCATATTGAGGAACTAATTCACAGTGAAAGTAAATGTGTGTAAATTTATTGTGACGTAAATTCGAGTTTGTATTACTGTTTTAATGGGTGGTTCCGAAATGGAAGCACTGGGGCAGTATAAGTTTTGAAAAAGAATTTATTAAATTTTCGGCCCATTTTTGCTTGTTATTTAGGACTAATATGTCTTGAATTATGAGTTCATGTAAGTTTGGAGATGTGGGATTGTGTCCACGGAAAATGCGAATTCTTTAATCTATCACATGCGATTATAAGTGATTGAGAAGTGTAGGTCCTAGTGGTTACAAATTTGCCAGTTTCTTCTTACATTCGTTGCTTACCATGATAAAGATTGGTTATATGAAAAATCTTAAAATTATATATTTTCATATTGGTGGGACTCAAAGGGTTAATGCTTACATATGATTAGACGATAACAGCTGTATGAAATAATATTCCAGGAATTCTATGAGCTTAAAGGGAGACGTACGTAAGACTACGAAATGAGGACGTGGACTGTGATATTTGGAGGTTTGGGTCGGGCTGAGAAACGTGCACTGACAGTCGAAGCTGTTACGATGACAGCTCGCGACAAGCGGGAAATTTTGGTTCGAGTCCCAGTCCGGCACGTATATTCACATGCCACGTTTGGGGAATACACTGATACCCTCTGCAGCCGATGTCATTAAATCCGCATTCAGCTAATTATTTGGAATACCTCTTTAGTGTTGTTCTATATCTGTCGTCTGAGTTTTTCTTCTAAATTTATGCCTAGCAAATAAAGTATCTCCGCAAACACTTGTACGCTGTCGTGATAGCAGATATTGAAGCTATAAATACTGTTAGATTCGCAGCTGTTGTCACAGGTTAACTAGCGGGTTGGCTAGGGGGTTGACAGTGACCGACTGATTCCAATGGAAGCTTACGGCCCAACATGCCAGTAGATCAACACCACAACGATTATGGACGTTGGTTGGTTGGTTGATTGATTTGGGTGAGAGGACCAAACAGTGAGACCAGCGGGTTAGGGAGGATGGGGAAGGAAGTCGGCCGTGCCCTTTCAAAGCAACCATCTCGACATTTGCCTGAAGAGATTTAGGGAAATCACATTATGGATGTACTGGGGGAGTATGACGTCAAACAGGGCGACGGAGCAGGAGAGGCCCCACAGGACATTTTAATTTCCACTGCATATAATTTTACAAATAAATTCATGAAACTGTCAGCATGACCAGGAAGGATTCCGAAGGAGAGAGAGAATACAGTATGCAAGAAAAGCGAGGAGGAGCTGGCATCCAAAAGAGAAGGCGACGACGGCATCCGAACGAGATGACACCAGCGTGTTCTGAGCGACGCGGTGGGCGCAAGACGAAAGCGAGGAGCGGTTGAGACGGCGCGTCGCGGCGGCTCTCGGCGGACGGCAGATATTGCGCCTCGCAGTCGCGCGTGAGTCAGTGGCCAGCCAGCCAGGGCTTCTTTCTGTCTGCGTGTGGTGGTGGCGGCGGCGGCGGCGCCACATGCCTGCGCACGCGACGCACACAATGGTCGGCATTCCGACACGCGGGACGGCCGCCAGCTCGGCCCGTCCCCGATACGCACCGCAATAGCCCAGTCCGCTTCCACCACCTCAACCCTCAAACGGAGTTGTGGGTGTCCTTTTCCGATACCTGTGAAACTTTACACCCCTGTTGGTCATTCCATTGTTGGCGGTTACACATACCTTGCCTGCACACAAACCAGAATCATTGTCCAGTCGCCCGCTTTTTCTGAGTTCACCTGTAATATCTGGATTGCGCCGCCATTATTGACCCACGAAAGTAAGTGTTCCTCTTTTCTGTATAGTCAAAGTTTAATTATCAACGAAATATAAATTTTTAGAATTTTGATTTATTTTCAGTGTTACTAGGGCTTCTAGCTTTCATGTATGTCAGTGAAAGACTAAAATTTTCTAGTCTAGAACAACAATCTCATCAGTTTAGATGAAACTACGGCCGCATGCCAACGAGAAAAAGACCAACCGGTACTGTACCTGCTGTTATGCAGGGTTACATAAACAAGTTTTCCCTTTGCGATTTATTTGGAGTTATTTGTATTAAACTAATGTTTGATATTTCAATGTATGCAAATACGAAAATCATGAATAAATATTCGTGGTTAAAGTAAAATGCATTACTTTCCATGGCTAAAACAAAGCGGTATCCTTTCCGATACGATGCAAAAAACTCAACTCCATTTGAGGAATAATTCTTTTAGGGTAGGGAGTACAATGTGTGTACCACCATTCCTCCTTGCCTAAATGTATGGTGGTACAGGAAACATACCATTTAATTGGGAAGTCCTGACTCATCAATTTTTGTGTGCGCGCGCGCGCGCGCGCGCGCCAGACCACACAACAATACACCCTGTGTGGGCAACCATATCTACAGAATATTTAGAAGCTGCGATAATTTAAAATAGAATAAAGTATGAACGCGTTCATTTTCGTTGTAGGATATCTCATTTTGTGGGTGGAAGAGTACAAAACCAACAATTTTTTCCACTGCTGTTTATCTATGGTCTAACTTAGGCATCTTTGGCTCATTGTAAAGAACTAACTAGCAAATTGTGCAATGACAGGCATAGTAGCGAGCAAACAAAAACACAGAAATCACGGTATCAGGCAACTGCACAGTGTCTTTCCTCGTATTATAGGCAGCAAGTGCCATTTACATATCTTGTCTAACACTGTGTTAGAAATACGTCACATAATACACTCCTGGAAATGGAAAAAAGAACACATTGACACCGGTGTGTCAGACCCACCATACTTGCTCCGGACACTGCGAGAGGGCTGTACAAGCAATGATCACACGCACGGCACAGCGGACACACCAGGAACCGCGGTGTTGGCCGTCGAATGGCGCTAGCTGCGCAGCATTTGTGC